>NC_081343.1:19630408-19642222 GCF_029784015.1 Lycium ferocissimum
AATCAACCAAGGAGGGGATAACGTGGGGGTGCATGCTTGGTATGAATGGTTTTTTTCATTGTTAACGAGTGTATTTAGAATTTTAACGGATTAAAACGGAGGGGATAGTGTGTAGAAATGGATGAAATTCATGAAATTTTGTGTGTTGACGTTTAGCAGTATGAGGCTGTTTTGTGACAAGGAATGAACTAAATTTATTTAGTATGTTTGAGATGTTGTGTTGCGGATTCTATGAGGTAAATGAAAGTTCAATGACTCAAATGGAAGTTACAATTGTGTGCGGGCTGTTTTGCTAGCTAATGTGAATCAAGTATGCTTCCTTGTATTTATGGTAATAATGTTGTTAAATGTGTGGATCACGGTGTTGTTGATGAATTTGGAAGAACGACATGTGTTGTTGTTGTCCCTATGGAAATTGGTGGTTTCGGGTGGCTTGGCATATTGGAGAATTGTTTGGAATATTGTGCGGATTGTCCTTCTTGAACCGTGTTTGAATGGTTTGGATTGGTATTTGAATATGCGATCGTTGATATTAGTTTGAATGAATGAAGTTGAATTGAATATAAATGGATGTCGTCGAATTATGTAGAAAAGAGTTATTAATGTTAGAATGCGTTTGGAATTGCTTATTGATATTGTTGATGTGGTTGTTGGATATTTGGCCGAGTTGAATTCTCGGGGTCGTTGAATTTACATGTAGATGCAACAAATTTCGTGGAATTAAGTGTTAGAGTGGAATTGGATTCCTAAGTGTTCGGCTAATGGTTAATGCTTAATGACGTTGT
Source organism: Lycium ferocissimum (assembly GCF_029784015.1). NCBI lineage: Eukaryota > Viridiplantae > Streptophyta > Magnoliopsida > Solanales > Solanaceae > Lycium > Lycium ferocissimum. The sequence goes on from NC_081343.1 coordinate 19,631,194, forward strand.
TGTAGATTGTTGGAAGCCCGAGACTTAAACTTGACTAGCGTAGGAAGCAAACGAGGTACGTAAAGCTACTCTTTCTTTTGGCATGTCTTAGAGTAAATAAGCTATGACGCGATTCTCGAGGTAATTCTACTCCGATCCGAGCGTGTCCATGATTCTTATTTTTCTCTTGATGTTCGTGTCCTTAATATAGTGGAATTATGGTTCTATGTCTTCTACGTATGACTAAATTTTAAAAGTTCCATAAAAGTTTTGTCTTTAAAAGAGTTTCGTTCCTAAACGATTATGAAACTACGAACGCCCGTAACTTCCACAAACGGGCTCGGATCGCTCCGAAACGCTCATAGGAGGTTCCATAATGTATAGCATCCTCGACTTTCATAGGCGGGCTCGGATTTGGTTTGACACTCATCCGTGGGCCCCGAGACTTTTCATGCTTAGACCTAACGATTTTCCGAAAAGACTTAGCGTGATTATTGTTTTAACCCCGAGCATGATTACCTATTTATGTAACAAGTTTGAAATGAGAATTGTTATGCATATGATTCCGACATGAAGTTATGACCTTTAAAGTTCGGTTTGATATGTGCCCGAGTGGCATTCGGATGAAACGTGATTGGGCTACTGTCCTAATTTGTAAATAATGATTTGCTTTGATTAATTTACTAAGTCTTTGTAAATGTTTTCATTGCATAAGGTTATAAATTGTTACATCCCGTCTTTTTGCATAATCGGAAAATTCGAAGTAATTGCGAATTATGAGAAAGAAGGCTATGTTTGAAATTTTCCTAACATGTGCATGCCGGTTATGGAGACTTGAATGCGGAAACAATGGAGAAGGCCTAAGGGCAAAATTGGAATTTTAGAAATTTGTTCGGGAATTGCAATATATGAATTGTGAACAATTGGGCCAAAGAAAAAAAATGAAATTGAGGCCCAATTATTTTGGAGAGTGGCCGGCCAAGTGGCCTTGGCCCATGTCCATTTAATTGTCACATGACAATCATGTGACACAATTAAACAAAGGAGCATATATATATATATATGGGATAGTCTAGAAATTTCAAGAAAGTAGAACAAAACAAGAAAAATCAAGAAGAGAAAAGAGAGAAGAGGCCGTCGGCCTTGAGGGAAAGAAAGAGGAAATTTTTTTTCAAGCCATCAACTTGCTTCCATAAATCTTGTTTTTGGTGAATTAGTAGCAAGTTCGATACGCTCTTCGACGTGGTACCATTAGCTAGGCGAAAGAACTACGTTTGCGGAAGATTGGAATTTGAAGAATAAGGTATGAATTTATTCTTTTATGTTATGGAATAAATATGTGTATTAGAATGATTAGAATTGGATGAGAATTAGGGGAGTGTGGCGTATGTATGCATGGCCGTGTGCATGTGTGATACCATGCATGGCCGTGGCTATAGGGTTAAGGAAAAAGCAAGAATTTCATGTTTTCTTATCATGTTATGGAAGATTCATACGCATTGTGATCAATGAAATCGAATGAAAATCATAAGGTTAAGGGGTGTGTTGTATGAACCGGGTGTATGTATATATATGTGTGTGGCCGTGTGATATAGTGAAAATGGAATGGAAAGGAATTAATGTGGTTTAGTGTGTTAGTGTTATAGTTGTGATTCTTGTAATGTAAGGGTAAGAGAAATGATATAAATTTGCATGGAAATGGAATGTGGAAGCTTATGTCGTTAGTATGATTTTATAAAATTATGAAAATAAAGTGCTTAAGGTGCAAATTATGATTAATGATTGATGAATTTGGAGGATGGAAATGCGTTATGAATTTGTATGTTAAAGGTTGGCAGAATTGAATAAGTTATGGTTTGAATGGAAAGTTTACATAAATTGTACATCTTATGTATATAGTGCGTAAATGTTATGACATGCTTCCGAATGGTATTATAATGATTTTGATATATATGAAAATGTCGATATTGCGTTGGAAGTGTGAAGTTAGAGTGGAAGTTATTGCGTTATAAAGAAAGGAATACTACTCGCACTAGAACGCATTTTGATTTCTTATTGATGTTGTTGGTAGTGTTGTTGGGTTGTTGTTGATTGTCTTAAGCCGAGTTGAATCTCGGGGGTGTCCTATTTATAGGGGAAGTGCTGCCGAAATTTCGGTAGCCAAGTATAGTCAAAGATTGAAATGTTAACTTTCATGAATAGTAATTGGTAAAGATGACCATTTGGTGCTTTTTTTTTTTTTTGGACGAAACGGAACTACGATTTGACGAGCGTGAGACGCAATCCAGGTATGTAAAGCTTACCTATCCCTCATACGGCATGTCTTAGACCTACTAGGCCGAGGACGGGACCTCGGGAATGACTCTGCTCCTAGAAATCCGTTTTTAGTTTTGGTTACTATTCATTCAGCGTAATTGACTCATAATGGCTACCTTGGGACATAAGAGTATATAAGCCTTTGTACCTTCTCGTAAACGGCTCCGAATCACTTCGAAACTCCCACGAATAACTTTATGGAGCCTAGTATGTGTGATCTATGTCTCGCCGCCTCGGCCGACTCGAGGCGGGCCCGCTAACCCCAATGTACCTTAGTTGTCTTACAAGAACCTCTTTCGGGATAAAGAATCTTCGAAGGTGAAGTTGTTCATTATGAAATAATGTTTGGAACCCTATGAAATACTATGCTATGTTTTGGAACTATACGTATCACTTTGGAAATATTTTATGAAATAAAATTTTCGCACTGATTAATTCTTGGACTATTTTGGTTAACGAATTGACTTGTAAAGTAATCAAGTTTTGAAAACTATTTTGACATACAAATTGCATTGTTTGCTCACGACTCCGCTCGTGCCTTATTACGACTTCGTTCACCGGTTCCCGGGCCGGTTTTGTGATCGTGCGTCCTATGACATATTCGGAAGTATGATGTGTTACGGTTTCCGTGACCTCGCCATAGGGCCGGTTACCGTTTTGGAGTTATGATGTGATATGGCCTTTGTTATGTTTGGTGATGTGTGTGATATTGTGATCTGTTCGGAGATGTACGGATTTGAAAACTTCCGAGTATGATGTGTTGTGGCACCAAATGGCCGTGGGTGACCACGTTCCCGAGCCTTATGCATGATTCCTACTTGCATTTCGTATATCTGCATCTCGCACAGGTTTGGTCCGTTATATTCGTATCTGTGATTGTATTTCCCTGACACCAGTTATGCTTTGGATTACTGTATATTCCGCTTTACATACTCGCACTTGTTCCGTACCGACCCCCGTCCTTCGGGGTCGCGTTTCATGCCGCGCGTACTGTGTGCTCCGCGCGACACGCCGCCAGCCTTAGGATTCTTATTCGTCGTCCGGGAGGCTCCTTTGATCCGGAGCTTATACTTTTGGTATATTTCTTTGTTATATATTCGTACATTTGTGACTATTCGGCACGGCGGGGCCCCGTCCCGTCATATGTTCGTATGTTTTGTTATGTTGTAGAGGCTCGTAGTCATGTTTGTGGGTCGTGGGTCCGCTTTGTCCGTATATGACTCCGATTTGCGTCCTTGAGCGGCCCGTATGTTTGTTTGCGCGCGTGTGTCCGGGGCGATGTACATTCCGCCAACTTTTGGTTCGATATGATGTTTTGACACGGGCGACCGCTTAGGGACCGCATTTGTGTGATATCTCGTTTTCGATTTTCGGTACGAGCAAAGTATGTAAAAATCAACGTGTAGCATTATGATGATTTGATTCGTCGTCCGTTCGGTGCCTAGGCAGGCACCGGCACGCCGGCCACGGGGTTGGGTCGTGACAAAAGTGGTATCGCAGCGTCCGTCCTCGAATGTCTATGGCCGTGTCTCGTAGAGTCTTGTTTATCGGTGTGTCGTGCACCACATCTATAAACAGGAGGCTACAGGACATTTAGGATGTTTCCCCTCCTTTGAATCTTAGATCGTGCGGTAGAGCTGTGATATTAGGATGACTCTTTTTCTGACCGAATTGTTATATTTTTCAGTAATGCCTCCGAAGAAGGCAACGGCCGCCCGTGGGGCAAGACAAAGGTAGATGGGACTAGTCGGCGCCGAGGATTACACGGCACGTGCTCGGACTACGCCCGGCATTATACTTCGCCGAGGGTTCCGCTACACCACCGCAGAGGCCGGAGCAGTCCATCGTCGGCCCCCGCCCACGCAGCGCCTGTGCCTCCAGCTCCCCGGCCCGGGGCAGAGGACAGGACACTGCGAGAGGCCGTACGCTTGGTTATTGACAACACCGGTGGCGCATCGAAGTCCGTAGACGCGGCAGAGAGATGATGACGATGAGGGCGGGCGTGATGACAGCCTTAGGGTTCGAGAGTTCCTATTCTCGCGGCCCTCCCGAGTTTTCCGGTCTAAGCCCGATGAGGACCCCCATGATTTTATTCGGGGATGCGGCGCTCACTAGATTTGGTCGAGCTTCGGAGACGGAGTCCGTCGAGTTGGCTTCGCATAGACCGCGGGATGTTGCTCGCCCACCTGGTATGAGTCCTGGGAGCTATCCCGAGGTGAGGGTGCTGCCCCAGCTACTTGGACTGAGTTCGAGGCCGCTTTCCTCCGTAACTTCTTGCCCCCGGAGTTGCGGAGAGCGAGAGTTGATAGATTCTTGAAGATAGAGCAGAGGGGTCGGAGTGTCCGAGAGTATAATCTGGAGTTTAACTCCCTGGCCAGGTATGCCCCTACCATCGTAGCTGATATGGAGGATAGGATGCATCGATACGTGATGGGGTTGGACCCCTATTTGGTTGACTCTTGCATGACGATGGCAGCGCAGACGGGCATGGACATCGCCCGGTTACAGGCCCATGCACAGGGTATGGAGGACCGGCATAGGGAGGATCGGTCTGGCAGAGAATATGATAGGAGGCGGCCCAAGAGGGCCAGATCTGAGGGGTATTCAGGAGGTTCCCGTGGCGGGTCGCCAAAGACCCGCCCGGTGGATATTTTCCTTCGTCAGGTCGGGATACACAGTCGGCCAGCGGGCGATTTGATGGTGTGGGGCCATCCAGGACGGACCGGAGTTCCAGAGCCTCAGGTCCTCAGGCGAGCAGAGGTCCCAGTCAGTCGAGGCCGCCTATGCCCCGGTGTTCACATTGTGGGAGGTCGCACCCGGGAGTGCTACGGGCTACGGGGCTTGTTTTCTTGCGGTCGCCAGGGGCCACATTATGCGAGATCGTCCGTGGATAGGCGGTTCGGTGGTGCGGCACGCCCGACAGGTTCGGGCCATGGGGTTCGTCATCTACCCCGCCACGGCGCGCCCTACGGGGGCGAAGTACGTCGGCGCCGCGGCCGCGCGAGGCCGTGGCGGGGGTTCGATTCTAGCGGTCCCTCGAACCGCATCTATGCTTTGACCGGTCGGCGAATCCGCAGGCATCACCGGACGCGGACCCGAGTGTATATTGTTACTCCTTTCCCCGAAGAATATATGTATTGATGGATTTGTGCTCGTTATATTATGTGATTTTCCTTTTCGGCCGTCGCAAAAGTAAGGTAAATCCTTAAATCACTAGAATCGTTTGAAATAGCTATATACACAGATGAGAAATGAACATTGAGAATTCAAAAGGGCAATACGATAATTGGGTGATTAGAGAGTGGAAGGTCGGGGTGGGACCCGCTATGACAAAAAAATTTTCCAGAAATTTTCTTGAGGCACCGACCTACTCTAAATTACGTGACGAAGGTCGTGTGGGGCAGTCGACGCCATTATATTGACAATAACGCCCCAAAATGCATGAAAGTTTCAAAGTTAAGCGTGCTGGAACTAGAGCAATTCTGAGATGGGTGACCCCCCTGGGAAGTGGTTTGAGTTTAAACGTGATTTTCAATGTTATACTTCTGCGCCCCTGATTTCGATAACGCCCTGTCTAGTATGACTCTATGTTTCTGAATCCGACTACGCTCCTATTTGATGTACACCGTACGCCTAACTCCGGTTATAAAGTTGTCCGATATATCTTCGTATGTGTGACTTCCGATCATGGTCCGTCTATATATACCCCGGTACGTTTGGCTTTGGTTATGAACCTGTTCGATATGACGTTGGAATATGAATTTGTCTGCTATGCTTCTGTACTTCCGAGTCTGAGTGCGTTTTATCCGATATACTTTTCTACGCCCGACTCTGACGGAAAAAAAAAATTGTCTAGTATATTTCTGTACGTCTGACTCCAATTCTCGAGTCGTGGTAGCGTGGGATATATATATATGTTTGTTGTACTTTTGTACTTCGACTTCGGACATGACTCCGTCCGATATATTTCCGATCTTCTAACTTTGACCAAGACTCTGTCCGCCGTATATCCAACTTAAGATTGTACAGCCCTAATACGGTGATATCGGGAAAGGATAGATGAAGTTGGAAAATGAAGGCCTTACAAATTCTTTGATCGGTGTGCAAGAGTGTAAACGGCAAAGGGACCTCCCCCAAAGATTTTGATCTACCATGAGGTTCGATTAACATTCGAGGACGAATGTTTTAAAGGGGGGGAGGATGTTACATCCGTCATTTTTGCATAATCGAAAAATTGGAATAATTGAGTTATGAGAAAGAAGGCTATGTTTGAAATTTTCCTAACATGTGCATGCCGGTTATGGAGACTTGAATGCGGAAACAATGGAGAAGGCCTAAGGGCAAAATTGGAATTTTAGAAATTTGTTCGGGAATTGCAATATATGAATTGTGAACAATTGGGCCAAAGAAAAAAAATGAAATTGAGGCCCAATTATTTTGAGAGTGGCCGGCCAAGTGGCCTTGGCCCATGTCCATTTAATTGTCACATGACAATCATGTGACACAATTAAACAAAGGAGCATATATATATATATATATGGGATAGTCTAGAAATTTCAAGAAAGTAGAACAAAACAAGAAAAATCAAGAAGAGAAAAGAGAGAAGAGGCCGTCGGCCTTGAAGGAAAGAAAGAGGAAAAAAATTTTCAAGCCATCAACTTGCTTCCATAAATCTTGTTTTTGGTGAATTAGTAGCAAGTTCGATACGCTCTTCGACGTGGTACCATTAGCTAGGCGAAAGAACTACGTTTGCGGAAGATTGGAATTTGAAGAATAAGGTATGAATTTATTCTTTTATGTTATGGAATAAATATGTGTATTAGAATGATTAGAATTGGATGAGAATTAGGGGAGTGTGGCGTATGTATGCATGGCCGTGTGCATGTGTGATACCATGCATGGCCGTGGCTATAGGGTTAAGGAAAAAGCAAGAATTTCATGTTTTCTTATCATGTTATGGAAGATTCATACGCATTGTGATCAATGAAATCGAATGAAAATCATAAGGTTAAGGGTGTGTTGTATGAACCGGTGTATGTATATATATGTGTGTGGCCGTGTGATATAGTGAAAATGGAATGGAAAGGAATTAATGTGGTTTAGTGTGTTAGTGTTATAGTTGTGATTCTTGTAATGTAAGGGTAAGAGAAATGATATAAATTTGCATGGAAATGGAATGTGGAAGCTTATGTCGTTAGTATGATTTTATAAAATTATGAAAATAAAGTGCTTAAGGTGCAAATTATGATTAATGATTGATGAATTTGGAGGATGGAAATGCGTTATGAATTTGTATGTTAAAGGTTGCGAATTGAATAAGTTATGGTTTGAATGGAAAGTTTACATAAATTGTACATCTTATGTATATAGTGCGAAATGTTATGACATGCTTCCGAATGGTATTATAATGATTTTGATATATATGAAAATGTCGATATTGCGTTGGAAGTGTGAAGTTAGAGTGGAAGTTATTGCGTTATAAAGAAAGGAATACTACTCGCACTAGAACGCATTTTGATTTCTTATTGATGTTGTTGGTAGTGTTGTTGGGTTGTTGTTGATTGTCTTAAGCCGAGTTGAATCTCGGGGGTGTCCTATTTATAGGGGAAGTGCTGCCGAAATTTCGGTAGCCAAGTATAGTCAAAGATTGAAATGTTAACTTTCATGAATAGTAATTGGTAAAGATGACCATTTGCAGTTTTTGGACGAAACGGAAACTACGATTTGACGAGCGTGAGACGCAATCCAGGTATGTAAAGCTTACCTATCCCTCATACGGCATGTCTTAGACCTACTAGGCCGAGGACGGGACCTCGGGAATGACTCTGCTCCTAGAAATCCGTTTTTAGTTTTGGTTACTATTCATTCAAATAATTGACTCATAATGGCTACCTTGGGACATAAGAGTATATAAGCCTTTGTACCTTCTCGTAAACGGCTCCGAATCACTTCGAAACTCCCACGAATAACTTTATGGAGCCTAGTATGTGTGATCTATGTCTGCCGCCTCGGCTCGACTCGAGGCGGGCCCGCTAACCCCAATGTACCTTAGTTGTCTTACAAGAACCTCTTTCGGGATAAAGAATCTTCGAAGGTGAAGTTGTTCATTATGAAATAATGTTTGGAACCCTATGAAATACTATGCTATGTTTTGGAACTATACGTATCACTTTGGAAATATTTTATGAAATAAAATTTTCGCACTGATTAATTCTCTGACTATTTTGGTTAACGAATTGACTTGTAAAGTAATCAAGTTTTGAAAACTATTTTGACATACAAATTGCATTGTTTGCTCACGACTCCGCTCGTGCCTTATTACGACTTCGTTCACCGGTTCCCGGGCCGGTTTTGTGATCGTGCGTCCTATGACATATTCGGAAGTATGATGTGTTACGGTTTCCGTGACCTCGCCATAGGGCCGGTTACCGTTTTGGAGTTATGATGTGATATGGCCTTTGTTATGTTTGGTGATGTGTGTGATATTGTGATCTGTTCGGAGATGTACGGGGATTTGAAAACTTCCGGAGTATGATGTGTTGTGGCACCAGCGTCAGGGGGTGACCACGTTCCCGAGCCTTATGCATGATTCCTACTTGCATTTCGTATATCTGCATCTCGCACAGGTTTGGTCCGTTATATTCGTATCTGTGATTGTATTTCCCTGACACCAGTTATGCTTTGGATTACCGTATATTCCGCTTTTACATACTCGCACTTGTTCCGTACCGACCCCCGTCCTTCGGGGCGCGTTTCATGCCGCGCGAGGCTGTGTGTGCTCCGCGACACGCCGCCGCCTTAGGATTCTTATTCTCCGTCATGCCGGGAGGCTCCTTTGATCCGAGCTTATACTTTTGGTATATTTCTTTCTTTGTTATATATTCGTACATTTGTGACTATTCGGGTACGGCGGGGCCCCGTCCCGTCATATGTTCGTATGTTTTGTTATGTTGTAGAGGCTCGTAGTCATGTTTGTGGGTCGTGGGTCCGGTTGTCCGTATATGACTCCGATTTGCGTCCTTGAGCGGCCCGTATGTTTGTTTGCGTGTGTGTGTCTGGGCGATGTACATTCCGCCAACTTTGGTTCTGATATGATGTTTTGACATGGGCGACCGCTTAGGACTGCATTTGTGTGATATCTGTTTTCGATTTTCGGTACGAGCAAAGTATGTAAAAATCTGAACGTGTAGCATTATGATGATTTGATTCGTCAGTCCGTTCGGGTGCCTAGGCAGGGCACCGGTCACGGCCCACGGGGTTGGGTCGTGACATAAATATTTTGAGTTGCTTATCGATCCCACGATTCCCCGCTCGTGCACACTATTATTACTTCCTTCGCCGAGTCCCGGGCGTTATTATCGTGCGCACAATCCGAAGTATGATGAGATTCCAAGTATGATGAGCGTCGATATGATATAGATACGAAGTATGATGAGTTTACGATATGATATGATATGTTTTAAAGTATGATGAGTTGTGGCGCCCGGCCTGAGGGCGACCACGTTCCGTCCGCCGGTCCTATTACGGCCGCATAGGATATGTGATATGATAATCTCGATGATATGATAATCATTATCCGATAAATACGATGATATGATAATTTGATGAGGTGATAATGCGATGACATGATAATACGATGACATGGTATGATATGATGATTCATATCGAGTCCCTCATCGGAGAGGCGGGACACGTTATATGTGCATACGTATATGATGATTAGCTACTTATGACACTCAGTCCCGTTATGGATCGGATGTGACACATGATATTGGTATGTATGATTTGTAACTCGGAAGTAAGTATTTGAACATTCTGACTATCATATTTTTCTTCTATGCTTTTATGTATGATTTATATTTCCGACGACGCACTTTGCTATTTTGGCTATTATGTTCTCTTTACTCTCGTACTCTCTTACTTCGGTTATGACCTTGTTTTACGTATTCCATGCCTTACGTACTCGGTATTCCGATCGACCCCGCTTCTTCTTGGTCGCGTTTAAATGCCGCGTGTACACCGGATGAGTCAAGATATTAGTAGAAGATGTTCAGGATCGGGATTGGCGAGTTCCATTTTCTCAGGCCGCCGAGTCGTGCATCATGTTATGGTATCTCGGGAGTTCTGTTAGAGACTTTGCGCATGCTGTCGTGGGTATAAGACGTCGGTTATGTAATCGGCTGTGTAAGCCGATGTGTTATTATGCATTGTATTATAAGTTTCATATGTTATAGATTTTATTTGATTCGAAAAAAGTAAAAAGCACATTATTTTTTGAAAACTTTTCGTTATGTATTTGTGTTATGATTTGAAAGCTAGCGTGATTACGAGTATTTTGTGAGTCAGCGGGTTCGCTCGGCCCTAGATAAGGGTCGGGTGCCCATCACACCTACCGTAAATTAGGGTGTGACAAATTAGTATCAGAAATGTTCGTCTTGGGGAGTTGTCCGCAAAGTCGTGTCCGGTGAGTCTCGTTTATGGTGTGAAGCGCGCCACATTTATAAGCGTGAGGCTACGGGGCATCTAGGGTGGTTACTCTTCTTTGACATTTTAGATCGTGCCATAGAGCCAAGTTATAGAAAATGAGATTATTTGCGCTAACCTTTGATTTCGACAGAGAAATGGCATCGACGGAAGAAAAACTAGCAATTGGAATTTCGCGAGGGGAATAAGGTATGAAAAAAATATGCCGGGCAAGAAGTAAATAGATTGAAAACAGGAAAAAAAGGGGGTG
>NC_081343.1:19642322-19655249 GCF_029784015.1 Lycium ferocissimum
GCGTCAACCCAATCCGGGCCCGCCTATGAAAATTAACGTCCTTACTCATCATGAAATCATTTGCGAAGAAATCAAAGCGATCCAAGCTCTCTCTTGAAAGTTACGGTCGTTCGTAGTTTCGAAATCGTTTAGGAACCAAAACTCTTTTGAAAACAAAACTCTTTTTGAAAACTAAACTCTTTTGAAAACAAAACCCTTTTTGCAACCTTAGAAATTTAATCATACAAAAGACATAAGATCCTTTCGGAACAAACTGTATACACAGCACTTCGAATCCCATCATATCAAAGACATACGGACCATAGCTTGACCATATTAAGGATGCCAACGTCAAAAGCACATACGAATCATAAACATGTTCGGACTTTCCGAATAGAATTACCCCCAAGGCTCATAACATATCACAGTTTTAACCATATCTAAGACATGCCAAAAGAAGAAATCCGTAAGCTTTACATACCTTGATTGCTTCCTATAGCTAATTCAAACTCAAGTCTCGGCTTCTCAAAATCTCTGACACGTCATTAGACACCAAACATTAGTCATAGGCATCGAAGAATTCAATCCCAAGCCATCACTTTATTTACAGAAATTTGGGCAGCATTTCCCCTGTAAATTCAGCACCCCGAGAATTCAACTCGGCCAAATCAACAACAACCAAACCAACAACCATACTAACAATATCCATAAGCAATTCCAAACGCATTCTAACATTAATAATCCCTTTCTACATGATTCGACGACATTCATGCATATCCAATTCAACTTCATATATCCAAACTAATATCAACGATCGCATATTCGAATACCAACCCAAAACCATTCAAATACGATTCAAGAACATTTTCCAACGATCACAATATTTCAAACAATCCAATTAATGCTCTGCTCCACCCTAAACCTCAAATTTCATAAGAACAACAATAACACATTCCTTCTTAAAAAAATTCACATACTATATCAATAACCACATTTCTTTTTTTCCAAATTCATAAACCATACTAACAATCCACACAATTAACAACATAATTCTTCATACATACAAGAAACCATATTTGATTCACATTAGCTTCTAAACAGCCCATCAATTACAATCAACACAACACTGATTTTAATGACACTTAGTCCACTAACTACACGAGATTAACAACATAACACATTATCTCAATCCTTAATCCTCAATTCAACAAGAACAGCCCACTAAACAAATATAACTTCATCTCTAATCATCAAATTCCCTTTACTTTCACCATTTTGATTCATGACAACAACAACAACAACACTAATTAAAAATTGCTCACCACTTCTAGCTTAAAAATGACCCCCACCCCCACGGCCCAAACAAGCTTCAACATCAACCCACACAATTTTTGCATTCAATTCCACATCCACCAATTACATACCAAGATTAATCATTTCCAAAACATGGAAGAGGAATGGAATCTTACCTTCAATTAGCCACAAAATCCCTCAATTTAATTATGTAGAAAGGAAGGGAGAGGGGCTGAATTTTCTTCCGGAAATTTTGGAACTTTTTTGTCTTTGAAAAAAAAGAGGTTTCTCGTCCCTTAAACGGAATGCCGAAGTCGATTACCGTAGCTGGCACATTCGCAGCGGCACCGCGGAATGTTGTTTACGCGTCGACGGTTCAGCCTTTGTAACGTCCGTAATTTCTACTCGATGTCCTATCAATGAACGGTTTGTTGCATTACAAACTAGACTCGACGAACTTCATCTTAGGCTTTTAAAACACCTTAAAACTCCACATATACTATGAGATATGCACCTCCAAAGTTGACTAAAAAATTCGCCCAAAGATTTCCCAAATTTTCGTCGAACTTATTTTCTTCAATTTACTCGATCTCGAAATATTCCAACGCACAAAAATTACGGGATATCACAATGATTATGAGTGTCAGCGGGTTCGCTCGGCCCTAGGTAAGGGTCGGGTGCCCATCACACCCTATCGGATTAAGGGTGTGACATTATGATATGGCACGGACATACATGATATATGATTTAAAGGCAAGTATTCCGATTTTCTGTCTTCCGATTTTTCTGATTACTATACTTGTTAACGTAAACCCCGGTTCCGCTTATGATTCTTTATTGTATTCCATGCTTTACGTACTCAGTACATATTAAAACCGACCCCGCTTTCTTCGTGGGTCGCGTTTCATGCCCGCGGTATAGACTACTATTTCGATGAGCCGCCGCTTAGGACCTCTATTCCGTCGTCGGGAGTGCTCCCTGTCCGGGAGCTCACGTTTTGGTACGTACTTTTCCGTTTATGTATATATATGTTTATTCGGTGGGTGCGGGCCCCGTCCCGTCATATGATTCGTTATTACTCTTAGAGGTCTCGTAGACATGTGCCTCCGTGGGTTGTGGGTAGCATGATGCTCGCGTTTGCGTTCGTACATTCCGGGTTATTTGTATGATACGTATATATATATGTGTGCTTCACCGTGCCTTTCTGTATGTATAAGTTCTTAGTATGTTTGCTATGAGTTGATTATGATTAGCAGAGGCATTTGTGTGCAGTTCGGGCACTAGTCACGACTTCACGGGTTGGGTCGTGACATATATTTTGCGTGTCCGCATTTCCCAATCTTAATTAGGCGACACTTTCTTTCTTTCTTTTCCAAGTATCATTGTGTTAGTACTTTGAAGCTTAACACTCGTAGCGAAAATAGCATCGAGGCTCTGTAACATTTGTGCCATTCATTTTTCTTTTCACTTGAACCCGCGTGACCATGTCCGATTTATGCCTTCCATATACCGCTACGTTATCGAATACACATATCTACATCGATATAGCCATAGACGGGATACGATATGCATACCAATATAAACATAATTACTACTATCTTGCTTACAAAACATTCCCAAACGCTATTCAAACTCACCCTAATTCTGGTATACCGTAACGCACCTTCTCTCTTTCTCTTCACCGATTTAGTCCGCCTCGGCCCGCGCGACATCTTAAGGTTTCCGCCCACTCTATATATTCTAGTTCCCCTTAGACTACTCTAGCTTCCCATTTGGCTCTCCCGTGGGTGACTTTATAGGATTTTTAGTAAACTTCCCGGGGGTCACCCATCCCGAAATTTCTCTCACCGAAAGACGCTTAACCTTGGAACTCGCGAAATACGATACCTTAATACTAGTATGATCGCGTCCACCACACCGCACGACCTCTATCGCATAATCCGGAGTAAATTGAAGTCTATGATTCCGAACGCTCCCATAACACAATTACTATTTTAGCCCTCTTTCCATCCTAAATATTCACTTTTCACCAGTGAAGTAACTATCTTCCGTCTTAGACTTCCGTGTTCCTAATGGTGATGAACACACCTTGATCGCCGTTACTTATAAATACTGGGTTATCGGCCTTTTAGTTCGCTCTCCTTTTTACCTCGTTCCTCATCCTTTACGTAACCGAGTCTTTCACAGCTCCCGTCACTTATAGTACTCGTATCCTTGGCTACACATGTCATGACCTATTACTACCTCGTTATCTCGCTTTCTTCTTATTTCCTTCTTCCAATTTCCCTTTCTTTTCTTACACTCGCCGTCATTTCCGTGACCATATGCCCTCTATTCTAACTTCCCATACAAAACTTAATAAGCCTTCCTATTCGTTCTATAGCTCGCTTTTCCGTTTCACACTTACCTTTACACTTTAGCTACATAGATCACATCATAGCTTTGGCCATTTTCTCGCCGGGCTTACTCATTTCGTAACAATCCTTATTATTATGTCTGTTCGTATTCGATCCCATAGTGTAACACTTCCTAACTTCTCACCCTTCGGTCAAACTTATCCTTAATATCTCAAAGCCGTCCTATCAACACACTCATACCCGTCACACTTCTTTCCCTCCGTACCCTTGTCTTAATCATACTATTACTTCTTTTAATCATAAGCTAAATCATACCTCATCCTCGCTTATCAATCAGTCGGTACATTAAATAACTCTCTATCAAGGTTTGCCACCTTTTTCTAAATCATCTCTTAGCATCACAAGCCCTTCCAATTTCTTTTGTCATATCGATATCGAGCTCTAATTATTCTTATCCTCAATTTAGTACTTAACCTTTTTCGATGTCGGCCCATACTCGTAGCTTAGCCAGACCACCATTACTATCGGCACGACCTTTCAAGTCGTATTACAAACCTATATCTCATTCTCTTTTTTTTTCTGGGAAAATTTTGACAGAGTTTCCTCTATATTTCTTACTATCTCAAAACCTGCACGTAGGAAATACCAACAGTGCCTCACAGGGACAACATACATATATGCATATCATATCATATCATATCATATCCGGCCTGCGGGGCTTCCAATATCAACAACTTATGAAAATGATGAACATACCTCGTATGCCCGCTAAACTCGCACCTCCGTTACACTTTCCCCGTTTACTTTCCTTTTTAGTGTTCAACTTTACATTTCGATCGTACTTCAATACCTTACCCGACATATACCTTTCATACCTTTGCTTACCTCGTGCGCTTTGTAACTTCCAATATCGCTAATCACTTCTTTCCGTCGATGCCATTCTTCTGAAATCAAGGTCGGCGAGGAATCTCATTTCCTATGACTTGGCTCTATGGCACGATCTAAGATGTGAAAGAAGAAAGTAACCATCCTAGATGCCCCGTAGCCTCCCATTTATAAATGGCGCGCTTCACATCATAAATGTAGGACTCTATTTGGACACGACTTTGTAGACAACCCCTAGACGAACTGCTCGATACCAATTTGTCACACCAATTTTCGACTGGGCATGATGGGCACAGTACCCTTACTTAGGGCCGAGCGAACCCGCCGATTCTCGTGATACACATAATCTTCTTCCGTCCTTATATCATGAAAGGAATGCATAAAGAAAGTTTTTCAAGAACAACATACTATTCATCTTTCTCAAATCGGGTAAAATCGGTAAAACATAGAAATCCGCAACAAAATGCATAATCACACATCGGCTTGCATAGCCCTTTACAGAATCGACATATCATACACTCGACTCCGTCCGCAAAGTCTCTAACATAACCCAAGATACCACAACACGAGATACTCCGACTCGGCGGCCACTCGGGAAGAAATGGGGCTCGCCAATCCGAAATGAACATCTCTGCCACTATCCGTACACACAAGTAACGAAACGTGCTCGAAGAAAGAGCGGGTCGGTTTAATATACCGATCATGTAAAGTATGAAACACAATAAAAACGAATCATACCGAGATAAGAAGTATAGGAAAAATCATGAGGTTTGCCTGAAAACATAAATCATGCGTGTCAATATCATATCAAATTCATTATGAAACTGAGAAACATAATTAGAAAATTATCTTGTACATATGCATAGATATAATGTGTCCCGACCCTCTAGTGAGGGACGCGGTAAGTGAAATCATCATATACGTGTACATATATATATACCGTACCCGGCCCTCTAGTGAGGGACTCGGTGAAGTAATCATCATAGCATCATGTCATTATATGCATCATGTCATCATATATATATATATATATACGTACTCCGGCCCTCTAGTGAGTGGACTCGGTGAATAGAATCATCATATGCCATCTGCCGCCGTCCCCACATCATCACATCATCATGTCATCACATCATCATATCATCATATATATACCGTGCCGGCCCTCTAGTGAGCGACTCGGTGAACAATGCGGTGGAGTGTGCACGAATACGTACCACTGCTTCCGGACTCGTGAAAGACATATTGAGCTTTGCACGAGCGAGTAGTGAGAAACCATATGCACATAAATCATCATCACGGACTCAATGGATACGTAAGTAGTCGACGCCGAGAGTTAAAACGGTAATCATGTTGGTTCTTCGTAAAAAAGTCGTTAGACTATACAAAAGAAAATCTCGGGGACCACGGATATGCATCAACCAATCCGGGCCCGCCCATGAAAGTTAGAGTCATTATACATTATAGGATCATTTGCGGACATATCAAAGCAATCCGGTTCCGTCTATGAAAGTTACGGGCATTTATAGACATAGGATCTTTTAAGAACAAAATTCTTTTTGCAACATTGAAATTCAATCATACATAAGACTTAAGGACCATAGTCCCACCATATATGGTTAATGTCAACATCAAAAGCAAATAAGAATCATAACATACCTCGGAACTTAAGAATGGAGTTACCCCAAGGCACAAACCATGTCATACCTTAATCCCGTCTAAGACATGCCAAAAGAAGGAAAGAGTAAGCTTACATTACCTTGTCCACTCCCTAAGCTAATCCAAACTAAGTCTCGGCTTCCCAAATCTACAACAACATCATTAAATACTAACATTAGCTATGTGCACTTAGAATTCAATCCCAGGCTGGCACTTAATTCTACGTAAATTTGGGCGCATTTCCCTTGTTTATATGCCTAGCCCGAATTCTCAATTCAAGAACCAACAACATCAACAACAATACCAATAGTATTAACATCATTTCCAATACGGACGTATGCCATAAAACAGCCCGCATTTAATCGTTTTCTAAATTTCTCAACCAACCAAATTTGCGATATAACTATTTAATAATTTTATTTCCGTAAAGGAGTCGAATTCATATGAACAACATCAATAATAACAAAATTCTTCACATTTTACAAGTTAAATACATTTATTTTCATCCAAAATTCTCTTCAAATCTCCTTCCATAATTCACAACACCAACAAACGAATTTATCGCTATTCCCTCCGTGCTAATCCGTTAAAATTCTAAATAAACTCGTTAACAATGAAAAGGAACCGTATTCATACCTTAAGCATGCATCCCCCACGTTATCACTCTTCTCCTTGGTTGATTTTTAGCTCAAATTGAAGACAACGCAACAGACAACACTTTTCTCTTCATGGCTTCGGAATTCGGGGCTCGAATTCGGTCAAAATTGGTTTTTCTTCTCTCCAAGGCTCTTCTCTCTCTCTTCCAGAATTTTCTCGAGTTCTTGGTATGAAAAATGAGAGGAAAGGGCTGAAATTTCACTTAAATAGGCATGGGTCATGGGCCTAACCCGATTGGGCCGGTTTGGGCCTAGCCCACCGACCTTTCCGTCTTAAAACGTCCATATCTCCTTATCCCGATGTCACCCGTGGGCCCACGACCTATGGTTGGAAAGATAATTCAATTATCTACAATTCATTCTTTGGTGTTTTTCCAAATTCCAAACTTATAATACCGTTTCGCCCCTCGAAGTCGTATCACCCGAAAACATTACTTAAAAATATTTGTTTGAGGACTTCCACTTTGATTTGGCTCAAGGGTCCTTCTTGAGTTTTGTTTAACTTCACATATGTGATTCATATAAATTGTCGCATGTCCCAAAAAAATCTCAATGTGTGGGCCCCACCAAATTTTGCGAATAATCCGACGTACAAAAATACGAAATATAATTCCCCGTCAACGTGAGTTTAAATTATGAAGCAACAACATGATTGTCAATTTTTAAGCACGTTAATAAGGACCTTCCAATTGGTTGGAATACTAGAAGAAAATATTTTTTTGATCACTATTTTTGGCTTCGATTTTTTGACCACCATGGCCGAATGGCCTTCTTCTTTCTCTCTCCAAGTTTCTTGAATTTTCTAAGGGCGAGAACGACGAAGACGATTTAATTAGTCATCTTCAATCACATATATAAAACATCAATGTGGCCCATGACCCACACCCATTGTGGCCTATCACACACCGAGCTATTTAAACATGACGGTATCCGGCTAAACTACCGAACACCACTAATTTTTACCGCTTATCTTCCGTTATTCATACTACATGCTCATAATCACATAAAACTCGTCATTTTCTCGAAATACATTAGCCCTATAAACATAAGCCCTTCGGCTATCAAAATAATATATATATATATATATATATATATATATATATATATATACAAGGCCGGGACCCGTACTACCCACACCGCGTATCTACGAGCCTCTACTAGAGTACTAGACATACGGACGGACAGACCCCGTCGTGCCCAAAATATATATATATACAAAAGATCGCTTAGCACCTCTAATAAGGGAGGGCTCCTAGGATATTCGTCGATAAACCCTATGGATCCGCAACGTCTCCCCTGCTCACCTCGCTGTACGAATACGCCGTCCAAAGAAAAGGACGCGCCAAGAGAATATTGTACCGAGTATGTAAGGCATGAACAACAATAACATCAATGAACAGGGGAGACATCCAACGGGGAGCAACTGTACCGACCGTATCATAAAAGAATAGCGCATACCGACTTACTCTCATAAACATCATCATGTCATGTACGCATAAGTGAGCAAGCCGCCCGACCATTTAGGTGCGGTGGTATAAGTCGCCCGACCATGTAGGTGCGGTGTGACAATCACTAATATTAGCCCGCGTCTCGTGCCTCCCCGCGTCCGGGTACCATCTCATGCCGTCCACTAATGGCGCCGCCATGCCGTTTGGGCCATGTGTATAACCGCCCGCTTTGGCGGCGATATCGCCCGGCCATATAGGCTCGTGTGATATCATCATATGCTCATTACAACATGCTCATTATATGCTCGTTATAACATGCTCATTATAATTATAACATGCTCATTATGATATACTCATGATGTAATACTTATAGAAATACATGCATAGAGATTCATAGATAATTATACTTTACTCCGGGTGACCCGATTGCATTATGAAGCATTTATGGGCATTCTCCGCTCACCTTGAAGGAACAAACATATGCGAGTGTATATACTAATCAACATCAATAGATTATAAGTTGTGCCATTGGCTTTAGAGGAACATAATATCAAGGCTTTACCATAATTAGCATCATCACATATACATACATCGACAAAACATACGTTAGGACTTGGAGGTGGCTATGGCTATGTCGGGGTGACATAAGGTCGTGAACCCCCGATATCACTATGAGCATTCGTAAAGTTGTCTCCGCCTCACCTTGAAGGAACAAACATAAGGTGAGGTGAATGACGATCAACATCAATGGTTATGGATAGCTTCATTAACTTAACAAGAGCATCATATCATAGACCATAGCATCTCTAGGCTTAGCTTGACATTATCGTTATGTCATACTTGCCTTGTCTCTTTTCTCTATCTTACACATCTGTACTCTTCCTTATATTCATAGACTCATCGTCATTACTATCGTACTCATAATATATCTCTTATCTCTCTCTCTCTCGTATGGCTATTCGGTGAACGTAGGCTCTTAGCTCTTCGGAAATTAGGAGACTCATGGATAAGGAGGAAAATCATGCCTTGAAAGGAAAGAAACGAACACCATAACTAGGTCTAGCAACAATAAGTAATAGTAAAGGGTCGTATGAAGTCGTTAAGTTCGTAGGAATCTTGTGCCATAAGTTTTAGGATCTCTAGACTTGGGGCTCATCATCATATTCACAACATACCTTCTTAACTTCATCTCACGAGAGCTCTTTATAACATAGACTCATCATTCCGATACATACATATGTAGAGGGGTCATAGAAAGATAAGAGGATTCATACCGTAGAGTCATGCCTTAGAAAGAAAGATCGAGCCTTACATACCTTTGTCGTTTAAATACTCGATCGTTTGCTCATCTTCTTTTCAATGCACTCTCGTTAATACCTTCAATGAGATTCGTATCAACATTAGTTAGACAATCATGAGAGCGTACTTACTAAAGTTATAGAAAATCGCGCGTTTCCTTTGTTTATACTACTTTCCGCCATATTCCATATCAACTCTCAACATTCACAATGACAATCACCATATCGCTAGCAAATAATCGCCATTCACTTACATTATTCACATTTCACAATTCTACTCCAATTCCAAAGTCATGACCAAAGTCTATTATCGCGTACTTTCACATACAATACTTATTTCATGTTCTAAATGTCATTTATAACGCATTTATAATCTCAACGTAACCATTTTCACGATTCACTCCAACTACTATTCCACAATGACATTATTCACCCTTTTTGTAACCCATTTCATACTCTTTTATAATCCAAGTGTTTCAACTTTTACAATATTTCAAATATCATGAGAATACCATAAAACATACCTTAGATGATGGAGGAACAAGCCTTGATGATAATACAACTCTTTAGACAAAACCCTATTTTCACCTTTCGATTTCTTTGACTTTTGATGGCTTTAATGGAGTTTCATAGGCTTGATTCACTTCAAATCTTGTTATTGATCCTTGATTCTCTTGGTTTTACATGAGAAATATGGAAGGTTCTAGAGGTGTGAGAGGTGGAAAACGTTGATGGAAATGAATAAACGAAGTAGGATCACATTTATAATCTTGGAACATTTCAGCCCGTCAAAAGCCTCCATTTGGAGTTCCACGGTCCGCGGAACCAAATGCCGGCCGTGGAATCGGTCGCGGTTCACGACCAGCCAATCGCCTTCCTCCTCCCTCGAATAAGGGCCCACGAACCCATCCACGGTCCGTGGAATATTATATGGGCCGTGGAAGTGGTCGTGGAAACCACCGTTTTCACTCAAAGTTGTCTCCCGTCAGTTTCTGCTGACCTCCAATCCTTATGGAACCTTCTAAACACTTGTTTATCACTAAGCAAGAATCTACGGAATGTCATAACTCCTCTCCAAGACATCCTTAAGACATCATTAGTTCAACACTCATAATTTGCCCAACACCCTCGACTTATAGCCCGCTTTTCTTAACAACTTTCTTTCCTTAACTCGAATGTCTTTCAAATCTTATTTAATCATCACGGTAGTTTTTACTTATGAAATCATCGCATACTTCGTACTCCTCATTAGCCTATTCACTGCACATCAACGGGAAATTTTCCGAGGTGTAACACCTACTTGGCCATTTTTATTTCAAGGATTTTAACTTTTCATTATCTTACTCTTAACCCCAAATTTTTCCTTAATATTCCATGCCATTAAAATCATAAGCAACTTATGTCTTAAAACAAAGTCGTAGTTAAAAGTCTCTACTTTGCCTCCCGGAATAGTCTTGTCCTTAACTTATCATGGTTAACTCGGATTGTCCCGATGTACGAAATACGGGATATAACACTCGTAACGTCCATAATTCTCTCCTCCAATGTCCTATCGACGAGCAATTTGTTGCGTTGGAAACTAAACTCTACGAACTTTATTTTAGGATTTTAAAAAATCTTAATACTCCTCATATACCTGGAGATATACCCCTCAAAATTTGACCCAAAATTCTATCAACTTTTTCCAAATTTTCAACAAACTTATTTTCTTCGAATTGCTTGATCCCGGAACCTTTAGATACTTGCTTAACACTTGTTAAGAGTATTCATTAGCCTTATAAGGGTTCCATAACCTCTTCGAGCTTACGTTAGTTTGCTTACAACCGAAATGACGCAATTTTTTTTCGAGGTGTAAGATAATGGATATTGGGATGCTATGAAGTCGCACTATCTCCTTAAGATACAACCTCGCATAATCTTCTGCTGAATATGTAGTTTTGACCGGAAGAAAGTGGGCTGATTTCGTGAGTCTATCAACAATCACCCATATGGAGTTATACTTACGCCGAGAATGAAGAAAACCTAAAATAAAATCCATGTTAATCACTTCCCATTTCCAGGTTGGAATCTCCATAGCTTGCAACAATCCTCCTGGCTTTTGATGCTCAATTTTCACTTGTTGGCAGTTTGGGCATTGAGCTACAAACTCTGCTATATCTTTCGTCATTCCATCCCACCAATACATTGACTTAAGATCATGATACATCTTTGTCTCCCCTGGGTGAATAGAATAACGGGAGTAATGAGCTTCTTCCAGAATTTGACGACGTAGTCCTGTAACATCTGGAACACATAGCCCGCCTCGTACTCGAGAACTCCATCTCAAAACCTCAAATGGTGACTTCTCTTTCGAGGACATAAATCTCTATAGTGAGTGACTCAACCGGGGATCTTCATATCGGCGTCTTTTCATTTTCATGTATAAGGATGAAACAGCTTGAGTTGTGAACGGCGACCCACATAGCTCGAGTCCATTGGCGAATCCTAGGCTAGCTAGCTAGTGGAGTTCCTGCATATTTCCTTCTTTTCCTGGCCGAACATCACATAGGCTACCCATGGATTTACGGCCAAGAGCATTGGCCACCACATTTGCTTTTTTCCGGATGATATAGAATATTCGTATCATAGCCTTTCAATAGCTCTAACCATCGCCTGCGCCGAAGGTTCAACTCCTTTTTTGAAGATATATTGAAGACTCTTGTGATCCGTATAGATATCAACATGAACACCGTACATATAGTGTCTCCACATCTTTAAATGTGCATGGATAACCGCAGCTAATTCAAGATCATGTGTTACACCCCGTACTTTGTATGTCGGAATATTTTAAGTTGTTTGCGACGAGTTAAAGACAAGACTTTCAATTTTCGATTTTGTTGATTTTGCCTTAGAGCATAAGTTGTATATTCGTCTTTCGAGGGTATGAAGTGTTAAGGGTAAGGTTGGTGTTATATTTCGCATTTGTGCGTATTCGGAAAAAAATTGGAGATAATTCTAATGGTAAGAAATAAGGCTTTAGATGGATCTTACTTAAGGTGCATGTGATGTCTAAGGAAATATTGAATGTGAAATATCGGAAAAGGCCAAGGGCAAAATTGGAACCTCAAAAAAATTAGTTTCATGAAAATTCCAAAAGTGTGGAAAAAAAAAAAAAGAAAAAGAAATTAGAAAAAAAGCAAAAGGCCGGCCAAGGTGGGCCCCACATGGGAAAATTACAATATATCACATGCCTTATCTTTGCCTTTAGATGATTCAAGAATAATTGAGAAAGAAGAAGAAAGAAAAGAGGGAGAATACTAACCATGGCTATTCGGCCATGGTCATCAACTTTTGTCCCTCTTAAATTTTGTTCCCC
>NC_081343.1:19655349-19709555 GCF_029784015.1 Lycium ferocissimum
TTTCTTCCAAGTTTCTTGAATTCTCCAAGTCATCAAAGATGACTAATTCATTGAGCTTGGTCCATAATTAAATTGGGCCTAGTCATCCCTTGCCCATACACACACATACTCAACTTCACACAAATATATAATATCTGTGCCCATTTCATGAAATTGTCTTCCAACTTTTGGCCTCCAATTCTTCCTTATTCCGAAATTATCCTTAACGCTCCATTCCAATACAATTCATAAACGACTTACATCTTAAAACAATGTCGAAAAATAATCTTATCCTTAACTTCCCGCGATTGTCTTAAAATATTCCGACGTTCAAAATGCGGGATATAACACTCGTAGATGCGTATGCGTGGGTAGTATGGTCCCATAGTCGTCATGTATATGCAAGCATATGTATATTATTATTTTGATAGCCTAAAGGGCCTATGTTTATACAATCAAATATATTCTACATGAAAAATCATTTTCTATGATTATAAATGATAAGAAATATGAATAAAGGCAGAATAAGCAATAGAACGGGTGGTGCTCGGTGGTCAGCCTCGGGTACCAGTCGCGGCCCTAGTCGGGTCGTGACAATTATCACACAAAGCGCGAGCAAAATCATGGTGCTCAATAGAACAAGGAATGGTGAACGCCCCAGGATCTCCCTTTTTCTGAATAGTAGTAGTTGAGATGATGGAACTCACAGTGTGAGTCAAACTTACGGTTTCATGTTGAACCGTTTTCTTCTTGGTCAGCAAATCCTTCACATATTTAGCAAAACCTGGCATCTCCTTGACAGCATCCAAGAAGGAAAAATTAAGAGATAACTTGTCAGCTGATCATGAAATTTCTCGAACATAGCATCTTCCTTCTTCTTTACCAACCTTTGAGGAAAAGGTGGTGTAGATTTGAAAAACTGAGTCAAAGGGCGGAGAGCCCCTTTCACAGGCTGCTTGCTCGTGTTTTCAGCTGTTTTCGCAATCTCCGGAATATCAGCAACCTTCTTGTCAGTAGCATTCTCATCAACAGCAATGGGTGCTTCAGTCTGCACCTCATCCTCATCATCTATTGGCTCAAGATCAATCACCTTCTCATCAGCCCCTCGGATTGTTTTACCACTCCTAGTAGTGATGGCAAACACAACATCGGTCTACACCGCCCCCCATTCTTTGGATTTGGAATAGTGTCGCTCGGAAGGCCTCCTTTTTTACGAGGGGTCTTTGCTCTCTAGAAATATCTCTCATCTGTGACTCAAGCTTCTGAATAGCTGTTGTATGGGAGGAACCCACTGTCTCTGTCAGCCCAGATAAAGTTCTCTCAGACTTAGACTGATTTGCCAGAATCTTCTCAAGCATTGCTTCAACCTTCGAACTACCTGGCTCTGTTGACTGCCCTTTCGGTGGTATATAAGGATTGGAACTCTTGTTCCCAAAGTTGTTACTGTTGTTGTAGCTCCCTTGGTTCGCACCACCATAATGATTGTTGTAATTCCCAGAGTTGTTATAGAGCCCGTTTGGATTGGCTTATAGCTTAAAGCTGTTTGCAGCTTATAAGCTGAAAAAAATAAGTTGGGGTAGTCCAACTTTTTTTTTTTGGCTTATAAGTGCTGTTTACTTAAGTCGCTTTAGATAAACTAAGTTAAATGGGTCTAATTATTTTTTTGAGCTTATTTTAAGCACAAAATGACTTTAACCTGGCCAGCCAAACACTCAAAAAAGCTGAAAACAGCTTATAAGCCAACTTATAAGCCAATCCAAACGGGCTCATAAACACCTTGACCTTGTTGAGGTCTCCATTGATTCTGACCCTGATAACCACCCTGGTAGTTCTGCCTTTGGTAACCCCCTTGAGAGTTGTTAACATAATTAGCATCTTCAACCTGCATAGGAGGCCCATCATGGAATGGACCATCTTGAGAATGGTACATCCCTTTCGGTAAAACTGCATCTTCCTCACAAACATTTACCTTCTTGATCTGAGATTCATCAAACTTCTTCGTCAGCAAGGAAATATTTGTTGCTAGTTCTGCCAAAGTCTGCTGCGTATCCTGATTCTCCTTCACTATATTCTGGATCATAGCACTACCAAACGGTACCACATCAGCATTGTTTGAGTGCCAAGCCTGATTATGAGTCGTCAGCTTGTTAAGTATGGTGGTCACCCGTCGATAGGATTTATTCATGAAACAACCATCAGCTGCATTATTCGCAACTGATTGCGACACTGGATCTAACCCTCGGTAGAACTTCTCCATTAATATGTTCTCCGGAAAACCATGGTTTGGGCTCTTCTGCAAATAGTCCTTGAATCTCTCCCATGCTTCATATAATTGTTCCCCCGGTCTTTCTTGAATTCATAGATCTTGTCCCGAATTTGACCTTCTTCTGCTAGGGGGTACCATTTCGTGAGAAACGCAACCACTATCTCTCCGCCCGTGTACTAATCGAATTTCCGGGGCAGCTTCTCGAACCATGTTCTTGCCTCTCCAGCCAAGGAATATTTGAATAACCTCAACCGAATAGCATCTTGTGGAACGTTGTTCTGGATATGATTAGCACACACGTCCACGAAATTCTGCAAATGACGTTGAGGATCATTCTCGGTAGAGTTCCGAAAATATCCCTCAAGCTTCAACAACTGATATAAAGAGGAGTCAATTTTCACAGTTGCGGCTCCAACCCGAGGCTGAACAATAGCAGATGCATAATCTTCCTCTGGAACGAGCTCAGCGAAGACATTCTCATCATCCGAATCATTCGCCCGATTGTTCAACCGATTCCCCTGGTTATCAGCATGTTGATTTTGCCGATTCTGATTCATGTTCACCTGGTTTACACAGAGTAGCAAACAAGGTGTGATGGAATAAGCAAAAGACTTTCAATAAAGCAAATACTATTTAGTAATTTCAAAACCGTATTCCCCGGCAGCGGCGCCAAAATTTGATACGCTCAAATTACACCTATTAATGGCATAACACGGACTTTGTCAAATATAGTAACCCAACAAGGTTGGGGTCGAATCCCACATGGAATAGGGTGTGAAAAGGTTATTAAATTCGTAGATTGCTATGTTTCGGTCTAATGTCTTAATCCGATGATTTTGGTAAAAAGTTGGGTTTTTAGTAACTGACTGCTAAATATTGTTTTGGTTGTGAATTTATGATAAAAGAAACTAAGGTTGTGTCCCGTTAGATAGAGTGTATGATCATGGGTATTGATCTTGATATACTGCTAATGGATCATTGTAAGAATGCACTTAATCTCTAGATGAATCTCTACTATCTTCCAATAAATAAAGATTATTTCTCTCTATGATTTTCCCAAATATAAGAAAGTGATTATGAAGAACAATTAATCATGCCAAGTAAATTCTTCTTATTCCTAAGTGAATTTATTAAACAAAGTGTAAAGCTTTGAGTTCTTGATGTTTATTCTTACCAACACTACTTATTCTTCCAAATAAATAAAGGTTTATTTATTTGGCATTAATTATGAATGAAGAATGAAGAATAAACAAATCCTAACAATCCATTATTTGTATATCAATCACAACCCAATCACAGAACACCCATCAATTGGGTTCACAACCCTAGTAAGGGAAATTAGCTACTCATAAAAGGAGAAGAATAATAAGCAGTAATAGAAAACATAATGCTTACAATTGATTGTTTGGAATTGAAGAGAATTGAATTCTAATTGTTTGTAATCTCCAAAAGACTTCAAAAATATGAGTGCTAATACTAAGGGAAAAGAAAACTGAATTCTGTAATGTATGATATTACAGGAAACCTAAAATCAGGTATTTATAGGAGTCAAAACCGTGCAAAACTGGACTGACAAAATTGCCCTCGACGGACCAATGTACGGACTGTACTTTTTATACGGTCCGTAGAATCAATGGGAAGCCTTTCGTGAAATCTCTTCTAGTGGTCCAATGTACGATCAACTTTCACGGACCGTAAATATTATACGGTCCGTATAACTTGCCCGTAGATCTCTTTGGCTTAACAATTCTTCTGGAACCAATATACGGTGGATTTTACGGACCGTAAGTATTATACGGTCCGTACTTCTGCTCGGACATTTGCTTCATCCAAGGACTCATTCTGTTGAGCATGTACGATGGGATTTACGGACCGTGAATATTCTACGGTCCGTATCTTCCTCCGTATAACTCGTCTTGATAAATTTCTCTTTACGAACATTTTTTCACTCCATTTTCATGACTTGCTCTCGAATCACGTTAAACACACACATGTCACAAACACATCAAAACGACCTAGACTTGCTCAAAAACAAGTAAAACTTATAGCCAAAAAGTATCGAATGTGCCATAATTTCACGGCACATCAATAAGTGGGAGAAGGTAAGGTTTACTCTCCTTTTTCATATGTTATGCATGGTTTGTGTATGTTGTAGTATGTAGAAATGGATGAAAATCATGAAATTGGGGTGTTGTTGTTATGGCCGTGTATATGCCATGTGTTGTAGGAATAATGAATTAATGTTACTTAGTATTTTGGTTGTTGTTGTTATGTATTCTATGATGAGAATGAAGGTTCAATGACTCAAGTGGAAGTTGTAGCCATTTGTGGGCTGTTTTGGAAGCTAATGAGATTGTAATATGGTTTCTTGTATTTATTTATAATAATAATGTTGTCAATGTGTGAGTTGTTAGTGTAGTTGATAAACTTGGAAGGAAGAAATGTGTTGTTGATTGTTTTCTTGAACTTGGAGGGTTTCGGGTGGCATGGTGTATTGGATGGGCTGATTTGAATATTTTGTGGATTGTCCGAAGCGTTCTTGAATCTTGTTTGAATGCTCTTGGATTAGTATTTGAACATGTAAGCGTTGGTGTTGGTTTGAATGTATGTAGTTGAATTGGATGTAATTGGAATGTTGATGGAATATGTGGAGAAGAGTTATTAGTACCATAATGCGTTTTGAATTCATTATTAATGTTGTTTATATGGTTGTTGGTGTTGTTGTTGAAGATTTAGCCGAGTTGAATTCTCGGGGATCTTTGAATTTATAGGGGAAATGCTGCCCAAATTTCTGTAGATAAAGTGATGGCTTGGAATTGAATTATTCAGTGCTTATGACTAATGTTTGATGCCTAATGACGTTGTTGTAGATTTTGAGAAGCCGAGACTTAAGTTTGGATTAGCTTAGGAAGCGGACGAGGTATGTAAAGCTTACTCTTTCCTTCTTTTGGCATGTCTTAGACGGAAGTAAGGTATGACATGATTTGTGCCTTGGGTAACTCCACTCTTAGGTCCCGAGCATGTTTGTGATTCTTATTTGTTTCGAATGTTGACATTCTACATATGTTCGGACTATGGTCCTTAAGTCTTATGCATGATTGAATTCCAATGTTGCAAAAAGATTTTTTTTTATTCTTAAAAGATCCTATGTCTAAAAATGTCTGTAACTTTCATAGACAGAACCGGATGGCCTTAATATGCTCATAAATGATCCTATAATGTATAAGGCCCGTAACTTTCATAGGCGGGCTCGGATGGGTTTGACGTATGACTATGATCCCTACGGTTCCTTAGTATGCTTACGATGTATGATATGTTTCCGAGTAGTGTCCGAAAGGCATTTGATATAACTATTGTCCCGATTTTCAAATGACTGTTCGTTTAGACTATTTCATTGAGTCTGTAATGATGATTTGTGTGCATATGATTTCTCACTACTCTGCTCGTGCCAGCCTCAATATGTCCTTCACTGCGTCCCGGGCCAGGGCATGTATTCGTGCAACTCCACTGCATTATTCACCGCGTCCCTCACTAGAGGGTCGGGGCACGTTATATATATATATATATATATATATATATATATATATATATATGATGATATGATGATATGGGGGAGGTGGCCAGGATGGCATATGATGACTTCATTCACCGCGTCCCTCACTAGAGGGCCGGGGCACGTTATATGTATATGATTTTATTTACCGCGTCCCTCACTAGAGGGCCGGGGCACATTATATGTCTATGCATTTGATGATTTTACTTACCGCATCCCTCACTACAGGGCCGGGGCACGTTATATCCATGCATATGTACAAGATAATTATCTGATTATGTTTTAAGTTCCATGATGAATTTGACAGGATATTGACACTTATGATTTATGTTTTAGAGGCAAGTCTTACGATCTTCTATACTCCTTACTTCAGAACGATCTTGTTTACTGTGTTTCATGCTTTACATGCTCAGTACATATTCCGTACTGACCCCCTTTCTTCGGGGGCTGCGTTTCATGCCACGCAGGTAACCGCAGGTGAGTAGAGGATGTTAGCAGAAGATGTTCATTTGGATTGGCGAGCTCCACTTCCTCGAGATCTTTGCAGGAGTCAGAGTATTTACGTTGTGGCATCATCTTCTGTGTTAGAGAGTTTGCAGACAGAGTTATGTGTATAATATGTTGGTTTTGTAAGCGGCTCTGTCAGCCGTTGTATTATTATGCATTATATTACAGACTTCACATGTTTACAGATTTTTATTTGAGGTGAGAAAAAAACGAAAAGCATGTTTCTTGAAAGACTTATATTATGCATTCATGTTATGATTTAAGGGCCCAGTATGATTATGAGTATTACGAGAGTTAGCGGGTTCGCTCGACCCTAAATAAGGGTCGGGTGCCCATCATGCCCTATCGGAAATTAGGGTGTGACAGTAATAACAGCTCACACGAGCAGAGTAGTGAGAAACCATATGCACATAAAACATTTTCAAAGATTCAACAAGATAATCAAAACAGATCATCATTTAAAAACCAAGACAATAGTCAAATCAAGTTTCCTCCGAACGTCACTTGGGAACATATCCAATAGAACTTTAGAAACCATAGACACGTATCAAAACCGTATGCCTATAAATCATCAGTCCAGACTCGACAGATAAATAAGTAATCAACACTCGGGGGTTAAGACGATAGTCATGCAAGTTCTTTTCAAAAAGTCATTAGAACTATACAAAGGAAAGTCTCGGGGACCACGGACGAGTATCAAACCAATCCGAGCCCGCCTATGAAAGTTAGAGCCATTATACGCTATAGAATCTTCTACAAACGTATCGAAGCGATCCGAGCCCGTCTATGAAAGTTACGGTCGTTCGTAGTTACAGAATCCTTTAAGAACAAAATTCTTTATGCAACATTTGAAATCCAATCATGCCAAAGACATAAGGACCATAATTCTACAACATTAAGAATGCCAACATTAAGAGGTGACTAAAAATCGTAAACATGCTCGGATCGTAAGAATAGAATTACCCCGAGGCTCGTATCATAGCCTACTTACAACTAAGACATGCCAAAAGAAAGAAAGGTTAGGCTTTACATACCTCGTCCGCTCCTTAAGCTAATCCAAACTTAAGTCTCGGGCTTCCCAAGATCTATAATAACGTCATTATATACCAACCTTTAGCTATAGATACTTAGGGATTCCATCCCAAACTAGCACTTTATTTACAGAAATTTGGGCAAAGCATTTCCTATAAATTCAACAACCCGAGAATTCAACTCAGCCAAATCATCAACAACAATACCAACAATCATATTAGCAACATCAACAATCAATTCAAAACGGATTCTAAAGTTAGTAACTCTTGCCTACATAATTCGACAACATTCCATTTACATTCAATTCAACTACATACATTCAAGCCAACATTTCCAACAATCCGTATAACATTCAAAACAACCCAACCACAATGCTACTCCACCCGAAACCTCCCAACTTCAAGAGAAACAACAACAACACATTTCTTTCTTCCAAATTCATCAACTACACCAACAATTCACACGTCGTCAACATCATTCCCATAGATACAAAAAAACTATCTTAAAATTCCATTAGCTTCTGTAACAAGCCACAAATGACTATAACTTCAATTTGAACCATTAAACTTTCATTTGCATCATAGAACCCACAACACAACAACCCAAACATACTAAATAAAATTAGTTCTTCACTCCTACACGACACAACATATACACGGCCAAGCCCAACACACACGGCTCAACATCCATATGCATAATATCATGAGTTTCATCACTTTCTACATAGTACAACATACACAAACCATCCATAACATATAAAAAGAAGATTAAACCTTACCTTCTCCACTTGACTCCTTAACTTGGCTAGAGTTTGTGATTGCCAAAATAAATGGTTTGCTTGCTTCAACAATTACTCCACGTTATAGAGGACCTTCCAATTGATAGAAAAGCTAGAAGAAAATATTTTTTTTGATCAAGATTTGAGGGCTTCAATTTTAGGTTTCCATGGCCGAATAGCTCCTCTCTCTTCTCTATTCTTTTTTCTCCAAGTTTCTATAAGCTTCTAAGGCTGGAAGATGAAAAATATGATTAATTAGTCATCTTTTCTCTACATATATAATGCATCCATGTGTACCATGGCCCACACATGGCTTGGATCAATTAAATTTGGCCAAGCCATGGGTGGGAACCCACTTGAAGCCACACGGCCACATATGGCCATTTTCATGAAATAACCAACTTTTCTTAATTCACTTTTAACCCCAAATTTTCCTTAATATTCCATACCAATAAAATCATAAGCAATTTGTGCCTTAAAACAAAATCGGAAGTCAAAAGTCTCTACCTCGCATCCCGGAATAGTCTTGTCCTTAACTTATCATGGTTAGCTCGGATTATCTCGATGTACAAAATACGGGATATAACATCAGCGGGTTCGCTCGGCCCTAAGTAAGGGTCGGGTGCCCATCATGCCCTATCAAGATTTGGGGTGTGACAAATTTGTATCGAGCGAGTTCGTTCTAGGGGTTGTACGCAAAGTCGTGTCCGATGAGAGTCCTATTTATGGTGTGAAGCGCGCCACATTTATAAACAGGAGGCTACGGGGCATCTAGGGTGGTTACTCTTCTTTCACATCTGAGATCGTGCCATAGAGCCAAGTCATAGGGAATTATCCGTTTATACTAACTTTTGATTTCAGCAGAAGAAAGTGACTAGCGATATTGGGAGTTACAGAGCACGCGTGAGTAAGCAAAGGTATGAAAAATATATGTCGGGTAAGATATTGAAGTACGATTGAAATGCAAGTTGAAGATTAAAAGGGAAAGTAAACAAGAAAGTGTAACGAGGTGCGGTTTGAGTTGGGCATACGAGGTATGTTCATCATTTTCATATCGTTGTTGATATTGGGAGCCACATTATTGGCCGTACGTGATATGATATGATATGCATATATACATATGTTATTTTGTGAGGCATTGTTGGTATTTCTGCGTGCGGTGTTTTGAGATAGTAACAATTACGGAGGAAACTACGCAAAATTTTCCTAGAAATAAGAGAGAATGAGATATAGGTTTGTAATGTGTCTTGAAAGGTCGTGCCAATAGTAATGATAAGATTTGACTAAGCTACGGGTACGGCCGACATCGAGAAAATCTTAATGGAATGTTATTTAAGGTACCGACTGAATTGATAAGTAGAGACGAATTATGACGAGCGTATAGTTAAAAGAAGTAATAGTATGATTAATAAGACAAGAGTACAGAGGAAAAGAATTATGATGGATATGAATGCATTGATAAGACAGTGTCACGACCCGAACTACGGGCCGCGACGGGTATCTGGGGCTAACCACCGAACACCTCTCGTCCCATTACCCATAATAGCTACGCTCACTTTCATGGAAACACATCATTATTAGAAACTTAATTATTTTTATAAACATAAACCTTTGGGCCATCAAAATAGTATATACACATATACATATATATATACATGGAGACCATACTACACTACCCACACATGCACATCTACGAGCCTCTACTAGAGTGCTAAACATATTGACGGGACAGGACCCCGTCATGCCCAAAATATGAATATACAAACATGTGCCAAAAGTATAATCAATAGCACCTCCGGATGAAGGAGTGCTCACAAATCGCCCTACGGCTCCTAGGGATTAGCACGTCTCCCCCGCCTACTGTGGGCATGAACACGGCGTCCGAAGAAAGGACGTCGGTACAAACGAACATTGTACCGAGTATGTAAGGCGAGGAAAGTGAAATAAACATAATCGGGAAATCATAAGTCATGAGATGAGGATATAACCCGTACACTCTTTACATATGAACTACATTTCATGTACATACATCATACATAAATACATCACATACATTATCATAGCATGCAAGCATCGTCACATCAATCATACATCATCATATCGTTACCCGCGTCCGGGTAACCATCCCATGCAGCCCACTAGTGGTGACATGTCCGCCCTTTTCTCGGTGCGGTGGAATCATAGCAGCCCGCCGTAGCGGTGACATGTCCGGCCAATTAGGCGCGGTGGAATCATAGCGGCGCCCGCCGTAGTGGTGACATGTCTGGCCAATTAGGCACGGTGGAATCACATCATCACACATAGCATGCATTTCATATACTTGTCATCATTAACATTCATTTCATGGACATATCGTGGCTTATCATAATTTTACCATAGTTTAGCATCCTTAGTTACATATACATATATATACATACATTAAGCTTAAGAGCGGCTATGTTTATGTCGGGGTGACATAAGGTCGTAAACCCCCGGTCATGTTATGGAATGAGCATAAGCGTCATATCTCACCTTGGGAGGATTTACAATATAAGGTGAGTGCATATAAGAAAGAATGCCAATGGATCGTGATCATCATTATTGATCTCGTAAGAACACCATATCGTGGTCTCTAGAGTCTTTATTACATTCATAGCATATTTCTTATCCGGTCTCGTCATTCATGAACTTAGACTTTTCATCTCTAGGAACGTAGAAGATTCGTGAAGGAAGAGGAAAATCATGCATAAGATTCATGCCTTAAAAGGAAGGGTAATGCCTCACATACCTTTGTCGTTTAATTACTTTATAACTTGCTCGTCCTCCTTTAACGTCCTCGCCTTTACCTTCAAGAGAGTTCGTATCGTCGTTAGCTAGGCAATTATAAAACCATGCCTCTTAAGGCTAAAGAAAATTGGGCAGCGTTTCCTTTGTTTATACTACTTTCCGCCATATTCCATATCAACTTCCAACACCCATAACAACCATCACAATATCGCTAACAACAATCGTCATTCATTTCATATGATTCGTATTTCATAATTTCACCTAAATTCTCCATATTCATGACTAAAGTCCATCGTCGCGTTTGTTCATTTATAATACTTATTCCATGCTCTAAATATCATTTATAACACATTCACATTCTCAACATAACCATTTTCATGATTCACCTCAACTACTATTCAACCATGACATTATTCACCCATTTATGACCCATTTTCCATATTCTTTCATAATCTAAGTGTTTCATCTTAATAATACTTCAAATAACATGTAAAGTTCATGAAACTTACCTCAAATGGTAGAGGAATAAACCTTGAATGATAATACACCTTCTAGCACAAAACCCTATTTCTTCTTTCTTGGAATTCCTTGACTTTGGTAGCTTTAATGGAGTTTCTTAAGCTTGATTCTCTTGATTTCTTGCTATTGATCCTTGATTCACTTAGTTTTCTTGTGGAAGAAATGTTTAGAAGTTTCTAGAGGTGTGGAGAGGTTTAAGTCGTGGATGGAAATGAATAAAATGAAGTGGACTTAACATTTAAAGACTTGAGAGTTCGGCCGAGTGGGACTTCCACGGACGACTTCACGGTCCGTGGAACCCTTTGTTGGGTCGTGGAGCTGGTCGTGGTTCACGACCAGCCAGCCACACTTTTCGTTGGCTGTTCCACGGACACATCCACGGGCCGTGGAACACTGGTACGGTCTGTCCGTGGAACATGGCCGTGGAACTCACGGTTCCACCGAATGGTTCCGTCGTTTCGTTTGATCTCCAATCCTTATGAAACCTTCTTGGCACTTGTTTATCACTTCGTTAGTAATCTAGGGGACGTCATAACTCTTCTCCACAACATCCTTAAGGTATCACTAACCCCATACTCATGGTTTTCATCCAACACACTAACTTATAACTCGATTCCCTTAACGACTTTCTTGCTTCAACTCGGATGCCTTTGGAATCTTAATTAGGACTATCAATTACTACTCCTTGCTTATCTAAACCTTATATACGTCATGTCCTTCACGAGCCTACACACTTGTATACTAAGGGGAATTTCCGAGGTGTAACATTCTCCCCCCCTTTTGGAACATTCGTCCTCGAATGTTAAGTCATCGAGGATTCTAGAAAAATTTCGCCAGAGTTTCCCCCGTAATATGGCGATACCATCTGTCACAACAGCCCATAATATCATTGCCTCACAGGGCTACAACACCATAACAATATAGATTGGCCACACACGACCCATATACATAAAAGTAAAGCATACATACCTTATTATCCCGATGTTTCGTCATGCATCTCTTCTGGGGGTTGAAATAAGTGCGGATATGTGGATTTCATCTTCTCTTCCGCTTCCCAAGTCATTTCTTCTCGGTTGTTATTCCGCCACAGGACCTTGACTGAAGGTACTTCTTTCTTACGAAGCCTTCGTACTTGCCTATCTAGTATGGCAATAGGTACTTCTTCGTAGGTTAGCTTCTCTGTAATTTGGACATCATTTACTGGCACAATCTTTGTAGGATCTCCAACACATTTGCGGAGCATTGAGACATGGAATACCGGATGAACTAATTCAAGTTCTGAAGGCAAGTCTAACTCATATGCTACTTGACCCACCTTACGGATGATTTTATAGGGTCCGATATATCGCGGACTCAACTTTCCCTTTTTGCCAAATCTCATCACTCCTTTCATTGGTGACACTTTCAAGAACACCCAATCATTGACTTGAAATTCTAGATCTCGCCGGCGATTGTCCGCATAAGACTTTTGGCGACTTTGGGCTGTCAATAATCGATCTCGGATCATTTTGACTTTTTCTACCGCTTGTTGGATCAATTCGGGACCTATCAATTGTACTTCTCCGACGTCAAACCATCCAATCGGAGATCTACATCTCCTTCCATACAGAGCTTCATACGGAGCCATTTTGATACTGGAATGATAACTGTTGTTATAGGCAAATTCGATTAAGGGTAAGTGGTCATCCCAACTACCACCAAAATCTAAAACACATGCCCTTAACATATCCTCCAAGGTCTGTATAGTGCGCTCGGCTTGTCCGTCAGTCTGCGGATGGAATGCCGTCCGAGCTTCACTTGAGTGCCTAGACCTCTTGGAAGGATTTTAACTTAGCCGTAAATTGTGCTCCTCGTCCGTAATGATAGATATTGGAATACCATGAAGCCTCACTATTTCCTTGATATATAGCCTTGCATAGTCTTCTGCTGAATATGTAGTTCTGACTGGGAGAAAATGAGCTGCTTTCGTCAGTCTATCCACGATCACCCATATGGAATCATACTTGCTTCGTGAACGAGGTAGCCCTACAACGAAATCCATATTGATCACTTCCCATTTCCACGTAGGAATTTCCATTGCTTGCAATAATCCACCTGGCTTTTGGTGTTCTACCT
Source organism: Lycium ferocissimum (assembly GCF_029784015.1). Classification (NCBI taxonomy): domain Eukaryota; kingdom Viridiplantae; phylum Streptophyta; class Magnoliopsida; order Solanales; family Solanaceae; genus Lycium; species Lycium ferocissimum. The sequence continues at coordinate 19,668,865 of NC_081343.1, forward strand.
TTACTTGCTGGCAATTCGGACATTGGGCTACAAATTCTGCTATGTCTCTTTTCATGCCATCCCACCAATACGTCGATTTAAGATCATGGTACATCTTTGTCGTTCCGGGATGAATAGAATACCGCGAGTAGTGAGCTTCCTCTAGGATTCGGCGACGTAGGTCTGCCACATTCGGCACACATAGTCTATTCCGATACCTGAGAACCCCATCTGCCGAGACTTCAAATGGTGACCTTTCTTTTGGGAATTTCACACCTTTATAATATTCCAATTTGGGATCCTCGCATTGACGCTCTTTTATTTTGCGTCCAAGGATGAAACCGTAGGATCATTAACACTAATTCTGCATCACCTCGAGTCGATTATACGCACTCCTAGATTCGCCAACTGGTGGAGTTCATGAATCAACTCTTTCTTCTCTGGGGGAACTTCACATGAGCTGCCCATTGATCGGCGACTAAGCGCGTCAGCTACTACATTTGCCTTCCCGGGGTGGTATAAAATATTAACATCATAATCCTTCAATAATTCTAACCACCGCCTCTGTCGCAGATTCAACTCCTTCTGTTTGAAAATATATTGAAGGCTCTTATGATCTGTATAGATATCGACATGTACGCCATACAAGTAATGTCTCCACATTTTCAATGCATGAATGACTGCAGCCAATTCGAGATCATGGGTTGGGTAGTTCTTTTCATGTTTCCGCAGCTGCCTCGAAGCATACGCAATGACTTTTCCATGCTGCATTAATACACACCCTAGCCCCACACCGGAAGCATCACAATATACCACATAACCATCCGACCCTTCTGGAAGTGTTAAAACTGGAGCTGAGGTTAATCTGTCTTTTAACTCTTGGAAGCTACGCTCACAAGCATCATTCCACTGAAATTTTGCTGACTTCTGGGTTAGCTTCGTCAACGGAGATGAGATAGATGAAAAACCCTCTACAAACCTTCTATAATAGCCTGCCAATCCCCAAAAACTACGAACTTCACGTAGGTGTCGTAGGCCTCGGCCAAGTCTTGAGAAAAGGTTTGCTTCAATCTTCGAGTGTCGACTCTAATGCCATCATTTGAAATCACATGGCCCAAGAATGTCACCGAGTTTAGTTTAACTCACACTTTGAAAATTTAGCATACAGTTCTCGAGCTCGTAGAATGCCAAGAACAATGCGTAGATGATCCGCATGTTCTGATTCCGTGCGAGAATACACCAAAATATCATCAATGAATACTATCACAAATAGATCTAAGAGAGGCCTGAATACATTATTCATTAAGTTCATGAATACCGCCGGGAGCATTAGTTAGCCCAAACGACATCACTCGGAATTCGTAATGACCATATCTTGTTCTAAAAGCTGTCTTGGGAATATCTTCTTCTCTGACCCTCACTTGATGATATCCGACCTCAAATCTATTTTAGAAAACCACTTGGCACCTTGTAGCTGATCAAATAAATCATCAATTCTCGGAAGAGGATACTTATTCTTTATCGTCACTTTATTCAGCTGCCTATAATCAATACACATTCGTAGGGAGCCATCTTTCTTTCTCACAAATAAAACTGGTGCTCCCCACGGAGAGGAACTGGGTCTAATAAACCCCTTCTCAAGCAAATCTTTCAACTGGGCCTTTAATTCCTTCAATTCTGCTGGTGCCATTCGATAAGGAGGAATAGAAATAGGCTCAGTATCCGGCAACACATCAATAGTGAACTCAATTTTCCTTTCCGGAGGAAGGCCTGGGAGCTCATCTGGGAATACATCCGGAAACTCATTTACCACCGGGACAGATTGGAATGTTGGTGGCTTTGCCTCCGTGTCATGAACTCGGACTAAATGGTAAATATAGCCTTTAGCTATCATCTTTCTTGCCTTAAGGTAGGAAATAAACCTACCCCTTGGAGTTGCCGTATTACCTTTCCATTCAAGCACGGGCTCTCCCGGAAATTGGAATCGAACTAATTTCATTCGGCAATCAACATTAGCATAGCATGAGGCCAACCAATCCATACCCATAATTACATCAAAGTCTAACATTTCAAGCTCAACTAAATCAGCCTTGGTTTGGCGATCGCATATCACAACTATACAATCTTTATACACTTGTTTCGCTATCACGGGATCACCAACCGGAGTAGATACCTCAAAAGGTTTAATCGGCTCGGGCTTCACCCCAATACGATTAGCAACATATGGAGTAATATAAGATAGCGTGGACCCGGGGTCTATCAATGCATACACATCATAAAAGAATACAGACAATATACCTGTAACCACATCTGGGGACGACTCGAGATCCTGCCGTCCGGCTAAGGCATATAAACGGGGCTGTGTGGCACCTGAAGTAGATGCTCCCCTCGGCCTCTACCTCGGCTGTTGAAATGCGGGGAGTACGCCCGTCGGGCGTACGGAAGAAGAACCTGCTGCCGACCCTGTGGGCTGAGCCCCACCTCTGCCATATCTCGAGGGACAGTCTCGCACCAAGTGTCCTATCTGCCCACAATTATAACATGCATCTGTGCCCTGGCGACATGGCCCTGAGTGCAATTTTCTGCACTGACTGCATCGGGGAACTGGTGGTCTCCCCTGGCTATAATCTCCCCCAAGCGGGAACACCGGGGCCTCGAACTCGACCCCGTCCGGATCGATAGGAACGATCGGATCTCCGCACTCGTAAACCGGGAGGTGCACTCGTCCTTCGACCGACCCGAGTGCCCGGAATATGTCGCTCGGATCCACCTCTATAATCACCTCCTCGCGCCCATAGATCTTGCCCGTTTGCCTTGCCCTCTATCGGTGTCACGATCACCCCCTGCGGAGGTTGTCGCCCTTTCTAGATTTTGGAGCATGGGCTTGAATTCGGGAAATGTCCATCCCGTCTTGTAATGAGGCTGTTAAATAATCTTTAAATAAATATGGCCCTAAGCCACTCACAAACCTGTGTACCCGATCTCCCATATCCGCCACCATTGTAGAAGCATATCTAGCCAAAGAGTTAAATTGGAGGCTGTACTCCCGGGCGCTCATATTCCCTTGCTTTAGATTTAGAAATCTATCCGCTCTAGCTCGGCGGACCTCGGGAGGTAAGTAGTGGCGAATGAAAGCATCAACAAATTCTTGCCACACGGGAGGAGGCGCATTTTCTTGCCTCGACGCTATCCAATTATTGTACCATAAGACCGCCACATCTCGGAGTCTATATGATGCCAACTCCACTGATTCGGTCTCAGAAGCATGAATAATCCGCAACGTCCTCAACATTTCATCGATAAAGCCTTGCGGGTCCTCATCCGGCTTTGACCCAAAGAATTCCGGAGGATTGAGGCTCATGAAGTCACGGGCTCTAGTACTAGTTGAACGATCACTTGGGCCCGCATTTTGCCTTTGTGCCTGGGCGGCCACTAACTGTGTCAATAAATTAATAGCCTCGGCTACTTGTTGACCCGTAGCAGCCGGTGGAGGAACTGGAGGAATAGGAGCTGGAACAGAAGCCCCTTCTTGTCCTTCTGTGATAGGAGGAGTAGTGGAGGCATTAGATAAAGCCTCATGATGTGACTCTCCTTCATCTATATTCATAGGCGGCTCTCTTTCGCCCGCCTCTTTGTCGTAGTCTTGCCCTTCGGGCGGCTTTAGCTTTTGGCGGCATTTCTGAAATCATAGCACATTCGTTAGGGAGGAGTATATCTTATACACGGCTCTATCGCACGATCTCATATGAAGAAGGATGGTCATTTTTCCTAAATGCCTTGTAGCCTCTTGTTTATTAGCGTGGCGCGCAACACACCATAAACAAGACTCTACTAGACACGGCTCGTAGACACTTCCTAGGACCGAACCGCTCCGATACCACTTTTCGTCACGACCCGAACTACGGCCGCGACGGGTATCCGGGCTAACCACCGAACACCACTCGTCCCATTACCCATAACCTTTCATAATATATATACGCTCACTTTCATGGAAACACATCATTATTGGAAACTTAATTATTTTTATAAACATAAACCTTTGGGCCATCAAAATAGTATATACACATATACACATACATATACATGGAGACCATACCATACTACCCACACATGCGCATCTACGAGCCTCTACTAGAGTGCTAAACATATGGACGGGACAGGACCCCGTCATGCCCAAAATATGAATATACAAATATGTACCAAAAGAATAATCAATAGCACCTCCGGATGATGGAGTGCTCACAAACCGCGACATCGGCTCCTAGGGATCAAGCACCGTCTCCATGCCTACCGTGGGCATGAACACGCGTCCGAAGAAAGGACGTCGTACGAACATTGTACCGAGTATGTAAGGCAAGAGTGAAACAACATAATCGGGAAATCATAAGTCATGAGATGAGGATATAACCTGTACACTCTTTACATATGAACCAGTTTCATGTACATATATCATACATAAATACATCACATACATTATCATAGCATGCAAGCATCGTCACATCAATCATACATCATCATATCGTTACCCGCGTCCGTGTAACCATCCCCTAGGTGGTGACATGTCAGCCCACCGTAGCGGTGACATGTCCGCCGATTACATGGCGCGGTGGAATCATAGCAGCCCGCCGTAGCGGTGACATGTCCGGCCAATTAGGCGCGGTGGAATCACATTATCACACATACCATGCAATTCATACACTTGTCATCATTAACATTCATTTCATGAACATATCGTGGCTTATCATAATTTTACCATAGTTTAGCATTCTTAGTTACATACATTAAGCTTAAGAGCGGCTATGTTTATGTCGGGGTGACATAAGGTCGAGAACCCCCGGTCATGTTATGGAATGAGCATAAGCGTTATATCTCACCTTGGGAGGATTTACAATATAAGGTGAGTGCATATAAGAAAGAATGCCAATGGATCGTGATCATCATTATTGATCTCGTAATAACACCATATCGTGGTCTCTAGAGTCTTTATTATATTCATAGCGTATTTCTTATCCAGTCTCGCTACTCATGAACTTAGACTTTTCATCTCTAGGAACGTAGAAGATTCGTGAAGGGAGAGGGAAATCATGCATAAGATTCATGCCTTGGAAGGAAGGGTAATGCCTCACATACCTTTGTCGTTTAATTACTTTACAACTTGCTCGTCCTCCTTTAACGTCCCCGCCTTTACCTTCAAGAGAATCTGTATCGTCGTTAGCTAGGCAATTATAAAACCATGTCTCTTAAGGCTAAAGAAAATTGGGCAGCGTTTCCTTTGTTTATACTACTTTCCGCCATATTCCATATCAACTTCCAACACTCATAACAACCATCACAATATCGCTAGCAACAATCGTCATTTATTCATATAATTCGTATCTCACAATTCTACTTCAATACTCCATATTCATGGCTAAAGTCCATCGTCGCGTTTGTTCATTTATAATACTTATTTCATGTTCTATAGGTCATTTATAACACATTCACAATCTCCACATAACCATTTTCATGATTCACCTCAACTACTATTCAACAATGACATTATTCACCCATTTATAATCCATTTTCCATACTCTTTCATAATCTAAGTGTTTCATCTTAATAATACTTCAAATAACATGTAAAGTTCATGAAACTTACCTCAAATGGTAGAGGAATAAACCTTGAATGATAATACACCTTCTAGCACAAAACCCTATTTCTTCTTTCTTGGAATTCCTTGACTTTGGTAGCTTTAATGGAGTTTCTTAAGCTTGATTCTCTTGATTTCTTGCTATTGATCCTTGATTCACTTAGTTTTCTTGTGGAAGAAATGTTTAGAAGTTTCTAGAGGTGTGGAGAGGTTGAAGTCGTGGATGGGAATGAATAAAATGAAGTGGACTTAACATTTAAAGACTTGGAGGAGTTCAGCCGAGTGGGACTTCCACGGACAGCTTCACGGTCCGTGGAACCCTTTGTTGGCCGTGGAACTGGTCGTGGTTCACGACCAGCCAGCCACTCTTTCTGCTGGCTGTTCCACGGACACATGGTGCTGTCCGTGGAACATGGCCGTGGAACTCACAGTTCCACCAGAATGGTTCCCGTCGTTTCGTTTGATCCCCAATCCTTATGAAACCTTCTTGGCACTTGTTTATCACTTCGTTAGTAATCTAGGGGACATCATAACTCTTCTCCACAACATCCTTAAGGTATCCCTAACCCCATACTCATAGTTTTCATCCGACACACTAACTTATAACTCGATTCCCTTAACAAGTTTCTTGGTTCGACTCGAATGTCCTTGGGAAATCTTGATTAGGACTATCAATTACTACTCCTTGCTCATCTGAACCTCATATACGTCATGACCTCCGAGAGCCTATACACTTGTATACTAAGGGGGAATTTCCGAGGTGTAACAGACAGCTTGTGAGATATTAAAGATAAAGTGGACCAGAAAGGGTAAAGGGTTAAGAAGTGTTACATTATAGGATTGATTACGATTAAGATATAATGTGAATATAATGAGGATTGTTATGGAAATAAGTAAAGCTTAGTGAGAAGGTGGCCAAAGCTATGATGTGATCTATATAGCTAGGATATAAAGGCAAGTGTGAAACGGAAAAGCGAGCTATAGAACGAATAAGGAAGGTTTATCAAGTTCTGTATGGGAATTTTGGAATAAGGGTTATATACTAACGGAAATGATAGCGAGTGTAAGAAAAGAAAGGGTAATTGGAAGAAGGAAATAAGAAGAAAGCGAGATAACAGTGTAGTAATAGACCATGACATGTGTAGCCAAGGATACGAGTACTATAAGTGACGGGACTGTGAAAGACTCGGTTATAGAAAGGATGAGGAACGAGGTAAAATGAGAGCAAAAATCCAAAGGCCGATAACCAAGTATTTATGAGTAACGGTGATCAAGGTGTATTCCTCACTATTGGGAATCTGGAAGTCTAGGACGGAAAGTACTCATATCCATAGGTGAAAAAGTGAATATTGAGGATTGAAAAAGGGCTAAAATAGTAATTGTGGAGTCAGAAGAGTAAGAGACCCTTTCTAATTCGAAGGGAGATGTGTTATGAGAACGTTTCAAAATCTGTTAAGACTTCAACTTACTCCAGAGTATGTGATGAGGGTCATGCGGTAAGGTGGACGCTATCATACTAGTATTAAAGCATCGTATTTCATCGGAGTTCCAAGGTTAAGCGTCTTTGGAGTGAGAGAAATTTTAGGATGGGTAACCCCCTGAGAATTGTACTAAAAGTCCTATAAAGTCCGACACAGGAGAGCCAAATGGGAAGCTAGAGTAGTCTAAGGGAAATTAGAGTATACAGAGTGGGCGGAACCCTTAAGAGAAAGACTGAACCAGTGAAGAGAAAGAAGGTGCATCACAGCTCTAGAAGCAGGGTAAGTTGAATGGCGTTTGGAAATATTTTGTAAGCAAGATAGTAGAAATTATATATGTATATCGGTATGCACCTGATATCCCATACATGACTATATCGACGGATATGTGTATTCCGGCCACCAACGTGGCGGTATATGGAAGGCATTAATCGGACAGGGTAACGAAGTTCAAGGGAAAAGGAAAATAAATGGCACAAATGTTACGAGGCAAGCTGATGCTGTTTTCACTACAGGTTAAGCTTGGAAAGTTCTAATACAATGATATTTGGAAAAGAAAGAAACTGAGTAGATGGAAGTCAAGGGGATAAAAATGTCGAAATAAAAGTGCTGCCTAATTGAGACTGGAAATAGGGACATAGGGCAAAGTATAATCGGATAATAGTATAAATATACCCTTAAGGGGGGAAGCGGGTGCGAGAGTTGCAAGTGTAAGATGGAGACAATCGACACTACAATATATGTGATACAGATGCTTAGGCCACGGAGTAAGATTCCTTCGAAACAAGTTAGTAGGATGCGAAAGCGGCGATAAATGGGTAGAAGCTAGGATGGTAATTGAGATAGTGCTGAGAATTAATTGTAGAGGCCGTGAATGGTATGGCATTGGAAAGTGGGTGCTTATAAAAAAAGAGAGAATACGACAAGGGAATGATAACGAGTAACTTACAAAGACATTATGAAAGATAACGCTGCTATCTTTGGATTAGAGACTAAGGTGTGGGCAATAGAGTTATTCGCTAATGATGCTGCGACCTATAAGTAGCAAGGGAGAAAGAGAGATGACCTTCTATAGTAGGAAGTGAGAAAATCAAAGGAGTGAATAAAGGAAGGGAAAGGAGTATGACCAAATAGGCTATAAGCGAATGTTAGTACGGAGGGAATATGTGAAGTAGAATTGTCACACCCCTACTTGATGGGGCATGATGGGCACCCGACCCTTACTTAGGGCCGAGCGAACCCGCTGATCCTCATGATACTCATAATCTTACTGGACTCTTAAATCATGAAATGAATGCATAATGGAAGCTTTTCAAAGGACAACATGTTTTTCGTCTTTCTCAAATCAAGTAAAATCCGTAATCATAAGAAATCTGTAACATAATGCATAATGATACATCGGCTTACAGAGCCGCTTACGAGACTGACATGCTATATACGTGACTCTTCTGTCTGCAAAGTCTCTAACATGAACCAAGATACCATAACATAGATACTTTGACTCGGCAGCACTCCGGAAGGAAATTGAGCTCGCCAATCCAGCTGAAACATCTTCTACTCATCTGTATACACCTGCGTGGCATGAAACGCAGCCCCCGAAGAAAGGGGGTCAGTACGAAATATGTACTGAGTATGTAAAGCATGAAATACAGTAAACAGGATCATACTGAAATAGGGAGTATAGAAAATCATAAGGCTTGCCTCTGAAACATAAATCATGCGTATCAATATCATATCCAGCCCATTATGAGACTGAGGAACATAAGTAAATAATCATCAGGTACATATGCATGCATAACGTGTCCCGGCCCTCTAGTGAGGGACTCGGTGAATAGGATCATCATATGCCATCCTGGCCGCCATCCCCGTATCATCATATCGTCATCATATCATATAACGTGCCCCGGCACTCTAGTGAGGGACGCGGTGAATATCATCATATCATATAACGTGCCCCGGCCCTCTAGTGAGGGACGCGGTGAATATCATCATATACATACAACGTGCCCCGGCCCTCTAGTGAGGGATGCGGTGAATAATACATTGGAGTTGTGCACGAGTACATGCCCTGGCCCGGGACGCAATGAAAGAAGTAATAACAGCTAGCACGAGCAGAGTAGTGAGAAACCATATGCATATAAATTATCATTTCAGACTCGATAGATAAGTAGGTAATCACACTCGAGCATTAAAATGATAGTCATATTAAATCCGTTCTAAAAGCCATTAGGACTACGTTAAAGAGAATCTTAGGGATCGTAGACACGTATCAAACCAATTCGAGCCCGCCCATGAAAGTTACGGGCGTTATTCATTATAGAATCTTTTACGAACGAATCAAAGCAATCCGAGGCCGTCTATGAAAGTTACCGACATTATTCGACATAGAATCCTTTAGGAACAAAACTCTTTATGCAACATTTACTATCCCATCATACAAAAGACACCAGGACCATAGCTCGACTATATTGAGAGTGTGAATATCAAGAAGTGAATCAGAATCGTAGACATGCTCGGATCTTAGGAATAGAGTTACCCCAAGGCTCGTATCATACCTTACTTACATCTAAGACATGCCAAAAGAAAGAAAGGGCAAGCTTTACATACCTGTTCCACCTCTTATTGGCTACGCTTATTCGTTCGAGCTCATAAGTCTACATTTAAGAGGATTGACACTAACATTAGCCTCTTTATCGCATACTTACTCCAAGTTTCAAATCAAACTATTCCATATTCTGCTGAAAATCGGGTAGCATCTCCCCTGTTTATATGCCTAGCCCAAATTCTCAATTCAACAACCAACAACAACAATAATAATACCCACATCAACAACACTATTATTCATACCAACATATTCCATAAACATCCCACACGACGTTTTTCAACATACAACAACAATATGCACTTTCTTCCATCCCAATCAAGGAGTATAATCTCATCAATATGCCAACAATGTTAGATACCATTTTTATATGTGTAAATCAGTCCATACACACGGCCATAACACGTTCAAAACAGCCCATAAACACAACAACTACAATACAACACTCTATGTATGACCTTTTCTCCATAACTAGTTTTATTTTGTAAGGCTTGCTAGACCTTCAAATAAACTCAACATAAAAGATGGGATAAATAACATACCTTATACTTGAAGAAACTCAGCCACATCAACTTTCTCCAACGCCAAGCTTAAGTAGAAGCAAGAACAATTACCTTTCACGGACTAGTTTGGCGTAATCTTGTTAAATTCTTGATTTATCGGACTATAATATTTGGGAGATGTTTTGAGAGGCTTCTAGGACTCTTTGGAATGTTAATATGCTGAAAAAAAGGGGCTGATGGGGTATTTATATCCCCCCTAGGTCGGTTCCACCGACTTATTCATGTGGGGCCCGCGGAACCATTTGGCAGCTTGGGGTCTTGCTCTTAAAATGGTGTAACTCTTGATTCCGACATCGTGTGAGGGCCCACTACCTATGGTTGGAAATCTCTTTCAATTATCTACAACTTTTATTCTTGGTGTTTTTCCAAATTCCAAACTTATAATGCCGTTTTTGCCCCTCCAAGTCAGATCATCCGAAAACGTTTTCTTAAATCGTCCTTTTGGAGGGCTTATGTCCATATTTGGCTTATGGGTCCTTCTTAGGACTTGATCAACTTTCCACGTACTACTTGTATCACTTTTAATATATCCTTTACAAAATCCCGACATGTGGGCCCCACCTTAACTCGTGGTTTCGAGGGCTATCATCGAGTGATCATGTTAACCGATTTACTCCATACACTCTCCAAATGTCATATATACGTTCTCATGCTCAGATGACATAATCTTCATCCATAATCCTTGTGTAACTCTGCTCTCCCCTGAGCTCCTACTAAGCCGTCCACAGTCTTGATAACGCGAAATTTTCCAAGGTGTAACATCCTTCCCCCCTTAGAAACATTCGTCCTCGAATGTTAAGCTCTTAGGGACCTAAAAACTTACCAGAGCTTTCCCTATAACTGTACCACTATCATCTTGTCATAACCATTCAAAATTCGATCAAAGAATCATTTTGGAGAAACATTACCTACCTGAGGGTACTGAGGGCTCTGTTTGTATATCTTTTGGAGGCTGAAATAGATGCGGGTACCTAGACTTCATTTATTCCTCAGCTTCCCAAGTCATTTCTTCTCTGTTATTATTCCTCCACAAAACTTTGACTGAAGGTACATCCTTGGTCCTCAGCTTTCAGACTTGCCTATCCAGAATAGCAACCGGTACCTCCTCATAGGACAATTTCTCCGTTACTTGTACGTCGTCCACAGGCACAATCCTGGAGGGATCTCCAACACACTTGTGCAGCATGGATACGTGAAATACTGGGTGGACTGATTCTAATTCTGGAGGTAAATCGTAGCTTATGTCGGCGTGAAACATTCTCTTATGGTGTTTTCTATACTTTCTCCCTATGTCTGCCGCAGGTACACTTATTATCAATTCGTTTTTGCTTATTTCTGATACCTTCCTGATATGCTGATATGTTTCGAACTCTGGCTCCGAGCTAATAAATTTTCCCTTCTGGAGCTTGAGAACGTCATAATTCCTTTCAAGTCCAATATGTTCTTCCCCCTTTATTAAGGAGGTCCTTATACACTGATAGCTTTCGAGTATCCATCGTCTTCGGCAATTATCTGTCGCCCTTCACGGCCTTCTCAAGGTAGAGGTTCTATCATCGTATGGTTTGACTTGTCTATCTCCCTGCTAGTTACTCTCTTGTATCCAATCAGAATACTTATAAAGGTTAGATCCAATTACGATGCCTTCTTTTCCGTCTTTTCACACCTCTGTCTTTGATAACTAACAGTTTTCCTAGACCCATCAGTTAATGGGGACATCGAGATTCACCACATCCTTTATGAAGTCTTCGGTTATACTTTACCTCGTCTTTCTTCCCGACTTTACGTATAACATCTCTAAAACTTATCACCCTAAGTTCTTCTTCCATTACGCGTTTGTGTTGTGACTGTGCATCCAAGTTATCCAAGTTTTTCGAGTGTCCTACTACTTCTTGTTGTTAGTGCGGAATTATTACAATTGCACTTGCTGACGGTAGCTCTTGTACTTATATCAAACATCTCAAATCTCTTCCCTAAGGATTCCTTCCTTCGACTTACCCTTAAGGTTTCTGATTCCTTAGTTCGACTAATGAACTAGGGGTAACCCCCCCCCCCCTTTGTTTTTTCTAAGGGTCTTTGTTATGCAGCGAACTCAAACCGCTTCGTTCTCTCTTATTTTACAACCGGTATCGGGATAGATCTGTGGTTCAACCATGGCCATGTCTTGTTTACCCTCAATACTAATTCTAGCTCAGTCATTTAGCTTGAACCACCCTTACATCCTTCCTTAATGCACCCGAAATATTATAACCGTATCGTTTTTACTGAATCCAAACTTTTCTCATTGAGTATTCGCTTGGTCTCATCCCTAGCATATAAATATTCATAGGTAACATAACCACTCTTGTACGACTTGTATAAAGTATATTCAATCTTAGTCACGGTCTTTCCTTCTCCTGGTTCATTCTACTTCACATACTCCCTCCGTACTAACATTCGCTTATAGCCTATTTTGTCATACTCCTTTCCTTCCTTTATTCACTCCTTTGGTTTTCTCACTTCCTACTATAGGAGGTCTTCTATCTTCCTCCCTTGCTACTTATAGGTCGCAGTATCATTAGCGAACAACTCTATTGCCCACATCTTAACCTCTAATCCAGCATAGCAGTGTTGTCTTTCACAATGTCTCCTAAGTTACTCGTTATCATTCTCTTGTCGTATACTCTCCTTTTTTTTTTAAGCATCCATTTTCTAATGTCATATCATTTAAGATCTCCACAATTAATTCTCAGCACTATCTCAACTACCATCCTAGCTTCTACCCCTTTATTCTTCAAGCTTTTAGATCTTACTAACTTGCCTCAGCAGGTAATCTTACCTATAGCCCAAGCATCCGTATCAAATATATTGTAGTGTCGATTGTCCCATCTTATACTTGCATCTCCCACACCCGCTTCCCCCTTAAGGGTGTACTTATACCATTACCCGATTACACTTTGCCCTATGTCCGTATTTCCAATCTCAATTAGGTGACACTTTTATTCCGACATTTTGATCCCCTTGCCTTCCACCTACTCACTTCCTCTCCTTTCCAAATATCATGGTATTAGTACTTTCCAAGTTTAACTCCGTAGTGGAAACAAAGATCGCCTGCCTTGTAACATTTGTGCCATTTATTTCCCTTTCCCCTGAACTTCGTTACCCTGTCCGATTAATGCCTTCCATATACCGCCACGTTGGTTGCTGGAATACACATATCCACTGATGTAGCCATGTATGGGGTATCATGTGCATACCTATATATATATATATATATATATATATATATAACTACTACTATCTTACTTACAAAATATTTCCAAACACTATTCAACTTACCCTGCTTCTAGAGCTGTGACGCACCTTCTTTCTCTTCACGGTTCGGCCGCCTCATCCTATGTGACCCCTTAAGATTTCGCCCACTCGTATACTCTAATTTCCCTTAGGCTACTCTAGCTTCCCATTTAGTTCTCCTGTGTCTGACTTTATAGGACTTTTAGTACACTTTCCAGGGGGTCACCCATCCTAAAATTTCTCTCACTCCAACACGCTTAACCTTGGAACTCTGATGAAATACGATGCTTTAATACTAGTATGATAGCGTCCACCTCACCGCATGACCTTCGTCGCATAATCTGGAGTACGTTGAAAGTCTTAACAGATTTCGAAACATTCTCATAACATGTTATACCTCGCATTTCGTACATTGGAATATTCCGAGTCAATCGCGGGAAGTTAAGGACGAGGCCATTCTCCGATTTTGCTTTAAGGCGCAAGTTGCTTGTAGACATTATTGGCATGGAGCATTAAGGGCAAAATTGGAATTTGAAAATTATTATTCATGACTTGTGGAAGAAGTCTTGTGGCCATCCAAGTTGGAGTGGACTATGGCCCACATGATGCAAAATACATGTGATTAAAAAGATGACTAAGTGAGCAAAATTCATCTTTTATTACCTAAGGAAAACTCTAGAAATTTGGAGGGAAAAGAAAAAAAAAAGAGGGGAAAAGGAGAGCACATGGACGGCCATGTGCTTGGCCATGTGCATGGTCATGTGCCATATTAATATATATATATATATATATATATATGGAGGGATGATCAAAGAAGGCAAGCTTTCATCATTTTAAGTTCTAGAGAAATCAAGAAAAATGGAAGAAAAGAGAGAGAGGGCAATCGGCCAAGGGGCTGGCCGAAACTGCCCCTCAAATTTGATCATGGAGAATTATTCTCCTTCTAGTTTCCTACTAAATGGAAGGTCCCCTATCCTATGGAGTAGTTGTTGGAAGAAGAAAACCAATTGTTTTGCAAGGAGCAAGGTCTAGCCGTGTAGAAAAGTGGAGTGAAGAAGGTATGAACCAATCTTCCCTTTTATATGTTATGAATGGTTTGTGGATGTTGTGGTATGTGGAAATGAATGAAAAACATGAAAATAGGGATGTTGAAGTTGAGCCATGGATGTTAATGTTTGGCCGTGTATGTGTGTTGCATGCTTAGGGTGATGAATCAATTCTAATTGGCATGTTGGTTGTTGTAGTGTGTTGGAATGAATGGAAATCATGAAACCTTGAATGTTGGTGCTTGGCCGTGGTGTTGTGTGTGTAGCCGTGTGTGTGGGCTGTTTTGGAGGGGATGTGATGAACAAATGTTATGTAATATTTGGTTGTTGTTTCTTGTGGATTATGTGATGAAAAATAAGGGTTTAATGACTTATGTCGAAGTTGTAGTGTTGTGGGCTGTTTTGAAAGTTAATATGATTCTAATATGTTTTCTTAAATTTATGAAGATAATGTGGTAATGTATGGAATTGTTGACGTAGTATGGGAATTTGAAAGAAAGAAACGCCTTATTGTCGTATTCATTAAGTTGGAAGGTTTAGCATATTGTTTGAATGGTGAATTCATAGCTTAAATATTGTTTGAATCGATTCTCGGGGTTGATGGGTCTTTTTGCATATTTGGGAAATTTTTGAAAATAATTGTGACAAGTTAAAGACAAGGCCATATGTTGATTTTGGTCAATATGTATGTTGTTGTTCTTGAAAAATATGAATGTGAAATATTGAGGAAGGCCAAGGGCAAAATTGGAATTTTGGAAATTTATTTCGGGAATTACAAAACAAGATTTATAACCAATTGGGCTCAAAAAAAAGAAAAGAAAAGAAAAATGAGGCCCAAAAGAGAGAGGGGTGGCCGGCCATACAATGGCCCAAGCCCATGGATCTTTATTAATTATCTATGTGATAATTAATATAAAGGGGGCATTATGTATAGAAGATTCAAGAAAATTAGAAAGCAAGAATAAAACAAAGAACAAGAGCAAAGAGAAACATGGCATTCGGCCATGACCATCAAATTTTAGCTCTTAAAATCTTCCTTCCAAAAATTATTTTCTTGTGGTATTTCCACTAATTCAAGGGTCCTTTACAACTTGGTGTAACTATTTTGGGAGATAAGGAGCTTGGTTCATCAATTTTACAACTTTGTCAAGTGAAGAAGATTGGAGAGAAAGGTAAGGATTTATTCCTTTTTATTATGTTA
The DNA here is from genome assembly GCF_029784015.1 of Lycium ferocissimum. Taxonomy (NCBI): domain Eukaryota; kingdom Viridiplantae; phylum Streptophyta; class Magnoliopsida; order Solanales; family Solanaceae; genus Lycium; species Lycium ferocissimum. The sequence continues at coordinate 19,684,633 of NC_081343.1, forward strand.
TGAAGGTTTGTTTATGTTGTAGTATGTAGAAATGAGTGGAAACTATGGAAATATGGAAGTTTGCAAAGTGGGCATGTATGTAAGTATGTAGCCGTGTGTGTATGCATTGTTGTATAGATAATATGAGTTGAATTTTATGTTGTAATCTAGTTGTGGTTATGGTGGAATTCATATTGGAAGTGGAAGTTGAATGAATTTGGTTGAAGTTGGAAATATAGGGTATGGCCGTGTGGTGCATGGAAGTAGAAGGGGAATGAATTAATTTTGTTTAATGTGTTAGTTGTGTTGTTGTGACCCTTATAATGTGAATGAAAGTAAAATGGTTTAAGTTGGCATTGGAATGGAATGTAGAAAAATTTTGTCATTTTAGGATGATTTTATGATATTATGGAAATGAAGTTTTCAAGGTGCAAATTATGATTATGGTTGATGAAATAGGAAGATGGAAATGTGTTATGAATATGTATGTTGAAGATTAGAAGTTTCGGATGAATTATGGTTTTGGTGGAAAAATTTGTATATTTTGTATATTTTGTGAATATTTTGTAAGAATGATATGAAATGATTTCAAATTGTATTGGAGTGATCTTGATTAGTAAATGAATATGAGAATGTTGGTATTGAATTGAAAATGTGAAGTGGAAATGAAAGCTATTGCACTATGTTGGAAAGAAGACTAGTTATGCTATATTGTGTCGTGTAATGGTTGTTGGTGTTGTTGTTGAATTATTTTGGCCGAGTTGAATTCTCGGGGTGTCGTATTTATAGGGGAGGTGCTGCCGAAATTTCGGTAGACAAGTACTAATTCAAGATTGAATTTTAAGCCTTATGAATAGTAATTGGCAAATGTGACCATTTGTAGGTTTTGAACGAAACGGGATTTGACTTTTGGCGAGCAAAAAAGGCAAGAAAGGTATGTAAAGTTTACCTCTCCTTCTCTTGGCATGTCCTAGTTATGATAGGTCAAAATCCGACCCTCGGGGAAAGTCCCATTCCTCGGAAACGACACCTAAATTTATTCCTTTTTCATTCAGTAGAATTGAATCAATAACTTACGCGTTAATGTAAAGCAATGTTCAAGCGTCCGTAACTTTTGAAAATGAAAGCGGAGTGCCTTGGACTCTTCGTGGATGATCCCATGAGACATAATGACCACGTTTTTATGTTCGTTACTCGACTTGACCCGAGGTGGGGCCACAATTCCCGAGACTTCCCTTGTTTGATCTATTTGACTTATTTCCGTACGATAATTAAAGGAAAACTCTTGGTTAGTGTTCCGACTACTAGACAATAGTTGCTTTAACTATTCCGATGAGACCTATGAAATATTTTGACATATCCCAACGGTTTCAAAAAGCTTGCTTCGACGTAATCCGTTAGAACATCCAAGAAGGTACGTATCACGACTGTCGTCTTATTTCTCTCCTAAATGACTTATCGTTCGCACTGACTTATGAAATGTACTTTGGGGTAATTCTGCTCTTTAGTTTCGAGTTTGATATGTTTTCGTAGGCCCTCTCTGATATGAATAGTCCGGCACAAATACTCTGATACGAGTAGCCCGATACGAATATTTGATACAAGTATCTTGGTATAAGCATTGTGATATAAGTATTCTGATAGGGATCTTTGACATACGTATTTTGATACAGGTACTCCGATATGAATAGTTGACATAAGTATTCCGTTACAAGTAATCTGATTTGACTATTCTGAAATAAATACTCCGGTACAAGTAGTTCGATATGGGTACTCCCAATCCTGATATATGTATTTTGATGTGAATATTTTGGGATAAATGTTCCGATATACGCGCTACGATGTGAATATTCGATGTGGTTTGATATAAGGAATCTATTAAGAGTAATACGTTATAAATATTTCGATAAAAGTATTTTACTATAAGTATTATGATATAAGTACTTTGATATAAGTATTCGACATAAGTATTTTGATACAAGCATTCGATACAAATATTTTGATACAAGAATATTGGCATAAATATTCGATATAAGTCTTCGATATAAGCATTCCGATTAAGTAATCGTTACGAATATTCGACAAATACGTTCGATCATTCCATAGAGTCTTGATTTATGCGCATTTAGTTTCTTACTACTCTGCTCGTGCACTTGTTATGATCTCCTTCGCCGGATCCGGCCGGTATGTATCGTGCGTTTGGTTCGCCGAGCCCTTTGTCCGAGGGCGGGTTCCACACATAAATTCGAAGTACGAGGTGTTCGGTTCGGGGTACCGTGGTATATGTCCGTCCCCGGTTACCGTGTATATGGAGTATGATATGTCCGTCTCGAGTACCGTGGTATATGTCCGTCTCGGAGTACGGTGGTCGGTTCCGAATCGTGGTATATGTCCGTCTCCGGTTACCGTATGCGGTTCTGGGGTACTGTGGTATATGTCCGTCCCCAATTACCGTGTATATGAATTATGATGTGACCGGTTTCCGGATTCTCGTGGTATATGTCCGGTTCCCGGGGTACCGTGTCTATATTATGATCCGGTTTCCCGGCGTGGTATATGTCCCCGGGCACCGTGTCTACATTATGATGTGTCATGGCGCCAGAGACGGGAGTGGCGACCATGTTCCTGTGCCCCGTGTGTGAGTCTGATTTGCATCACTTAAAATCTGAAAGTAGGCATTTTGATATTCTGGATAAGGTACGCATTTTTTCGTACTTCGACTCCGATCATGATTCGGTATGTCAAACTTCGCACCTTTGATTTTGATAAGGCTCGTCCGCTATACCTCCGTATGCCGATTCGATTATGGTTTGTTGACTATACTTTTGTACATACGGATTTGCTTATGATTCTATTTACAGTATTTCGACTTTACATACTCGGTACATTTTCCGTCGACCCCCCTTTTCTTCGGGGCTTGCGTTTCATGCCACGCAGGTACATACGCGTATTGAGGTGATTGGTCGGCCTAGGATATCTGTTCTGCTGTTCGGAGTGCTCCTTTGATCCGGAGCCCACACTTTTGGTATAGATCTTTTAGTTATACATATCTTTGTGTTTATGACTATTCTGGGTACGGCGGGGCCTGTCCCGTCATATGATTCTGTTGTCTGTATTAGAGGCACGTAGACATATATGTGGGTCATGGGTCGCCATTGTTCGGTTATGTACGTGGTTTGTGCTAACGGCCTTAACTATTTTGGTTTGTATATATATATTTATGATTATGTCTCGGTATGATATGTACGATATTTGCGATCGCTTCAGAATAATATTCATATAAATTAGCAATGTTGGGCATGAATAAGATATGATTATGTCGATTCAGTAAGTAGGTGCGTACGGGTGTCCAGCTCGGACGCTAGTCGCGGCCCACGGGGCTGGGTCGTGACAAAAGTGGTATCAGAGCGGTTTGTCCTCGGAATGTCTACAGGCCGTGTCTCGTAGAGTCTTGTTTATCGGTGTGTTGTGCACCACATCTATAAACAGGAGGCTACAGGACATTTAGGATGTTGCCTTTCTTTGGATCTTAGATCGTGCGATAGAGCTGTGCTGTTAGGATGATTTCTTTCTGACCACTTATTATATTTTTTCAGTGATGCCTCCGAAGAAGGCAACGGCTGCCCAGAAGGGCAAGTCAGTGGTGGTTGGAGAGATTAGCCAGGCCCAGAGGGTTACTAGGGCCCATGCTCAGACTATACCCGAGGTTATGCCCCGGCCCGGCGAGGGCTGCTATGCCACCAGCGGCCGTCGGAGGGCACAGGGCGGCGGCCGCCTGCCACTATGGATCAGGAGGCAGCTCCGCCATTAGCCCCAGAGGCTCCAGCGCCAGAGCCTCCAGTTTCCCAGTCAGGGGCGGAGTACAGGGCGATGAGAGATGCGGTACAGTTATTGACGAGGATAGTAGCGGGGCAGGCCCGCGGACGCGGGCTAGGAGATAACGATGGCGACAGGCGTGATAGTTTGAGGGTTCGTGATTTCTTGACTTGTAACCCCCCAGAGTTTTATGGGTCTAAGCCCGAGGAGGACCCTCAGGATTTTATTCGGCAGATGCAGCGCTCGTTGAGCCTGGTCAGGGCTTCTGAGACCGAGTCTGTCGAGTTAGCCTCACACCGGTTACGGGATGTTGCCATTAATTGGTACGAGTCCTGGGAGCTGTCCAGAGGCAAAGATGCGCCTCCAGCTACTTGGAACGAGTTTATAGCTGCCTTTCTCAGCCACTTTTTGCCCCCAGAGTTGCGGCGGGCCAGAGTTGATAGATTTTTGCGGCTGAGACAGAATGGCAGGAGTGTCCGTGAGTACAGTTTAGAGTTTGACTCTCTGGCCAGATATGCACCGACTATTGTGGCGGATATGGCTGACAGGATGCACCGGTATGTGATAGGGCTGGATCGCTACTTGGTTGACAGTTGTATGGCGATGGCGTCGCAGACTGGTATGGATATTGCCCGGTTACAAGCCTATGCGCAAGGGATGGAGGACCGGCACAGAGAGGATCAGTCGGGCAGAGATTATGATCGAGGCCAGCCCAAGAGGGCCAGATCAGTTAGTTATTCTGGGGAGTTTCGAGGCGGGCGGTCTCGATCGCGTATTAGACAGTTTTCTCAGCCTGCACGAAGTATACCCCCACAGTCCTCGGGTCGGAGACCAGATCATGCAGGGTACTCAGGGGCAGGCCAGAGCCCCAGGGCTTCAGATTCGCAGGTGGACAGAGATTCTGGTCGGACGGGGCCGCCTATACCTAGATGTCCTTATTGCAGGGGGCGTCACCCTGGAGAATGTTACCGGGCCACGGGTGCTTGCTTTTCTTGTGGCCGTCAAGGCCACATTATGAGGGAGTGTCCGTATAGGGATAGTTCAGATGGTGCAGCTCCGCCTAGTGGGTCAGTTGCTGGGTTATCTTCTTCTGTGGCTATGCGCCCTACGGGGCAAGGTAGGCCGGCACCAGCAGCCCGTGGTAGGGGCCGTGGCGGAGTTCCCAGTTCTGGCGATCCTTCGCACCGCATCTATGCCTTGGCTAGTCGACAGGACCCAGAGGCGCCGCCAGATGCGGACGCAGGTATTTTATTAGCCTCTTCTTGAAATATATGTATGCATCGACATGCCTAGACTCTATTTTGTGGTATTTTTCCTTCCTAGCTACTAACAGAATCTGGATAAAGATCCAAAGTGACAGAGTCGTTAGAGGTAACTATTCATACGAATGGGAAAGTGAATATTGAGAATTTAAAAGACTGACTCGGTAATTACATAAGTCAAAAAGGATACAAATAAAAGATAAAAGATTCTTCCTAGGTCGGGGTGGGACCCGCTAGAGAATTTCCTGAAAATTGTCAAGACCCCGACTTACCCTAGATTATGTGGAAAAAGTCATGTGGGGTAGTCGACGCAATTATATCAGCATTACCGCATCAAAGTGCATGAAAGTTACGAGGTTAAGCGTGCTAGGGCCAGAGTAATCTTGGGATGAGTGACCCCCTGGGAAGTACGCCAAAATTTTCATAAATGCAAATATAAAAGACAGATAGAAAACCAGGGGTAACCTAAAGGAAATCAGAATGTGCCAAACGGTTAGAAACCCCAAATGGGTCGGGTAGGCTAAGGCGGACTCGGCCGGTGGGAAAGAAGGAAGCGCAACACCGTTCCGGAATCAGAGTAAGTTTGAATAAGCGTTTGGGAAATGTTTTGTAAGAAAAATGGTAGTAAATGTATACGTATGCATATGACATCCCATGTATTCGTGTCGATCGGCAGGTGGGCCCCAGCAGTCAGTGTTGCGATATACGAAAGACATTGACTAAACGGGATTTACGAAACAAACGCAAGATATGGTACAAATGTTACAAAGTGGATTGATACTGATTCCATCACTAGTTAAGGCTGAAAGGTCCTAGTACTTAAATATTTGGGAATAGAAAGAAAGCGAGTACGTAAAGGGGCACAGTAATGGTAACGTTTGGGGAAATTTTGAAAGAAAGAAAGAGACCTCCCCGAAGTATTATGAGACCCCATAAGGTCAGCTGAACATTCGAGGACGAATGTTCTAAAGGGGGGGAGGATGTTATGTCCCGTACTTTTGCATATTTGGGAAATTTGAAAATAATTGTGACTTGTAAGAATAAGGTAATATGTTGATTTTGGTCAATATGTATGTTGTCGTTCTTGAAAAATATGAATGTGAAATATTGAGGAAGGCCAAGGGCAAAATTGGAATTTTGGAAATTAGTTCCGGGAATTCAAAACAAGATTTATAACCAATTGGGCAAAAAAAAAAAAAAAAGAAAGAAGAGGCCCAAAAGAGAGAGGGGTGGCCGGCCATACAAAAAGGACCCATTTAAATCTTTATTAATTATCCATGTGACTTAATTAAATAAAGGACCATTATATAGAATATTCAGAAAATTAGAAAGTTCAAGAAAAAAAAAACAAAGAACAAGAGCAAAGAGAAACATGGCATTCGGCCATGACCAAAAAAAAAAATTTCTATAGAAAAATCTCCCTCAAAATCTTCCTTCAAAAATTATTTTCTTGTGGTATTCCCACTAATTCAAGGGTCCTTTACAACTTGGTGTAACTATTTTGGGAGATAAGGACTTGGTTCATCAATTTTACAACTTTGTCAAGTGAAGAAGATTGGAGAAAAAGGTAAGGATTTATTCCTTTTTATTATGTTATGAAGGTTTGTTTATGTTGTAGTATGTAGAAATGAGTGGAAACTATGGAAATATGGAAGTTTGCAAAGTGGGCATGTATGTAAGTATGTAGCCGTGTGTGTATGCATTGTTGTATAGATAATATGAGTTGAATTTTATGTTGTAATCTAGTTGTGGTTATGGTGGAATTCATATTGGAAGTGGAAGTTGAATGAATTTGGTTGAAGTTGGAAATATAGGGTATGGCCGTGTGGTGCATGGAAGTAGAAGGGGAATGAATTAATTTTGTTTAATGTGTTAGTTGTGTTGTTGTGACCCTTATAATGTGAATGAAAGTAAAATGGTTTAAGTTGGCATTGGAATGGAATGTAGAAAATTTTTGTCATTTTAGGATGATTTTATGATATTATGGAAATGAAGTTTTCAAGGTGCAAATTATGATTATGGTTGATGAAATAGGAAGATGGAAATGTGTTATGAATATGTATGTTGAAGATTAGAAGTTTCGGATGAATTATGGTTTTGGTGGAAAAATTTGTATATTTTGTATTTTGTGAATATTTTGTAAGAATGATATGAAATGATTTCGAATTGTATTGGAGTGATCTTGATTAGTAAATGAATATGAGAATGTTGGTATTGAATTGAAAATGTGAAGTGGAAATGAAAGCTATTGCACTATGTTGGAAAGAAGACTAGTTATGCTATATTGTGTCGTGTAATGGTTGTTGGTGTTGTTGTTGTTGAATTATTTTGGCCGAGTTGAATTCTCGGGGTGTTGTATTTATAGGGGAGGTGCTTTGCCGAAATTTCGGTAGACAAGTACTAATTCAAGATTGAATTTTAAGCCTTATGAATAGTAATTGGCAAATGTGACCATTTGTAGGTTTTGAACGAAACGGGATTTGACTTTTGGCGAGCAAAAAAGGCAAGAAAGGTATGTAAAGTTTACCTCTCCTTCTCTTGGCATGTCCTAGTTATGATAGGTCAAAATCCGACCCTCGGGGAAAGTCCCATTCCTCGGAAACGACACCTAAATTTATTCCTTTTTCATTCAGTAGAATTGAATCAATAACTTACGCGTTAATGTAAAGCAATGTTCAAATGTCCGTAACCTTTGAAAATGAAAGCAGAATGCTCTGAAATCTTCGTGGATGACCCCATGAGACATAATGACCACGTTTTTATGTTCGTTACTCGACTTGACCCGAGGTGGACCCACAATTTTTGAGACTTCCCTTGTTTGATCTATTTGACCTATTTCCGTACGATAATTAGAGAAAACTCTTGGGTATTGTTCCGACTACTAAACGATAGTTGTTTTAACTATTCCGTTGAGACCCATGAAATATTTTGACAAATCCCAACGGTTTCAAAAAGCTTGCTTCAACGTAACCCGTTAGAACATCCAAGAAGGTACGTATCACGATTGTCGTCTTATTTCTCTCCTAAATGACTTATCGTTCGCACTGACTTATGAAATGTACTTTGGGGTAATTCTGCTCTTTAGTTTCGAGTTTGATATGTTTTCGTAGGCCCTCTCTGATATGAATAGTCCGGCACAAATATTCTGATATAAATACTCTGATACGAGTAGCCCGATACGAATATTTGATACAAGTATCTTGGTATAAGCATTGTGATATAAGTATTCTGACAGGGATACTTGACATACGTATTTTGATACCGGTACTCCAATATGAATATTTGACATAAGTATTCCGTTGCAAGTAATCCGATTTGACTATTCTGAAATAAATACTCCGGTACAAGTAGTTCGATATGGGTACTCCCAATCCTGATATATGTATTTTGATATGAATATTTTGGGATAAATGTTCCGATATACGCGCTCTGATGTGAATATTCTGATGTGGTTTGATATAAGGAATCTGTTAAGAGTAATCTGTTATAAATATTTCGATAAAAGTATTTTACTATAAGTATTATGATATAAGTACTTTGATATAAGTATTCTGACATAAGTATTTTGATACAAGCACTCTGATACAAATATTTTGATACAAGAATATTGGCATAAATATTCTGATATAAGTCTTACGATATAAGCATTCCGATTAAGTAATATGTTACGAATATAATCGACAATACGTTCGATCATTCCATAGAGTCTTGATTTATGCGCATTTAGTTTCTTACTACTCGCTCGTGCACTTGTTATGATCTCCTTCGCCGGATCCGGGCCGGTATGTATCGTGCGTTTGGTTCGCCGAGCCCTTTGTCCGAGGGCCGGTTCACACATAAATTCGAAGTACGAGGTGTTCGGTTCCGAGTGTACCGTGGTATATGTCCGTCCCCGGTTACCGTGTATATGGAGTATGATATGTCCGTCTCGAGTACCGTGGTATATGTCCGTCTCCGGAGTACGGTGGTCGGTTCCGGAGTACTGTGGTATATGTCCGTCTCCGGTTACCGTGTGCGGTTCTGGGGTACTGTGGTATATGTCCGTCCCCAGTTACCGTGTATATGGATTATGATGTGACCGGTTCCGGGTTCTCGTGGTATATGTCCGGTTCCTGGGGTACCGTGTCTATATTATGATATGTCCGGTTTCCCGGCGTGGTATATGTCCCCGGGCACCGTGTCTACGTTATGATGTGTCATGGCGCCAGAGACGGGAGTGGCGACCATGTTCCTGTGCCCTGTGTATGACTCTGATTTGCATCACTTAAAATCTGAAAGTAGGCATTTTGATATTCTAGATAAGGTACGCATTTTTTGTACTTCTGACTCCGATCATGATTCATTATGTCAAACTTCGCACCTTTGATTTTGATAAGGCTCGTCCGCTATACCTCCGTATGCCTGGTTCTGACTATGGTTTGTTGACTATACTTTTGTACATCTGGATTTGTTTATGATTCTGTTTACAGTATTTCTGACTTTACATACTCGGTACATTTTTCGTACTGACCCCCCTTTTCTTCGGGGGCTGCGTTTCATGCCACGCAGGTACATACGCGTATTGAGGTGATTGGTCAGCCTAGGATATCTGTTCTGCTGTTCGGAGTGCTCCTTTGATCCGGAGCCCACACTTTTGGTACAGATCTTTTAGTTATACATATCTTTGTGTTTATGACTATTCTGGGTACGGCGGGGCCCTGTCCCGTCATATGATTCTGTTGTACGTATTAGAGGCCACGTAGACATATATGTGGGTCATGGGTCGCCATTGTTCGGTTATGTACGGGGTTGTGTATATATATATATATATTTATGATTAATGGTTGGTACGTACGTAAATGTATATATATTTATGATTATGATTATGTCGGTATGTATATCGTGACAAAAGTGGTATCGATAGGTCTTGTTTATCGGTGTTGTGCACCACGTCTATAAACAAAGAGGCACAGGACATTTAGGATGTTTCCTTTCTTTGGATTTTAGATCGTGCGATGCTATTAGGATGATTTCTTTCGACTAGACTTGTTATGTTTACGGTGATGCCTCCGAAGAAGACGGGACCCCGCCGTGCCGAAGGGCAAGTCGGTGGTGGTTGGAGAGAGATTCCATAAATTGGCTATGTTGGGCATATCGGGGGCGGAATACGGGGCGATGAGAGATGCGGTCTGATCGGGGATGATTATGACGCGGGCTAGAGATAACGATTCTCGTGATAGTTTGAGGGTTCGTATATAAACGAGTTTTAATCCGGAGGAGGACCTCGGATTTTACGCTAGATCGTGGCCCGAGTCGGGGTTTGGAATGTTATTAAAAGTGGTACGTCTGGGAGCGTCCGTAGGCGAAAATGCGCCTTTGTACTTGGACGAGTTTATAGCTGCCATTCTACCTAACTTTTTTTGCCCCCGAGTTGCGGCGGGCCGTCTCGGCACTTACGGAATGGTGTCATATCCGACTCTAAAGATATCTTTTGTCACACCCCATTCTCCCCAGGGGTGTGATGCATACCCGTCTAATCCCTTACGAGCCGAGCGAATCGTATTACGTACGTATTCTCTTTGGATACTTAAATCAAATGGTAAAATACATGTTGTGCACCACATATAATAAAACACATGAGGCTAGCCCAAAGAACGGCCCTTTAGACTCACGATGTTGCCAAAGTCTCTCTTTTGGATCTTAGATCGTCGGCAACACTCCGGATAAGTGGAGCTCGCCGATCCGCGGAACGTCTCCGATTATACTAGGATGACAATGTCGTCATGTCTCGAAAGCAACCGAGGGGATATAATCATCATGTGTAGAACATATCATCGTTCGGGAGAACATATAAGACATATCATGTCATGTCGGATCGTACATATAGAACGGGAACCTTTAATATAGTCATATATGTGTAAAACCCGTAGCTGTGGAACATATCATGTCGTATCGTCATATGGTATCATGCTTAAAGAATATGTGAGATATCCGGATGCCGTCGACGCTTGTTTGGTCATAGGGTATCATAGACATCTTCTTATGCATAGCGCCGGAAACGTCGGGTCGTCATAAAATCATAGCATCCGCGTCGGATGATAACGTCATGGCAAATGTTTCCTTCCCATTCCCACTATCAAAACGTGAAAACTTAGACTTTCGGAGAAAGGTCGGAAACCTTCGATCGCATTATGGAGTAATCATGGCCGCTTTGTCTCACCTTGAAGGATCGATAATCATAAGGCGAGACTATAATAGAATTTAAGAGAAAACATGTCTTTTGTACCATATCATATCATATCATATCATGTCCTATCATAGCAAATTGTTCCGTCATAGCATATCATCTCATATCAAATCATGTCGGCATATCATGTCATGTCATGTCGTGTCATAGTCATTTTCTCATATTTGACCACATCATGATCATCACGTAATCATAGTCATTGTTTTAGTCATAAGACTTTCAAAATCGTAAAACTTGGATTTTTGAAGAAAAATGAATATTTTGGAAAACCTTTATAAGCTTTTAAGAAGGAAAAATACCACGGAACCATTACTTCTAACTTTTGGGAATGAGAGCGTTATGGAAGCATTTATAAAATCTTACATACGAATCATGCTATAGAAAGAAAAGGGAGCCTTAACATACGATGCCGCGCCTTACTAGCTACGCTATCCATCCAAACTTGTTAGTCTACATTCAAGAGAGTTGACATAATCATTAGACTCATCACCATATACTTATCTTGAACAAATTCATTTATATCATGCCGAAATTTCTTGATCTCCTTCAGAATACACCATCCCGAGATCTTACTGCCCAAATCATCAACAACAAACCCGAGAATGGAACTCGGCCAAAAATAACAATGCTAGCAATTATTCTAGCAACACTTCAAGATTCAATTCAATTCCCAATTAATACATACTTCCACCCGAAATCTCACAACACCACCAAAGTCAACAACGCATTACTTCCTTCCAAATTTATGAGTTATATCGACAATCCATATCAACAACCACGCATTAACAACATTACTCGTACAATGCAAGAATTTAAGCTAATGCCGCATCGACTTCTTCAACATTTCGATAATGGTTACAACTTCACTTTAAGCCATCAAACCTTCATTTATCATTATGAAATTCACAATTCAACAACTAAAATATTAAACAAAGTCAATTCACTACCCGAATCCTTCCAATTTCAATGGAAACAACAACAATACATTTCTTTCTTCCAAATTCATAAACTATACCAACAACAATTCCAACAATACCAACATTAACCATAATATTTCCAACTTCAAAATACTTCATAAACATTCCATATGGTGTTTGTCCCATATTTCCATCACGAGAACCATTTTATAATGATGCTCCTTCTCCGTAAATAAACCAATATTAACACAAATAGAAAGAAATTCATACCTTTCCTCGATAATAATGCTATATATTTACTCCTCCACCTTGAACTTAAGCCACAAAGCCTCAATTTTGAAGTCGCAACTATGTTATGTTTGGACCTCGGAATTTGGGAATTATGCGGTTTCGGGCTAAAAGTTGGTGGTGGAAGGTTGGGGAATTTTCTAGAATATTTGGAAGGTTTTTTGGTCGATTTCTTGGCTGAAAATGAGGGGTTAAGCCCATTTATAAAGCTGCCCAGCTGTCGTAGCGAGACTACGTAGCAATTCGTTCATCCGCGGAAATTATTTCGAGACCTAAAACTTTTATACACCGATCTCTTTATTTGCATACCCTCGGATATGTCCAAAACTCATGAGACTGGTCGTATCACTTATTCAACATCCCAAACTTTTTCTTATTTCAAATTTACCCTTAACACTCCATACTAATGAAAAGGTGAATATGCAACTTGTGCATTAAAACAAAAACAAAATCGGAAATTAAAAGTCTTATCCCCAACTTGTCGCAATCCAACTTAAAATATTCCAACGTACAAAATACGGGATATAACATATGCACCGACTATTGTGGCGGATATGGCTGACAGGATGCACCGGTATGTGATAGGGCTGGATCGCTACTTGGACGCCGATTGTATGGCGATGGCGTCGCGGCCGGTATGGATATTGCCGGTTACAAGCTTATGCGCAAGGGATGGAGGACCGGCACGAGAGAGGATCGGTCGGGCGAGAGATTATGATCGAGGCCGACCCAAGAGGGCCGGATCGGTTTTGTTCGGGGAGTTTCGAGGCGGGCAGTCTCGATTGCGTGTTAGACAGTTTTCTCAGCCTGCACGAAGTATACCCCCACGGTCCTCGGGTCGGAGACCAGATCATGCCGGGTACTCAAGGGGGAGGCCAGAGCCCCGGGCTTCCATTCGCGGTGGACGAGAGATTACGGTCGGACGGGGCCGCCTATACCTAGATGTCCTTATTGCGGGGCGTCACCCCGGGGAGAATGTTACCGGGCCACGGGTGCTTGCTTTTCATGTGGCCGTCAAGGCCACCTTATGAGGGAGTGTCCGTATAGGGATAGTCCAGATGGCGCAGCTCCGCCTAGTGGGTCAGTTGTTGGGTTATCTTCTTCTGTGGCTATGCGCCCTACGGGGCAAGGTAGGCCGGCACCAGCAGCCCGTGGTAGGGGCCGTGGCGGAGTCCCCAGTTCTGGAGATCCTTCGCACCGTATCTATGCCTTGGCTAGTCGACAGGACCCAGAGGCGCCGCCAGATGCGGACGCAGGTATTTTATTAGCCTCTTCTTGAAATATATGTATGCCTCGACATGCCTAGACTCTATTTTGTGGTATTTTTCCTTCCTAGCTACTAACAGAATCTGGATAAAGATCCAAAGTGACAGAGTCGTTAGAGGTAACTATTCATACGAATGGGAAAGTGAATATTGAGAATTTAAAAGACTGACTCGGTAATTACATAAGTCGAAAAGGAAATGAATAGATAAAAGATAAAAGATTCTTCCTAGGTCGGGGTGGGACCCGCTAGAGGACTTCCTGAAAATTGTCAAGACCCCGACTTACCCTAGATTATGTGGAAAAAGTCATGTGGGGTAGTCGACGCAATTATATCAGCATTACCGCATCAAAGTGCATGAAAGTTACGAGGTTAAGCGTGCTAGGGGCTAGAGTAATCTTGGGATGGGTGACCCCAGAATACGCCGAAATTTTCATAAATGCAAATATAAAGACAGATAGAAATCGGGGGGTAACCTAAGGAAATAAGAGAATGTGCCAAACGGCTAGAAACCCCAAATGGGTCGGGTAAGCTAAGGCGGACTCGGCCGGTGGAAAGGAAGGAAGCGCAACACCGTTTTGAAATCAGAGTAAGTTTGAATAAGCGTTTGGGAAATGTTTTGTAAGAAAAATGGTAGTAAATGTATACGTATGCATATGACATCCCATGTATGACTGTGTCGATCGGCAGGTGGGCCCCAGCAGTCAGTGTTGCGATATACGAAAGACACTGACTAAACGGGATTTACGAAACGGACGCAAGATATGGTACAAATGTTACAAAGAGGATTGATACTGATTCCATCCCTAGTTAAGGTTGGAAGGTCCTAGTACTTAAATATTTGGGAATAGAAAGAAAGCGGGTACGTAAAGGGGCACAGTAATGGTAACGTTGGGGAAAATTTGAAGGAAAGAGAAAGACCCCCCCCCCCCCGAAGTAGTATGAGACCCTATAAGGTCAGCTAAATATTCGAGGACGAATGTTCTAAAGGGGGGGAGGATGTTATATCCCGCACTTTTGCATATTTGGGAAATTTGAAAATAATTGTGACAAGTTAAAGACAAGGCCATATGTTGATTTTGGTCAATATGTATGTTGTTGTTCTTGAAAAATATGAATGTGAAATATTGAGGAAGGCCAAGGGAAAAATTAGAATTTTGGAAATTTATTTCGGGAATTAGAAAACAAGATTTATAACCAATTGGGCTCAAAAAAAAAAAAAATGAGGCCCAAAAGAGAGAGGGGTGGTCGGCCATACAATGGCCCAAGCCCATGGATCTTTATTAATTATCCATGTGATAATTAATATAAAGGGGGCATTATGTATAGAAGATTCAAGAAAATTAGAAAGCAAGAATAAAACAAAGAACAAGAGCAAAGAGAAACATGGCATTCGGCCATGACCATCAAATTTTAGCTCCTTAAAATCTTCCTCCAAAAATTATTTTCTTGTGGTATTTCCACTAATTCAAGGGTCCTTTACAACTTGGTGTAACTATTTTGGGAGATAAGGAGCTTGGTTCATCAATTTTACAACTTTGTCAAGTGAAGAAGATTGGAGAGAAAGGTAAGGATTTATTCCTTTTATTATGTTATGAAGGTTTGTTTATGTTGTAGTATGTAGAAATGAGTGGAAACTATGGAAATATGGAAGTTTGCAAAGTGGGCATGTATGTAAGTATGTAGCCGTGTGTGTATCCATTGTTGTATAGATAATATGAGTTGAATTTTATGTTGTAATCTAGTTGTGGTTATGGTGGAATTCATATTGGAAGTGGAAGTTGAATGAATTTGGTTGACGTTGGAAATATAGGGTATGGCCGTGTGGTGCATGGAAGTAGAAGGGGAATGAATTAATTTTGTTTAATGTGTTAGTTGTGTTGTTGTGACCCTTATAATGTGAATGAAAGTAAAATGGTTTAAGTTGGTATTGGAATGGAATGTAGAAAATTTTTGTCATTTTAGGATGATTTTATGATATTATGGAAATGAAGTTTTCAAGGTGCAAATTATGATTATGGTTGATGAAATAGGAAAATGGAAATGTGTTATGAATATGTATGTTGAAGATTAGAAGTTTCGGATGAATTATGGTTTTGGTGGAAAAATTTATATATTTTGTATATTTTGTGAATATTTTGTAAGAATGATATGAAATGATTTCGAATTGTATTGGAGTGATCTTGATTAGTAAATGAATATGAGAATGTTGGTATTGAATTGAAAATGTGAAGTATGAAAGCTATTGCACTATGTTGGAGAGAAGACTAGTTATGCTATATTGTGTCGTGTAATGGTTGTTGGTGTTGTTGTTGAATTATTTTGGCCGAGTTGAATTCTCGGGGTGTCGTATTTGTAGGGGAGGTGCTGCCGAAATTTCGGTAGACAAGTACTAATTCAAGATTGAATGCCAAAAGCCTTATAGTTAACATTTGGTAAACGTGACCATTTGTAGGTTTTGTCGAAACGGGATTTGAGTTTGGACGAGCGTAAGGCGCAGCTAAGGTATGTAAAGTTTACCTCTCCTTCTCTTGGCATGTCCTAGTCATGATAGGTCAAAATCCGACCCTCGGGGAAAGTCCCATTCCTCGGAAACGACACCTAAATTTATTCCTTTTTCATTCCGTAGAATTGAATCAATAACTTACGCGTTAATGTAAAGCAATGTTTAAGCGTCCGTAACTTTTGAAAATGAAAGCGGAGTGCCTTGGAATCTTCGTGGATGATCCCATGAGACATGATGACCACGTTTTTATGTTCGTTACTCGACTTGACCCGAGGTGGGGCCACAAGTCCCGAGACCCCCCTTGCTTGATCTATTTGACTTATTTCCGTACGATGATTAAAGAAAACTCGCGGTTAGTGTTCCGACTACTAGACAATAGTTGTTTTAATTATTCCATTGGGTCCTATGATACATTTTGACATATCCCAACGGTTTCAAAAAGCTTGCTTCGACGTAATCCGTTAGAACATCCAAGAAGGTACGTATCACGACTGTCGTCTTATTTCTCTCCTAAATGACTTATCGTTCGCACTGACTTATGAAATGTACTTTGGGGTAATTTTGCTCTTTAGTTTCGAGTTTGATATGTTTTCGCGGGCCCTCTCTCGATATGAATAGTCCGGCACAAATATTCTGATATAAATACTCTGATACGAGTAGCCCGATACGAATATTTGATACAAGTATCTTGGTATAAGCATTGTGATATAGGTATTCTGACAGGGAAACTTGACGTACGTATTTTGATACAGGTACTCCGATATGAATATTTGACATAAGTATTCCGTTACAAGTAATCTGATTTGACTATTCTAAAATAAATACTCCGGTACAAGTAGTTTGATATGGGTACTCCCAATCCTGATATATGTATTTTGATATGAATATTTTGGGATAAATGTTCCGATATACGCGCTCTGATGTGAATATTCTGATGTGGTTTGATATAAGGAATCTATTAAGAGTAATCTGTTATAAATATTTCGATAAAAGTATTTTACTATAAGTATTATGATATAAGTACTTTGATATAAGTGTTCTGACATAAGTATTTTGATACAAGCACTCTAATACAAATATTTTGATACAAGAATATTGGCATAAATATTCTGATATAAGTCTTCTGATATAAGCATTCCGATTAAGTAATCTGTTACGAATAATCTGACAGTACGTTCGATCATTCCATAGAGTCTTGATTTATGCGCATTTAGTTTCTTACTACTCTGCTCGTGCACTTGTTATGATCTCCTTCGCCGAATCCCGGGCCGGTATGTATCGTGCGTTTGGTTCGCCGAGCCCTTTGTCTGAGGGCCGAGTTTCACACATAAACTCTGAAGTACGAGGTGTTCGGTTCCGGGGTACTGTGGTATATGTCCGTCCCCGGTTACCGTGTATATGGAGTATGATATGTCCGTCTCCAGAGTACCGTGGTATATGTCCGTCTCCGGAGTACGGTGGCCGGTTCCGGAGTACTGTGGTATAGGTCCGTCTCCGGTTACTGTGTGCGGTTCTGGGGTACTGTGGTATATGTCCATCCCCAGTTACCGTGTATATGGATTATGATGTGACCGGTTCCCGGGTTCTCGTGGTATATGTCCGGTTCCCGGGGTACCGTGTCTATATTATGATATGTCCGGTTTCCCAGCGTGGTATATGTCCCCGGGCACCGTGTCTACGTTATGATGTGTTATGGCGCCAGAGGCGGGAGTGGCGACCATGTTCCTATGCCCTGTGTGTGACTCTGATTTGCATCACTTAAAATCTGAAAGTAGGCATTTTGATATTGTGGTTAAGGTACGCATTTTCTATACTTCTGACTCCGATCATGATTCAGTATGTCAAACTTCTGCACCTTTGATTTTGATAAGGCTCTGTCCGCTATACCTCCGTATGTCTGATTCTGATTATGGTTTGTTGACTATACTTCTGTACATCTGGATTTGTTTATGATTCTGTTTACAGTATTTCCGACTTTACATACTCGGTACATTTTCCGTACTGACCCCCCTTTTCTTCGGGGGCTGCGTTTCATGCCACGTGTGTACATACGCGTATTGAGGCGATTTGGTCGGCCTAGTATATACGTTTCGCTGTTCGGAGTGCTCCTTTGATCCGGAGCCCACACTTTTGGTACAGATCTTTTAGTTACACATATCTTTGTGGTTATGACTATTCTGGGGTACGGAGGGGCCCTGTCCCGTCATATGATTCTGTTGTCTGTATTAGAGGCCTGTAGACATATATGTGGGTCATGGGTCGCCATTGCTCGGTTATGTCTGTGGTTTGCGCTAACAGCCTTAACGGCTGGTTTGTATATATATATATTTATGATTATATCTCGGCACGATATGTACGATGTTTGCAACTGCTTCAGGATAATATTCATATAACTTAGCAATGTTGGGCATGAATAAGATACGATTATGTCGGTTCAGTAAGTAGGTGTGTACGGGTGTCCAGCTAGGACACCAGTCGCGGCCCACGGAGCTGGGTCGTGACAGTTTGGATTAGCTTAGAGGGCGGCCAAGGTATGTAAAGCTCACCTTTCTTTCTTTGGCATGTCTTAGTTAAAGTAGGCTATGATATGATCCCCGAGGTAATTCTACTCCTCCGATCCGAGCATGTTTATAATCCTTATTTGCTTCTTGGTATCCGCATTCATAATGTAGTCAAATTATGATTCTTATGCCCTTTGGATGATTAAATATGAATGAGCATAAAAGATTATATTCATAAAAGAGCCTGAAACTACGAATGCCCGTAACTTTCATAAAAAGAACCGGATGGCCTTGAAACCTTCGTAGGAAGTTTTGTAATGTATAATGACCTTAAATTTCCGGAGGCGGGCTCGGATCAGTTTGATGCTTGTCCGCGGGCCCGCAAGACGTTCTTTTGTATAGTTTTGACACCTTGTTAAAAAGAACCTAATGTGGTTAACAATCCGATCCCCGAGTGTGATTACTTATTTCTCTGTTAAGTCTGAAATAAGAAACTGTATATATATGATTCCGATGCGCAACTATGATGACTAAAGTTCTATTTGACGAGCCACGAGTAACATTTGATAGAAACTGGATTTGACTATGACTATTGACTGAGCTTTAAAATGATAAGTCCGTTTTGATTGTTCTATGTAATCTATGAAATGTACGAACTGAGAATCCGTATATATATGATTTGATACGGAACTCTGATTGCTAAGTTATATTTGATATGTTCCGAACAACATTTGAAAGAAATCTGATTTGGCTATTGTTTGTATTCTGGAATGATAGTTTGTTTTGATTGTTCTGTTAAGTCTTTGTATATGTTTTGAGATGCGTATAGATCACCCGATTCTGCTCGTGCATGATATTGTTTGTTACTTCCTTCGCCGAGTCCCGGGCCGGTACTATCGTGCGCACAATGCGAAGTATGATGAGTTTCCGAAGTATGATGAGCGACTATTATTATGGTGTTATGATGTGTCCGGTACGCCGAGCCCCTTTTGGCCGGGTACCGTGGTTATATGATATGATGTGTGACGGAGATGCAGGAGATCTGAAAACTTCCGAAGTATGATGAGTTGTGGCGCCCAAGGCAGGAGGGGCGACCACGTTCCGTCCGTCGGGTCCATTACGGGCCGCATAGGGTTATGACATGATAATCCGATGATCTGGTGATATGATGAATTGATAATGTGATGATTTGGTAATATAATGAATCTGTTCTGATGATATAATAATATGACAATTCTGTTTAATCTGATGATATAATAATATGACGATTCTGTTTAAGGTGACGATATGTTGTGTATACGTATTCAGAAATATGATCTGTTGGTTTCGGAGCCAGTGGTGGGGCAAACCCAATGGTGGGGCAAATCCAATGGTGGGGCAAACCCAGTGGCGAGGCAAAATTCCGCACTGGTTTAGGCGAATCCCACATTGGTTTAGGCGAATCCCACATCGGTTAATGTCAGCTATTATGAGATGATCTATTTTCTATATATGTGAGATAGAAATGTTTTTCAAAAAAAAAAAAAGAATAAGCTAAGCCTTCTGACATTCTGATTACTAAATCTGTTTTCTGTACTTCGCATATGATTTCCGAATTGACATGATTATGATATGTTTTGCTCACCGGTATATGTATATACATAATAAGTGTTACACAGGCATGTTATGACTCTCCGGTTCCTATACTTGTTATCTGTGGTTTTCATTCTGGTTATGATTCTGTTAAGGGATTTCCTGCTTTACATACTCAGTACATATTTCGTACTGACCCCCTTTCTTCGGGGGCTGCGTTCATGCCGCGCAGGTACACCCAGGTGAGTTGAAGACATTAATTAGCAGAAGATGTTCCAGCGGGATTGGCAAGCTCCATTTGCTTCGGAGTGCTGCTGAGTCAGTATATATGGGCGTTATGGTATCTGATTATGTTAGAGACTTTGCAGACAGAGTCGTGTGTATAAGATGTCAGTTGTGAGCGGCTCTATAAGCCGTCGTATTGTTATACATGATATTACAGATTCTGTACGGTCGCAAGTTTTGTTTGATTTGAAAAGATATAAAGCATGTTCGTTTTTCAAAAAAAAAATTCATTATGCATTTATGATCTGGTTAAGGACCCATTACGACCACGAGTATTATGATAGTCAGAGGGTTCGCTCGGCCCTAGATAAGGGTCGGGTGCCCATCACACCCTATCGAAAATTGGGGTGTGACAAATTGGTATCAGAGCAGTTCGTCCTAGGGGTTTGTCTGCAAAGTCGTGTCCGGTAGAGTCCTGTTTATGGTGTGAAGCCGGCCACATTTATAAACAGGAGGCTACGGGGCATTTAGGATGGTTACTCTTCTTTCACCTCTTAGATCGTGCCATAGAGCCAAGTTATAGGAAATGAGATCCTTTGTACTAATCTTTGATTTCGGCAGAGGAATGACGTTGACAGGCGGAAGCGACCAGCGGTATGGAAGGTTACAAAGCACGCAGGTAAGTAAAGATACGAAAGATATATGTCAAGTAAGGTATTGGCATACGAATGAAAGGCAAAGGTGAAAACTGAAAAGGAAGGTAAGCAAGAAAATGTGACACGTGTAGCCGTGTTGAGTATATGAGGTAAATCTAATATTTCTGGACTTCTGTGAATATTGAGAGCCCTGTGTCGCTATGATACGATACAATACGGTATGACATGTATATATGATGATGGCCCTGTGAGGCACTGTTGGTATTTCCTGCGTGCAGGTTTTGGGATAGTAAGAAATACAGAGGAAACTCTGCCGAAATTTTTCTGGAAATAATGCGAAAATGAGATGTAAGTTTGGAACATGTTTGAAAAAAAGTCGAGTTAATAGTAGCGATGAAAGTTGACTGAGCTGTAAAGTACGGCTGCCCTCTAGGAATAAGTTAGCTGTGGAATGAGTAGTGACATAGGAAATAAGACGTCGGTGGAAATATGGTAGTAAGAAATTTGGAAGGACTTGTGCTACTAGGCGATGATTTAGAATGGCAGGTTTGGATAAAGTGACATGACTAAGATAAGGGTATGAAGGAAAAAGAATTGTGACGAATAGGAACGTATTGATAAGACAGCCGGTGAGAGGTGTTGTGAGGGTATTTCAGGAATATGTTAAAGACCCCGACTTACTCAATATTATGTGCTGAAGGTCGTGCGGTGAGGTGGACGCAATCATACGGGCGCTAAAGCATCGTATTTCCTCAAAGTTTCAAAGTTAAGCGTGCTGGAGTGAGGGAAATTTCAGGATGGGTGACCCTCCCGGGAAGTATTTTAAAATTTTTATGAAATTTAGACATAAGGAGTAAAGGAGAAGTTGGAGTAACCCAAGGGTAATTAGAGTATGCAGGGTGACCAGAAACCTTAAGAGGACGCGTAGAACGGGCCGGATCAGGTCGGTGAAGAAAAAGAGTTAACGGAAAGAGGAAATAAAAGGAAGCGGGACAACAGTATAGTAATAGGTTAAGACGTAGGTAACTGAGGACACGAGTGCTATGAGTGATGGGGCAGTGAAAGGCCAAGTTATAGGAAGACGAGGAACAAGGCAGAATGAATGCTAGAAAATGACTGGGATGATACGGATAAAATGTGAACGAATAGAATACGTTTGGGAAATGAGAAAAGGACTATGTAAGAGTAGTGTGTTCTGAACGACACAAAGGAGGCACCTGAGATAGGTCGAGATAAAGATAAGTTTGTTAAGAGAATTTTGGATACTCACCGTCGGAACAAAAAGGTGTTGTCTAATTGAGATTGGAAATAAGGACATGAGGCGAAGTATAAACGGATAATGGTATAAGTACACCCCTAAAGGGGGGAAGCAGGTGAGAGAAATGTAAGGATGAGATAGAAACAGTTAACACGGTAGTGTGTTTGATATGGACGCCTGGGCTACAAATGAGACCCCCCCCCCCTTATGGAAACAAGTTAGTAAGGTCGGAAAACTAGCAATAAGCAGATAAAGGTCAGGGTGGTGTTGAAGCGGTGTGAGAAGTTTTGCGGAAACCCTGAAGGACACGACGCCAGAAAGTGGACGGGTATGAAGAAAAAGAGTATGACAAGAGAATGGTATTGGACAGCTTAAGTGATAGTATGAAGGATGGCGATAGCTATGAAAAGGGAGCTCCCCCGAGGCACTTATGAGACCCCATACGACTAAGTTGAACATTCGAGGACGAATGTTCCAAAGGGGGGAAGGATGTTATACCTCGCATTTCGTACATTGGAATATTCCGAGTCAATCGCGGGAAGTTAAGGGCGAGGCCATTCTCCGATTTTGCTTTAAGGCGCAAGTTGCTTGTAGACATTATTGGCATGGAGCATTAAGGGCAAACTTGGAATTTGAAAATTATTATTCATGACTTGTGGAAGAAGTCTTGTGGCCATCCAAGTTGGAGTGGACTATGGCCCACATGATGCAAAATACATGTGATTAAAAAGATGACTAAGTGAGCAAAATTCATCTTTTATTACCTAAGGAAAACTCTCAAGAAATTTGAAGAAATTTGGAGGAAAACAAAAAAAAAAAAAAAAAAAGGGGAAAAGGAGAGCACATGGCCGGCCATGTGCATGGTCATGTGCCATATAATATATATATATATATATATATATATATGGAGGGATGATCAAAGAAGGCAAGGTTTCATCAATTTAAGTTCTAGAGAAATCAAGAAAATGGAAGAAGAGAGAGAGGCAATCGCTGCCAAGGGGGTCGAAACCCGCCCCTCAAATTTGATCATGGAGAATTATTCTCCTTCTAGTTTCCTACTAAATGGAAGGTCCCCTATCCTATGGAGTAATTGTTGGAAGAAGAAAACCAATTGTTTTGCAAGGAGCAAGGTCTAGCCGTGTAGAAAAGTGGAGTGAAGAAGGTATGAACCAATTGTTACACCTCGGAAAATTTCCCGTTGGTACGCAAGCGGACGAACTAGTGATGAGTGCGAGGAGTGCGAGTGTATAGTGTTTCATGGGCAATGTATGTAAATGGATGGGAATGAATAGAATAAAAAGTCTAGAAATGTTAAAAGTTGAAAGTTGGCAAAACTGCCCAGTGGTCGTGAAGTCCAAATACGGACCGTAAAGTGAAATACGGTCCGTAAACTGTCAGTCGTAAACGGCCATGCAAGGCTTCGAGTTTCTGGCAGCCGAGAGAATGGTTAAAAACGACCTGGTGGACGGACCGTAAAGTGAAATACGGCCGTAAACCATGGTCGTAAATCACCATGCATGCGCAAAGTTTCGGTTCTCAAGGTTAAAGACGACCACGAGGACGGTCGTAAAGTGGAATACGGACCGTAAACCTCCATGGACGACCCTTTGTTCACCTCGACGATTTTTCAAGTCATTAAATATGAGGACCAAGACTTGTTTTATTTCATTTTCTACATTACACTTCTCTCTAGAATCTCTCTCTACATTTATTACATAAGTTTTCAAGGATATTTGAGGATCAACAACATTAAATAATTGAATCAAGAGTAAAGGAAATCATCAAAAATCATCTAAGTAAAGAAATCCATATGGAGAAAAACTAGGGTTTTGCTCAAAGAGGAGTATTAGCAACCAAGGCTTGTTCCTAAAGCATCTAAGGTAAGATTCATGATATTTATATGTTGTTTAAGGTATTTGGGAGTTGAAATACTTGGTCATTAAAAGAGAATAGCAAAATGGGTTATGAATGATGAATAGTGACGTTTTGAGACATAGTTGGAATTGAATCATAAATGTTGTTGGGTTGTGAGATAAATGTGTTATAAATGGTATTAAGAACATGAACTAGAGACACTTTAGACGAATGGACGAAGTTGGGTATTATGACCATGAATATGGGTAAATTAGAAGCAAATTGAGAAACCTAGATAACGTGTATGACGTGAATGACTAATGGCCATTGTTATGATATTAATGAAGGTTAAATGCTATCATTGGAAGGAGTCGTACAAGCATAAAATAGTGCGACAAAAAGGTATGTGAGGCTAACCCTTCTTTCATAAGGCATGGTTCTTGGCCGATTTCCTAATTCCTCTATATGAGTATGTTGTTTCCAAACGATTGATATTCCGAGCTCATAAGCTGACGATCCTTGATATGTATTACGATTGTACTACGCACCTCATGCGACGAGTAAGCCTATAATGATGACGTTAATAATAATGATGGAAA
>NC_081343.1:19709655-19746503 GCF_029784015.1 Lycium ferocissimum
TTCCCCAAATTCCCAAAGTCTAACTTTATGCTAACTAAACCCCTTTGGTTTGGCGATCGCTAACCAACTATACAATCTTTATACAACATTTGCTATCACTGATCACCAACCGGAGTAGATACCTCAAAAGGTTCAATTGGCTCGGGCTACCCCAATACGATTAGCAACATATGGAGTAATATAAGATAGCGTGGACTCGGGGTCTATCAATGCATACACGTCATAAAAGAATACGCATACTACACCAGAATCACGTCCGGGGCCGACTCGAGATCTGCCCCTGTCGGCTGGGGGCACAGCAACCTGGCCGCGCGGGCACAGAGTAGGTGCTCCCCCCTCGACCTCTACCTCGGCCCGCCGAAACTGGGAGTTTGCCCGTCGGGCGTACGGAAGAAGAACCGGCCGCCCGAGCTCGTGGGCCGAGCCCCGCCTGCCATATCTCGAGGGACGGTCTCGCATCAA
Source organism: Lycium ferocissimum (assembly GCF_029784015.1). Taxonomy (NCBI): domain Eukaryota; kingdom Viridiplantae; phylum Streptophyta; class Magnoliopsida; order Solanales; family Solanaceae; genus Lycium; species Lycium ferocissimum. Next base: position 19,710,118 of record NC_081343.1, read on the forward strand.
GTGTCTGTCACCCACAATTATAACACGCATCTCGTGCCCCGTCGATATGGCCCCGAGTGCAATTTTCGCACGACCGCATCGGGGAACCGTGGTCTCCCGGCTATAATCTCCCCCAAACCGGGGAACCGGGGCCTTCGAACTCGACCTCGTCTCGATAGGAACGATCAAATCTCTCCTCGCCCTCGTAAACCGGGGAGGGCGCTCGTCACCGACCGACTCCGAGTGCCCTAATATGTCTTCCTTGATCCCCCCCTCTGGCAATCACCTCCCGCGCCCATAGATCTTGCCCGTTTCCTTGCCCTCTGTCGCATCGCGATCACCCCCTCGCGGAGGGTTCCGTCCTTCTAAATTTTGAGCATGGGCTTGAATACGAAAACCATCCCGTCCCAACGAGGTAGTCTGCAATCCTTAAATAGACGTGGCCCTAAGCCACTCACAACCCGTATACCCCATCGCTCATATCGGCTACCATTGTAGGAGCATATCTCGCCAAAGAATTAAATTCGAGGTCGTACTCCCGAGCGCTCATATTCCTTGCTTTAGATTTGGGAATCTATCCGCTCTAGCTCGGCGGAGACCTCGGGAGGTAAGTAGTGGCGAATGAAAGCATCAACAAACTCTTGCAACACGGGAGGAGGCGGATTTTCTTGCCTCGATGCTCTCCAATTATTGTACCATAAAACTGCCACATCTCGGAGTCTATATGTCACACCCCGATCTTACTAGGGTGTGATGGGCACCCGACCCCATATTCGGAGCCGAGCGAACCCGCTGACTCTTATTGCACGTATGAACTACACCGTTTTTTTTTTACTAGCATTAACATAAATAGCACAATTATGAACATAGGCTAATAAGCTTTACGATCATACTACACAGCGACGGGGACAATCAGGAGTACAAATAGCTGCTGTACATATCTGTCTACGAGCCTCTAAACATAGTACACATATACATAGGAAGGGCCGAGTACTGCCGTGCCCAAATATATACACAAAAGTAGTACCAAGGAACTGGGGCTCCGAAACAACTGGAGCGCTGCAAAGATGCCGGGGAAACCCTAGGGATCAAATCCGCTACTACCGCCGTCTCGCGCGGCATGAAACGGTGTCCACAAGAAGGGACGTCGTACGAATAGTGTACCGAGTATGTAAGACATGGAAAATAACATAAACCGGAACATAGATTATGAATAACAATATCATGGGGTCATGGATATATATACTGAGACAAGAGAGTAACCTGTGCATAGGAACACCCCTTTCGGGCCGGATACCATGCATGCTTGTTTTTCCTTTTTAGAAAAAGAGTATTTCTTTTCATAGACATAGAAAATAGAATTTATGTTGTGTCATAGTGTATCATAGTAGCATGGCATATCATAGTATTTATTGTATCATAGCATAGCATAGTATATCATAGCATAGTAAGTCATAGCATAGCATAGTATATCATAGCATAGTAAGTCATAGCATAGCACCGAACAATGTCGGCTCGCCCACATAGCACCGAAATACATCGGCTCGCCCATATATCCCGCGTCCGGGCATCCCGCGTCCGGGATGATAAGCAAGTATGACCTGGTGGCAATGAAACATAGTTTCCCAATTCCCAAGTATCCCTACCTCCCACCCCATTTGTACACATATACATATATATAGATCATATAAGCGTGGGAGAGTCCAAGGAAATTATATATTCATCGGAGTGACGTAAGGTCGGAAACCTCCGATTATATTATAGAATAACTATGGGCGCTTGTCTCACCTTGAAGGAATGATTAAGATAAGGCGAGACTATTAGTGGGGAGCAATATCATGAGAAAGTGTGAAACAGGATCATAGGGCATCGTTTCATATATTTGGAATCTTTAAAGGAAAATGTTATTCATGAGTAAAGTTGAGACTTCAAGAAATAGCTTGACGTTTCCATCTCGTCACTGGAATCATAGACTTGGAACCATTAATCATAGAATCATCATTTTTCATCATAGAGCCATAGTCGTCGTCTTAGTCATTAAGGCTTGCAAAATTGTAAAACTTAGTTTTTGGAGAAAAATGAATATTTTAGAAAACATTTGTAAACTTTTAGGAAGGAAAATCATGTTTTGGAATCGAGGGATTAGTTAAAACAACTATGGTTTGGTGGTCGGAGCGATGTCCAAAGGTTTCCTTGAATTATAATACGGAAATAAACCAAGTGGAGCCATAGGAGGAAATTTGGGAATAGTGGGCCCACCTCGGTCAAATGAGGTGGATATCAAATTTACGTATATTACATTTCATGGCGTCACTTGTGAGGATCTTAGGGCAATCGAGTCCTATTTGTGTAAGTTCGGATGTTTAAGAAGCTTTTCGCATTTCACGCAAGTTCTAATTCAATTCTACTGAATGAATAGTAGTTAGTTTCCAATCTCGGATTTCTAGGAAAGGAATTATCCCCGAGGCCCGTGTTCAAACCTATTGCATCTAAGACATGCCAAGAAGGAAAAGTGAAGTCTTACATACCTCTTTTCGCTCCTTATGCCACTCCAAATTCAAGTCGCAAATCCGCCAGAATCTACAAATTGGTCATGTTTACCAAACATGATTAGTGCCTTTAGAATTAAATTCTTAAAATAACACTTGGCTACCGAAATTTCGGCAGCACTTCCTCTGTAAATATACCATCCTCAACGTTCAACCTGGTCAAATTTTAACCAATCACAATCCGGAATTCAACCCTACTAATCTAGCAACAACAATGCCAATATTCACACTAACAATCTCAATAACCAAACCAAAGTACATTCTAACAATTTGATCAACATATTACTTTTTCTTCAAAACCTTCCAACTTCCATAATAACAATAACAACTTAATAATTCATATACCAACAATATCATACAAGTCTCATTATCTTCCATGCATGCAAGAACATTATATTCAATTTAAATACTTCAATCACAAGTCTCCAACTTCTACAACTTCACAAGATTATTATGCATTCATTAGCAACATGGTATCCACAACACAACAACAACCAAAACACTAAATAATATTGGCTCCTCTTCTTTCATCATTCAACACATACACGGCTACACACACTCCATACCACACGGCCATCATCATATATATACACAACTACAACCTCTCCAAAATCATTCAATTTCCATTATCCACATAGCATTCACAATAACAACAACCATATATTGGATAAAATAATTAAAACTTGATTCCCACACATAAACTCACATGCACGGCCACACCCCTATATTCATATCCTTCATGAATTTCATTTATTTCTATACTCTACAACATGCATAAACGTCCATAAGCTATAAAAGAGGGAGGAAATCTTACCTTTTCTTTGATTCTTCACTTAACTAAAATTCCCCACTTGTATGAATATGTGTTGCTCTTGCTCTAACAAACACTCCAACTTGCTAAGGACCCTCAACTTAGTAGGATTATCACAAGATAACAATTTTTGGAACAAGATTGAAAGCTAGGAAATTTTTCTTTTCTTTTTCTCCTCTCTTTTCTCTATGGCCGAAGGCCACTTTGTTTTTCTCTCTTCTCTTGTTTTCTTGAAACTTCTTGAATTAATGAGGAGTTTATGGCCCTTTCCTCTTATTTAACACATGGATTAAATTCTCATGGTTTGGGCCATTTTCTCATGGTCATGGCCGGCCACCACAACAATTGGGCCTCTCTTGTTCTTTTTTTTTTTTTTTTTTTTGATCTTTCCAAGCCCAACTATTCCATGTCCAACTCTTGTAATTCATGCAACTATTTTCCAAATTCCAAATTTACCCTTCGTCTTCCTCCATAATTCCACGAGGCATATTGCGAGTTTCCCTTTATGCCCTTGACCTTTCTTAATAATTCCGCTTCTAAATGCTTCATAAGCCATTCATATGCTTAACAAAATAAAAATAGGGCCTTGCTTGTCGTCCTCCCGCAATTGTCTTGAATTATCCGATTGCACAAAATGCGGGATATAACACTATATGATGCCAACTCCACTGCTTCGGTCTCGGAAGCATGAATAATCCGCAACGTCCTCAACATTTAATCAATAAAGCCTTGCGGGTCTTCATCCGGCTTGGACCCAAAGAATTTCGGCGGATTAAGGCTCGTGAAGTCACGGGCGCTAGTACTAGTTGAACGATCACTTGGGCCCGCATTTTGCCTTTGTGGCTGGGCGGCAACCAATTGTGTCAACAAATTAATGGCCTCGGCTACTTGTTGACCCGAATATGTAGCCCGGTGGAGGAACTGGAGGAATAGGAGCTGGAACGGAAGCCCCTTCTTGTCCTTCTATGATAGGAGGAGTAGTGGAGGCATTAGATAAAGCCTCATGATGTGACTCTCTTTCTGCCCGCCTCTTTGTCGTAGTCTTGCCCTTCTGGGCGGCTTTAGCTTTTGGCGGCATTTCTGAAATCATAGCACATTCATTAGGGAGGGGTATATCTTATACACGGCTCTATCGCACGATCTCATATGAAGAAGGATGGTCATTTTTCCTAAATGCCCCGTAGCCTTTTGTTTATTAGCGTGGCGCGCAACACACCATAAACAAGACTCTACTAGACACGGCTCGTAAACACTTCCTAGAGACCGAACTCGCTAATCCGATACCATTCGTCACAACTCGAACTACGGCCCACGACGATGGGTATCCGGAGCTAACCACCGAACACCACTCGTCCCATTACCCGTAACCTTTCATACATAATATATGCGTTCAATTTCAAGGAAACATATCATTATTGGAAACTTAATGATTTTTGTATAAACATAAACCTTTAGACCATCAAAATAGTATATACACATACATATACATGGAGATCATACCATACTACCCACACATGCTCATCTACGAGCCTCTATAGAGTAGTAAACATATGGATGGGACAGACCCCGTCATGCCCAAAATATGAATATACAAATATATACCAAAAGAATAATCAATAGCACCTGACGATGGAGTGCTCACAATTGAATATCGGCTCTGAAGATAAAATCGTGTGTGGGCTGATGGAACACAAATCGTCCGAAGAAAGGATCGTTATGAACATTGTACCGAGTATGTAATGACAGATATCGTGAAACAACATAATCGAAATCGTAAGTCATGAGATAGGGTATAAACCCGTACACTCTTTACATGTGTTGTTTCATGTACATACATCATACATAAATCAATCACATACTTTATCGTAGCATGCAAGCATCGTCACAGTGTCCCATTAAAGTACTTTGGATGAGACATTTGATAACAACATAGCCCCAACCTTTTCACAACCGCGAGACTAATAAACTTTTCCAATATGTTTCTTCCCACCTCAATAGTATATCCCCTTTGGTAGTTGATAGCCACCTCAAATCTACAAATCCCTTCTTTCACATCAACTCCCTTTACATCTTAAGGACTCTCATTCAACTCATCATAACAATATTCATATGATCCTCCACTAGTATGAGAGTTACAAGAAGGAATATACCTTAAAGCTTCACCATGGCCAAGACACCTACCACCAATGTATCCAAAAGAGCTCTCCTTAGTTGTGGTAGTGTGTGAAGAACTTCTCCTACTAACTTCAACTCCATAGCCATCCATCCTTCCCATAAAACTCCTTGTACCTTCTTGGTTAGCCATGAGTAGTTGCAAACTAGAAAACGATATTACCAATAAAAGCCTCACGTCACTCGTATTCAACTCTCACTTCTGTCACGACCCAACCCCGTAGGCCGTGACTCGTGCCCGAGTTGGACACTCATACGTACCCTTATCCCGCATTAGTGTAATGGCAAAATAAACATATATAATAATTAAGGGATTCTCGCGGCATTTAAGCACAAAAGTGAATATGGCGGACGAAGGCCGATCGGGCCGTCACAAAATATATATACAATCCCCCAACGTACACAAACTAGTCCAAGTACCATACGTAACCCACACACATGTCACCTCTACAACCGAAAACATACAACATACCGCGGACGGGCCCCGTCGTGCCCCCGAACAAATAAATACATAAACAACGAGAAAAAGTTTATACCAAAATATGGGCTCCGGACAAGGAGCACTTCAAACGATAGAAACAGATAACCTAGGCGGGAATCGCAAATCAAACACACCACTGTACATACGGCTTTTTGCTCTCACGCTCAACTTTGAAGAAAGGGTCGGTCAGATGAAAATGTCGAATATGTAAACAGACCGTAAAAAAAAATTAAAGATCGAACGAGTGTGCGGAGAATGAACAAGGTACATAGGAAATCAAAAATTCTATCAAAAGTCATAAATAATGCAAATAAAACATATGCCGAAACCGGCCCCTCGCGGGACTCGGTGAACGTAGAATACGGGCGCCCTGCGTCTCCGGCGCGCCATAACACATCATACTTCGTATATGGAATATCTCCGAACACATCATAACATACCCGGTGGCCCACATCACATCACATCATCGGATATCGAATATATGTACATGGCACATCATACTTCGGACCCGTGTACATGTCATACCCGCCCTCACACGAGGCACGGCGAACAACGAGAGGAAAGCGCTTGATAAAAATCCCGGCCGGGCTCAGTGAAGGAAGCATTGAGGCATCCACGAGTAGAGTAGTGAGAAACTAAATGCAATGCAAAACATAAAATATTTACACAGACTCGATCGAATAATCCAGATGACAAATCATTAGAATGAAGTCGGACGATAATCATAATACGTACCTCACAGGGTTACACCACGGTCTATGTCGAAATCGTAGCTTTCGGATTCGGAGTACATATCAAAACATTTCATAGGACTTAATGGAATATTTCAAACAACCAACATTTGGAATTTGAGGAGCAATCAAAACATTTCCTTTAAATACTATTCAAAACAAATCATTAGCACAATAGAAGTGGGTTCGGGAATAGCGGGTCCACCTCGGGTCAAATGAGGTGGCGTACTTAAATCACGCTCGTTGAACTTCATAATATCATTAGTAAGTGTGTTAGAGTGATCGGATTAGATTTGTACAAATTTTAGATGTCTAAAATCAATCTAGCCATTTATGGCCTAATTGGGTTCAATACCATTGAATGAAAGAGGCTCAACTTTAGATGTAGATTCCGAGAGATAGGAGCGAATCCAAGGGTCGAATCCGAAGCTAACACACCTATGTCGTGCCATGAAGAGGAAAAGAAAAGCTTTACATACCTTTCTTGTCCTTCGCACTTGCCAAAACTTCAATCCCGTTTCGTCAAAAATCCGCAAATGGTCACCTTTATCAATTACTATTCATGAGACTTAGAAATTCTATTCTTGACCAATACTTGTCTATAAAAATTTGGGCAGCACCTCCCCTATAAATACGACACCCCGAGAATTAAACTCGGCTTAAGACAATCAACAACACCCAACAACAACACCAACGACAACAACAATCGCTACAAATCGCAATATAACACAATTAATCTACTTTCTGACATAGTACAATAACTTCCATTCCGACTTCACATGTCCCAATCAATACCATCATACTCACATTCATTACCAATCAAAATCATTACAATGCCATTCGGAAGAACTTCGTATCATTTCTACAATATATACACGAGATATACACATGATATACCAAATATGCCACTTTGCACCAAAGCCATAATTCATCCAAATCTTCTAATCTTAACATTCGTGTTCATAACATGTTTCCATCTTCTAAGTTCACCAACAACTACCATAATTTACACCTTAACAACTTAATTATTATAATGACATGAAATCATACTAAAACGACATAAGCCCCTACATTCCATTTCAATGCAAACTTACATCATTTTACTTCCATTTTATTGCAAGGATTACAATAACACAATTAACATACTAAACAAACTTAATTCATTTCCATTCTACCAACACCATACCACACGGCCACCTCCCACATCTCAACTTCAATCAAATTTATTCAACTTTTATTCCCAATGTGAATTCCACAACAACCACAACTAGGATACAACATAGAATTCAACATCACCTCCACACACACCATAGCATACACACGGCTACATGCATGCACACACATACCCCATGCCAACTTCCATATTTTCATGATTTCTACTCATTTCTACATTCCACAACACAAATAAACCTTCACAACATAAATAAAATGGATGAATTCTTACCTTTTTCTTCCAACTTCTTCACTTGTCCAAAGTGTTGAATCGATAAAACCAACGACTTATCTTCCGAAATAATTGCACCACGTTGTAGAGGGACCTTGAATTAGTATAAATATAACAAGAAAATAATTTTTAGAAGAAGATTTTATGGAGTCAAGATTCCATGGTCATGGCCGAATGCCATGCTCTCCTTAGCTCTTATTGTTCTTGTTTTCTCCTTGTCTTCTTTTCTTGAATTTTCTACACACTTCAAGACTACTTAATGACCCTTATATAATAATTATCACATGGGAATTAATTAGGTCCATGGGCTTGGACCTTATTGGCCGGCCACCCCATCTCTTTTGGGCTTCATTTTTCCTTTTTGTTTCTTGAGCCCAATTAGTCAAAATTCTTATTTTGCAATTCCCGAAACTAATTTCAAAATTCCAAATTTTACCCCTGGCCTTCCTTAACACTTCCACGTTAATATTCTTCTATGAACAACTCATGTGTTAAATAAAATCAACTATGACCTTATTTTCTTACAAGCGAGGTTACTTCCAATTTTTCCAAATACGCAAAAATGCCGGATGTAACAACTTCTTACCACTCTCAACATAAAGCTTCTTCCAAGGTTGGTCAAGAACCCTTTTAATCCAATTCAATTCACAAGATTGCTAACCTTTGTGGAAGAATAGATTCTCGTTAATTGAAGGATGGACGACTCGATAAAATGAATGGACTTGAGCTAAAGAAGTTTCAACGAAGCTAAAACGAGAAAAGCTTGAAAAGAATTGGCACGAAAAAAGGACGGACTGAAGAACTAATTAATAACTAAGTAGGATGAATTAATAGTTGTTAATTAGTTTAGAGGATCAAATAAATAATAAGAAAAGTGAACAAATCGTGGTCAAACACTTAGCAAGAATTTTGGAAGTTTTGGGCCAACACTTAGAAAATTCGGAGTTGCTTGCAGCATGTTTTTTAAACGCCCATAATTCTTTCTACAGAGCTCAGATTCACTAACGGCTTATTGATTTGGAAAGTAGACTCTCCAAACTTTAATTTCGATATATTATGGGCCCCATAACTCTTTATATACATAGAGATATAGCCCTATCAAATTGGACCAAAATCTGCCAAAACTTAGAAAAAATTTCTTAGTGTTGAAAAAAAAAAATTAAAGCCTCTGAATTTGGACCCCACGCATGCGTCAGAGGCGCGTCAGATGCTGACATCAACGCTGACGTGGCAGATGATGTGGCAATTTTTTTTTTGAAAAATCAGAAAATTGGACTTAATATTTCTGATTTTTGATTTTTTTTATTCTTTTGCTTGGCCCACAAACACTTTTTGACCTCTTTACTTGATGAATTTTGGATCAAAGGATCCTTTTTAGTGTCTTCTTCCTCTTGAAAGTTTGAATGTTCTCAAGAACACTAAGAACAATTCAAAATCCAATGTGTGCCCAAATCAACTTCGTTTCCTCCCAAATTTCGGATCTAAGTTCCCTTCAACTAGGAGAACAAAGCCGACTATCAATTGAAGCCAATTCCATCCTCAATCACCAAGACCCACTTTCAAGTTTCAAACCTTCAAGCTTCAACTATGGTAGAATCTTCAAAACACCTCCAAATGCCACGAAATTTAAGACCTAGGGATTTTTAATATCAAGGAACTCAAATTTGACCTCATATCCACAAAAAAAAAAACAAATTTTCGGATTTTTTTTTCGGGATATTTTGAATTTTAATTTTTTTTTTCAAATATGAAGAACTTAGGATTGAGGATTGTAGAAACAACACTCTAGCTTAAGCTCTGATACCAAATGATAAGATTCAACCTAAGAAAACTCTAAGAATTAAACAAAAATAAAGGAAAACAAAAGATAGATGAAGAAATGGGGATTAAGGACAATAGAGGATAGATACTTGACCCAAGAGTAAGAAATCTATGGACAAAAAAGGGTATATGAAACCCTAACCCTTCCAATCGGATTTACAAACCCTAGAACCTAAGTAATTTGAATCAACAAATGACTCAAATGAATCCACAAATGAGCAACATTGAATTCGATGGAAAAATAATTCACTTCACAATTAGGAAGCAACACTTGGTTAACCAACCAAACAATCTATATTAATCTAAAGCTATCAACTACAATCTCTCATAAAAGTTTCTTCATTCAACATAATCTAAGTAAATGAAATGTCTAAGTCTAGTATTTATACTCCTAGACTAAAGAAGACTAACTTATTACAAAAATGCCATTAATGAGGCAAGGGTCTTGTTTGACTAATCTTCTTAATCTAGTCTTCAATTTGAGGATTGACCTTCAACGGCCAAACACGTCCTTCCTTGCATAGATGGCCCTCTAATCAACCTTGCATGCATGGCACTCTTACAAGCATAACCCTTCTTGCGCAACATGCCACTTTATAAATAGGCTTACCAACGCAAATCTCGTCTTTCGGCCTTGAATCACCCAAGCTTGCAATTGTAGCCACTCTAAGAGGCAAGCCTAATGTTACACCTCGGAAAATTTCCCGTTGGTACGCAAGTGGACGAACTAGTGATGAGAGCGAGGAGTGCGAGTGTATAATGTTTCATGGGCAATGTATGTAAATGGATGGGAATGAATAGAATAAAAAAGTCTAGAAATGTGAAAAGTTGAAAGTTGGCAAAACTGCCCAGTAGTCGTGAAGTCCAAATACGGACCGTAAAGTGGAATACGGTCCGTAAATAGCCAGGTCATAAAATGGCATGCAAAGGTTTCAACTTTCTGCCAGTGTGGAGAAATGGTTAAATACGACACGGTGGACGGACCGTAAAGTGAAATACGGCCCGTAAACCATGGTCGTAAATCACCATGCATGCTACCAAAGTTTCACTTTTGGTCTCCAAATTTTTAAGGTTAAAGACGACCACGAGGGATGGTCCGTAAAGTGGAATACGGACCGTAAACCTCCATGGACGACCACTTGCTCACCTCAAGCCATGCATTCCCAATTCATTAAATATGAGGACCAAGACTTATTTTATTTCATTTCTACACTACACCACTTCTCTCTAGAATCTCTCTCTACATTTATTACACAAGTTTTCAAGGATATTTGAGGATCAACAACATTAAATAAGTGAATAAAGAGTAAAGGAAATCATCAAAGATCATCCAAGTCAAAAACCCAAATGGAGAAAAACTAGGGTTTTGCTCAAAGAGGAGTATTAGCAACCAAGGCTTGTTCCTAAAACATCTAAGGTAAGGTTCATGATATTTATATGTTGTTTAAGGTATTTGGGAGTTGAAATACTTGGTCATTAAAGGAGAATAGCAAAATGGGTTATGAATGATGAATAGTGACGTTTTGAGACATAGTTGGAATTGAATCATGAATGTTGTTGGGTTGTGATATAAATGTGTTATAAATGACCTATAGACATGAAATGAGTGTTGGATACAAAAGAATATGACGATGGATTTTTAGTCATGATTATGGGAAATTGAGGTGAATTATGAAATGCGAATCATATGAATGAATGATGATTGTTGTTAATCATATTGTGATGATTATTATGAATGTTGGGAATTGATATGGAATACGGAAAGTAGTATAAACAAAAAGCGCCGCCCAAATTTCTATAGCCTTAGTAAGTATGTTTTTTTTTACGATGACATAACTAATGTCGATATGAATTCCATTGAAGGTATAGACAAGCGCATTAAGGAGAACGAACAAGCGATAGAGTAGCTAAGCGACAAAGGTATGTGAGGCTAATCCCTTTCCTTCTAAGGCATGAGTCCCATGGCATGAATTCCCTCTTTTACTATGAATGTTCCATCTCCAAGAAAGTTAAGAGTCCTTTCTCATGAATAGCTATACGAGATAAGAGATATAAGATGAATACGGAAATGATGATAGCAAGCTAAAGTCTAGAAATGCTATAGCCTATGATATGATCCCTCTAAGAAGCTAATGACGACATTTATGTAATTTAATGATATTAATCATTGCACACACTCACCTTATGCTTGTTCCTTCAAGGTGAGGAAAATACGTAAGAATGCTCATAATGACGTCGGGGTCCACGACCTTACGGCCACTCCCCGATAAAGTATGATTAGCTAAGAGTCCCTATGCATGTATTACGTATACGTATATGATGGGCCATGATGAGTTATGATGCATACTACACCGCAATATCTATATGATAAGAATGAGTGCGAGTATATGCCCGATAATAAAGTCCTATATGTTAATGATATACACACCATTCCTAAGTAAGGCGTACACCATCTGGCGGTATAGATAATATCCCGGACGCGATGTGGAATGCGAATGGCAAAACTTTGCCGAGCTGTTGATGAGTGCTAATGATATTGATTATTACACCACACCAATATGGTCGAGGCATGGCTATTACCATTATGTATATATGATATGACGATGCAGTACGAAAGTAAGTGATATGCATGATCATCCTTATGATTCCCTCCATATTATTGCTCCTTGTTTTATGCCTATTATGTAAGCTCGATGCTTCATTATTGTTTATGCTTTACATACTCGGTACGTTCTATTCGTGCGACGTCCTTTTGTTTGTGGTCGTAATCATGCCCACGGAGTAGATAGAGGAGGTGGCCCAACATGAGCTTCGCTTGACAAAACCCCAATATCTCGTGCCGGCGTATTTCTCTTTTGGTATATATATATCCGTATATTCATGATTTTTGGGCATAGACGGGGTCTGTCCGCTCATATGTCTAGTAAACTTAGAGGCTCGTAGTCACGTGTACAAGGGTAGATCCTGTCCCCGGATGGTATAGTATATAACATTTTATATCCGTAATCTAACCACCTCCTATAAAAGAAAATGTATTTCGCTTACGGATGCCAGACGACCCAACCCAAGAGAAATGGGACTATGCCCGGTCGGCACCCAGACATATCTAGCAAACACTATCTCAAATCATAACGATCATGTCCAAATATATATAACAGAAGCCGACAAGGCTATGTTTCAAACTTAGATAATTTCCAGAAAAATTTCGGCAGAGTTTCCTTTGTTTTATGGACTATCCGGAATAACCCTGCGCACAGAAAATACCAATCAAAGGCCACACAGGGCCAACAAAATATCATGTACATATGCGGACCGGCCGCCGCGGCGAATGGAATCGCCCAACACAACAGATACAAACACAGTCATACGAAAGTAGGCACAACCCACATAATATGTCCACAGACCTCTTGAAGACAGACAGGAATCATATGACGGGACGGGGCCCCGCCGTACCTTAATAGTCATAAGTACAAAGATATGTATAACCGAAAGATCCGTACCAAAAATACGGGCTCCGATCAAAGGAGCTCTCCGAACGAACAAGTATCCTAGGCCGACCAATCGCCTCAATACGCGCCCGTACTCGCGCGGGCACGGGGACGCAGCCCCGAAGAAGAGGGGTCAGTACGAACAATGTACCGAGTATGCAAAGTCAGAAATACTGTGAACAGAATCATACACGACGCCAGGTGTACAAAAGTATAGTCAACAAGTCGTAGTAGAGTCGGACATACGGAGGTATATTAAAACAAATCTTATCAAAATTAGGCTGCGGAGGTTTGATATGCAGAATCATAACTAGAGTCAAGAGTATAGAAAATACATACCTTATCAGATTATCCAAACGCTTACTTTCAAATCATAATTAATGCAATTCCAAGGCATATATAGGCGCCAAAATACAGACATCATAACGCCACACATCATATCATACAAACGGTACCGGGGACATATACCACGCCGGAAACCGAAGATCATAATGCATACACGGTGCCCGGGGACAGATACCACGCCGGGAAACCGAACATATCATAGCGGTACCCCGGGAACCGGACATATACCACGAGAACCCGGGAACCGACCACATCGTAAATCACATACCCGGTAACTGGGGACGGACATATACCACAAGATTCGTAACCGTTCACGGTAACCGGAGACGGACATATACCTTCTACGGGCCACAAAGATTCGGAGACGGACATATACCACACAGATTCGAAGATCCGGCGTATCATACTTCACATACATGGTAGCCGAACACATTATATTATCGGGATTCCATAACAAGATTAATTAAACCGATTGCTTATATCGAAATTCTTATGCCAGTATACTTGTATCAGAATTCTTGTATCAACTTACTTGTAACAAAATGTTTATATCAAAATACTGATATTGGAATAATGATAATAGAAGTATTTTTACCAAATAGCTACAGTAGATTACTTATAAAAAATTTCTTATTTCAAACCGCATATCCGTATCAGAATATTCACATCAAAACGCGTATGTCGGGGTACCTATCTCAAAGTCTCCATGTCACAATACTTATATCAGAATTGGGAGTATCTATGTCAGAATAGTCATGATCGCAGTGGAATACTCAAGTCAAATATCCGTATCAGAATACTTATATCAAATATTCGTATCGGGCTACGTATCGGAGTGTTTATGTCGAAATATATCATGTCGGGGAGGGACTTCGAATTGTATCAAACTCAAAACTAAGAATGTACGTTTCATCAGTTAGTACGAACGATAAGTCATTTAAGAGGGAACTAAGGCGATAATCGTAGTACGAGCTGTTCGGACGTCCTGACGGGTTAGGTCGCAGCAAACTTTTAAGACTGCTTAGATATGTCAAAATATATCATGGGGTTTAATGAAACAATTAGAATATACTAATAGATCACATAAGAAATTCGAACAATGATCGTATTGTACGTGTTGCGATATCGCAATGGATTATGTCAAAATAATCTTTCTGGGATCGTTCCATACTTCAAACTATGTTAAAATTGGGATAGTTAAAACGCTTATCGTTTATTTCTATTGGGAGAGTAGCTAAAGGTTTCCTTTAATTATGGCTCAAAACAATCTAGTAACACAATAGGGGCAGTTTCGAAAATAGCGGGCCCACCTCGGGTCAAGTCGAGGTGGCGTACATTAATTACAACTATTAGACTCTATGGAGTCGTCTGTGGGAGGTTCAGAGTGACTTGGGTACGTTTGTGACAATTATGGATGTTTACACATTTTTCCGACCAAACATAAGGATTTTAATTCAATTACATTGAATGAATATTACCCGAATTCAAACTCGAATTTCTATGCACAGAGGCTTTTTCCGAGGCTCGGACTCGAACCCAATATAGCTAAGACATGCCCAGAGAAGGAAAGGGAGGACTTTACATACCTTTCGCGCTTGTCAAGCTCCGAAACTCAAAGCTCCCGTTTCGTCAAAATCTAAATTTGGTCACATTTACCAAATGTTAATCATGCAAGACTTTGACATTTCAATCTTTGGCTTCTATTTAGTCTATAAAAATTTCGGCAAGCACCTCCCCTATACATATAGCACCCCCGAGAATTAACTCGGTCGTAATAATCAACAACAACCTCAATAACCACATCAACAACAACAACAACCAATATAAAACACAATATGACATAGTTGGTCCCTTTACCAACATAATGCAATAATTTCCATACCAACTCACATTTTCAACTCGATGTCCACGTACTCCTACTTTCTATCACTTCGAGATCGTTGACATATTATTCAAAAGCATTTCAAGGCATTTCTATCATATATTCACAAGTTATACAACATATACGATTTTCCGCCAAAACCATAATTCATTCAAAACTTCTAATTTTTAACATACTTATTCTCAACATATTTCTAACTTCTACTTTTATCACACTTACCACAACACAACTAACATACCAAGCAACATTAGCTCATTTCCACCCCAAGTTCCATAACCTAAAATGACATACACCCATTTTTCTCAACTCCAAGTAATTCGTTCGACTTTCATTTCTAATATACATTTCGTCCTAGCCTCAACTAGAATACAACATAAAATTCAATTTATCTTAGCTATACACAAACACTTACACACACGGCCACATGCACACACTTGCACCCACTTACAAACTTCCATATTTCCATAATTTCTATACATTTCTACATACTACAACACATTTAATTCTTCATAACATAATAAAACGAATTGAATCTTACCTTTTTCTTCCAAGTCCTTTCTATTGTCCAAGGTGTCAAATTCGATGATAGTTGATTTTCCTTCCGAGATAACTATACCACGTTGACGAGGGACCTTGAATTAGTATAATGACAACAAGAAAATTTTTTTTGGAATCAAGATTTGAAGAGGTGAAATTCAAGGGGGCTGGCCGAATATATCTCTTTGCTTGTTCTTATTTTTTTTTTTTTTTTTCTCTTCCTTTTGTCTTGAAGCTTCTTAGATAATGTCCCTTTATATCAATTTTGCACATGGAAATTAATCACTTAATCATGGGCTTGGGCCAATGGTTGGCCGGCCACCCTCTTTGGGCCTAATTTCTCAATTTTTTTCACTTGGTTCCTTGAGCCCAATTGTTAAATGGGTCGTTTTAAAATTCCCGAACTAATTTTCAAAATTCCAATTTTGCCCTTGGCCTTTAATGCTTCACCTTCATATTTTTCAAAAGCAACAACATACATGTTGACCTAAATCAAAATATTGCATTATTCTCATGAATCACAATCATTCTCAAATTTCCCGAACATGCAAAAGTACGGGATATAACATCCTCCCCCCCTTTAGAACATTCGTCCTCGAATGTTAAATTAACCTCGTGGTAGATCAGGATAAGTCGGGGAGGTTCTTTTACCAACTACATGCTTGCACTTGTTCGAAGTACTTGCAAGGGTTTTCATTTCCCCACTTCTTCCATCATCCTTCTCCGATATTACCATATTAAGACTGTGCAGAATCCTTATTAACCCAGCGATTTACATACTTTTAAATGGAACATATGGCAAACCGAATCATTATCCGAACCAAAGGACCAAATGGATGTCAGACGGAATCATTTCCAGAATCAGGAGTACAGAAGAAGAAAAACAGTAGACAGAACCATATTTCAACGTCATATCAAACAGATTCATAATCAGAGTCAGACATATCGAACCATGTCGAACAAATCCGTAGTCAGAGTCAGACGCATAGAAGTAGGTCAGACAAATCTGTAATCGAGGTCAAACGTACAAAGATTTATTGGACAGATTTGAAATCAAAGTCAAACGTATAGAGGTACATCCGACAGAAACATGATTAGATTCAGAAGCACAAGGGTATAGTAGATAAAACTTTATCGAAAACAAGGCGCGAGAATATAACATACAGAATCGCGAACGGAGTCAGACTACCTCTATTAATGCTTCAGAGGCTTGCGGAAATTTCCTTGTCCCGTTCACTACTTATTCTATTCGTAGTCTTGTCGTAAGGGTGTCGTTGCCACATATCCACTTCCAGCCTCTTCACGTATTCTAATTTCCTTTAGGTCACCCTCACGTCCCCATTTGTCTCTTACATCGACTTTTGTGAAAATTTGGCTTACTTCCCAGGGGGTCACCCATCCCAAAATTACTCCGGCCCTAGCACGCTTAACCTCGTAACTTTCACGCACTTTGATGCGTTAATGCTGGTATAATTGCGTCGACTACTCCACATGATCTTTTCCACATAATCTAGGGTAAGTCGGGATCTTAACAATTTTCGGGAGGTCCTCGTAGCGGGCCCCACTATATCTAGAGAGGATCTTCATTTTTCTCGACTTATGTAACTACCGAGTTAGTCCTTTAGATTCTCAACATTTTATTTTTATTCGTATGAATAATTACCCTAACGATCCGTCATTTCGGATCCTTATCCAAATTCAATTAGTAGCCAAGAAGGAAAATATCACAAAATAGAGTCCAAGCATGTCAATGCATACATATATTTCAAAAAGAGGCTAATGAAATACCGCGTCCGCATCCGGTGGCGCCTATGGATCCTGTTGACTGGCCAAAGCATATGTGCGGCGCGAAGGATCGCCAGAATTGGGAACTCTGCCACGGCCCGTACCACGGGCTACTGGTGCTGGCCTACCTTGCCCCGTAGGGCGCATAGCCACAGAAGAAGATGGCCCAGCAACTGACCCACTAGGCAGAGCTGCATCATCTGGACCACCTCTGTACGGACACTCCCTCAAAATGTGGCCTCGACGACCACAAGAAAAGCAGGCACCCGTGGCACGATAACATTCGCCAGGGTGACGTCCCCTGCAATAAGGACATCTAGGTATAGGCGGCCCCGTCCGGCCAGAATCTCTATCCAGCCAGGAATCTAAAACCCCTGGGCTTTGGCCTGCTCCTAAGTACCCGGCATGATCTGATCTCCGACCCGAGGACTATGGGGGTATACGTCGTGTCGGCTGAGAAGACTGTCTACTGCGGGGCTGAGACTGCCCTCCTCGAAACTCTTCAGAATAACTAACTGCTCTGGCCCTCTTGGGCCGGTCTCGATCATAATCTCCGTCCGACTGATCCTCTCTGTGCCGGTCTTCCATCCCTTGTGCATAAGCCTGTAACCGGGCGATGTCCATATCTGTCTGTGACGCCATCGCCATACAGCTGTCAACCAGGTAATCGTCTAGCCCCATCACATACCGGTGCATTCTGTCCTTCATGTCGGCTACAATGGTAGGTGCATATCGGGCCAGAGAATCAAATTCCAAATTATACTCACGAACACTCCGACCCCTCTGCTTTATCCGCAAAAATCTATCAACTCTCGCCCTCCGCAGCTCCGGGGGCAAGAAGTGACGGAGAAAAGCATCTACAAACTCATCCCAAGTAGCTGGGGGAGCATCCTCACCTCTGGATAATCCCCAGGAATCGTACCAATTAAGTGCAATATCTCGCAGCCTGTGCGAGGCAAGCTCAACAGACTCGGTCTCAGAAGCCCTGACCAGTCTCAATGAGCGCTGCATCTCCCGAATAAAATCCTGGGGGTCCTCCTCGGGCTTAGACCCATAAAACTCTGGGGGTTTACAGGTCAAGAAATCATGAACCCTCAAACTATCGCGCCTGTCGCTATCATTATCTCCTAACCCGCGTCCGCGGCCCGCCCGCTACTATAGTCGTCAATAACTGTACCGCATCTCTCATCGCTCTATACTCCGCCCCTGACGGGGAAACTGGAGGCTCTGGCGCTGGAGCCTCGGGGGCTAATGGCGGAGCTGCCTCTTGGTCCATAGCGGCAGCGGCTGCCGCCCTGTGACCTCTCGAAAATGACGGCATAGCGAGCCGCCGGCCGGGGCATAACCTCGGGTATAGTCCGAGCATGGGCCCTAGTAACCCTGCGGGCCCGACTAATCTCTCTCCACCACCGACTTGCCCTTCGGGCGGCCGTCGCCTTTTCTCGGAGGCATCACCGAAAAATATAATAATTTTGTTAAAAATAATCACCCTAATAGCACAGCTCTATCGCACGATCTAAGATCCAAAGAAAGGCAACATCCTAAATGTCCTGTAGCCTCCTGTTTATAGATGTGGTGCACAACACACCGATAAACAAGACTCTACGAGACACGGTCTGTGGACACTCCGAGGACAAACCGCTCTGATACCACTTTTGTCACGACCCAACCCCGTAGGCCGTGACTAGTGCCCGATCTAGGCACCCAGACATATCTAGCAAACACTATCTCAAATCATAACGATCATGTCCAAATATATATAACAGAAGCCGACAAGGCTATGTTTCAAACTCAGATAATTTCCAGAAAAATTTCGGCAGAGTTTCCTTTGTTTTATGGACTATCCGAAATAACCCTGCGCACAGAAAATACCAACAAAGGCCACACAGGGCCAACAAAATATCACATACATATGCGGACCGGCCGCCGCGGCGAATGGAATCGCCCAACACAACAGATACAAACACAGTCAAACGTAAGTAGGCACAACCCACACGATATGTCCACAGACCTCTAGACAGACAGACAGAATCATATGACGGGACAGGGCCCCGCCGTACCCAGAATAGTCATAAGTACAAAGATATGTATAACCGAAAGATCTGTACCAAAAATACAGGCTCCGGATCAAAGGAGCTCTCCGAACAGCAGAACAAGTATCCTAGGCTGACCAATCGCCTCAATACGCGCCTGTACCTGCGTGGCATGGGACGCAGCCCCGAAGAAGAGGGGTCAGTACGAACAATGTACCGAGTATGCAAAGTCAGAAATACTGTGAACAGAATCATACACGAAGCCAGGTGTACAAGAGTATAGTCAACAAGTCGTAGTAGAGTCGGACATACGGAGGTATATTAGACAGAATCTTATCAAAATTAGGCTGCGGAGGTTTGATATGCAGAATCATAACTAGAGTCAAGAGTATAGAAAATACATACCTTATCAGATTATCCAAACGCTTACTTTCAAATCATAATTAATGCAATTCCAAGGCATACATAGGCGCCAAAATACAGACATCATAACGCAACACATCATATCATACAAACGGTACCCGGGGACATATACCACGCCGGGAAACCTGAACAGATCATAATGCATACACGGTGCCCGGGGACAGATACCACGCCGGGAAACCGAACATATCATAGCGGTACCCCGGGAACCGGACATATACCACGAGAACCCGGGAACCGACCACATCGTAAATCACATACCCGAGAATCGGGGACGGACATATACCACAAGCACCCCGTAACCGTTCACGGTAACCGGAGACGGACATATACCACGCACTCGCATACTCGGAGACGGAACCGGCCACAAGGTACTCCGAAGACTGGCGTAACATACTTCACATACATGGTAGCCGAACACATTATATTATCAGGATCTCCATAATAGATTAATTAAACCGAGTGCTTATATCGAAATTCTTATGCCAGTATACTTGTATCAGAATTCTTGTATCAACTTACTTGTAACAAAATGTTTATATCAAAATACTGATATTGAAATAATTGTAATAGAAGTATTTTTACCAAATATTTATAGAAGATTACTTATGAAATTTTCTTATTTCAAACCGCATATCCACATCGGAATATTCACATCAAAACGCTTATGTCGGGGTACCTATCTCAAAGTCTCCATATCACAATACTTATATCGAATTGGAAATATCTATGTCGAATAGTCATGATTGTGGCGGAATACTTATGTCAAATATCCATATCGAAACTTATATCAAATGTTCGTATCGGGCTACACGTATTGGAGTATTTATTTCAGAATATTTGTACCGGACCATTTATGTCGGGGAGAGTCTACGAATCATATCAAACTCGAAACTAAGGAGCAGAATTACCCTAAAGTGCGTTTCATCAGTTAGTGCGAACGATAAGTCATTAAGAGAGAAATAAGGCGGTAATCGTAATGCGAGCCGTTCGGACTTCCTGACGGGTTATGTCGCAGCACCCCTTTAAGACTGCTTAGACATGTCAAAATATATCATAGGGTTTAATGGGATAATTAGAACAACTATACTAGTAGATCACATAAAGGAATTCGAACGATGGTCATAGTGTATGTCTTACGGATATCACAATAAATTTGTGTCAAATAATCTTTCTCAAATCATTCATACTTCAAACTATGTCATAAAAACCGTGGGATAATCATAACACTCATTGTTATCTATTGGAGGAGAGTAGCTAAAAGTTTTCCTTTAATTATGGCTCAAAATAAATTAGTAACACAATAGAAGTAGATTAGGAAATAGCGGGCCCACCTCGGGTCAAGTCGAGGTGGCGTACATTAATTACAACCATTGGACTCTATGGAGTCGCCTGTGGGAGTTTCGAGTGACTTGGGTACATTTGTGACAATTGTGGATGTTTACACACTTTTCCGACCAAACATAGGGATTTTAGTTCAATTACATTGAACGAATAGTACCCGAATTCAAACTCGAATTTCTATGCACGAGTCCTTTCCGAGGCTCGGACTCGAACCCAATATAACTAAGACATGCCAAGAGAAGGAAAGGGAGGACTTTACATACCTTTCGCGCTTCTTCCACGTCTCCAAAATCAAAGCTCAAGTTCGTTTCGTCAAAATCTACAATTTGGTCACATTTACCAAATGTTAATCGTAAGACATTTAAGATTTCAATTTCTACCAAAACTTGTCTACCGAAAAATTTGGGCAGCATCTCCCCCTATACATATAGCACCCCGAGAATTTAACTCGGCCATAATAATCAACGCACCCAATAACCACATCAACAACAACAACAACCAATATAAACACAATATGACATAGTTGGTCTCTTTACCAACATAATGCAATAATTTCCATACCAACTCACATTTTCAACTCGATGTCAACGTACTCATATTTTCTATCACTCGAGGTCGTTAACATATTATTCAAAACATTTCAAGGCATTTCTATCATATATTCACAAGTTACACAATATATACAATTTTTCGCCAAACCATAATTCATTCAAAACTTCTAATCTTTAACATACTTATTCTCAACATATTTCTAACTTCTACTTTCATTAACACTTACCACAACACAACTAACATACCAAGCAAAACTAACTCATTTCCACTCCAAGTGCCCATAACCTCCCACGGCTACACCCAGTTTTCTCAACTCCAAACAAATTCGTTCGACTTTCATTTCTAATATACATTTCATCCTAGCCTCAACTAGAATACAACATAAAATTCAATTTATCTTAGCTATACACAAACACATGCACACGGCCACCAACATATACCCATTCCTATCATGCAAACTTCCATAATTCTACACTTTCACTTCATTTCCATGCATTACAACACAACCAAATCATTTTAACATAAAAAGAAAGGATGAATGCTTACCTTTCAATTCCAACTTCTTCACTTCTTCAAGTGTTGAAACAAGAGTTCAACCTTCCAAACCAACTACGCCAAGTTGAAGACGGACCTTGAGTTAGTACTAATGCAACAAGAAAATGATTTTTGAAATCAAGATCAAGGGACTTGAATTTTTTTCTCCTTCTTTCAAGCTTAACGACAAGAGTTCTCCCCCTTATGTTTTTTTTTTCAAGTTTTCCTTTTTGTTCTTGAATTTTCTTGAAACATAATCTCCTTAAATAAATTAATTGATCATGTGCAAGGCACATGTTCACTAATTGGACTTGGGCCAACCTTGGGCATGGCCGGCCACCTTGTTATTTTGGGCCCAAATTTTCTCCAATTTTTTTCCACTTGGTTCCTTAGGCCCAATTGACGATGGGTCGTTTTCGGAAATTCACGGGACTAATTTCCAAGGTTCCAATTTTGCCCTTAAGCTTCTTTAATATTTCCACGTCAATATTTCCTTAACATCACATGCACATTAAGTAATATCCACTTAAGGCCTTATTTCTTAGCATTCCATATTATTTCTAATTTCTCCGAATACGCACGAAGTGCGAGGTATAACAAACTAGACCTTAATTCATCACTCAAACATAACACCACACACATACACTTCACACGGCTAGAACACCATGCACACAACTCACTTCCAACATACTATTTTTCATGAATTTCCTTCATTTTATCATACTACAACATACATACAACCTTTATAACACATAAAACATAATTGATTCTTACCTTTCTTCTTCAACTCCCCAATTTGCCTAGGGTTTCCAAGGATGAAAACTAGCGGGTTGATCGCTCCAACAACGTTTCCACGCTACTTAGGGACCTCAATATAGTGGGTTTGCATCAACAAAATAATTTTGGGAAGGCTAGAAATGAAGTTGATTTTTTTTGCTCTTGGCCGAGAACAAGCTTGTTGTTCTTCAACTTCCTTGTTTTTTTTTCTAAGTGTGGTGAATGAATGAATGAAGTAGTGGTCATCCTTTTAGCTAGTGCAAGACTTATTCAAGTGTGCCTTGGCCCACACCATGTGTTGGACCAATTAAAATTGTCCACAATTGTGTGGGCCAACTCCTACACTTACACGGCCACACACATGGAAAATGGATGATTTCCAACTTTTAATTTTATCACTTTTGGTCCCAAATTTTCCTAATTGTTCCATAGCCAACAAATTCATGAACAACTTATGTCTCCAAATAAAATCAAAGGTCAAAAATCCCGACTTTGTATCCCGAAATAGTTTTGTCCTTAACTTATCATAATTAACCCGGATTGCTCCAATGTACAAATATACGAGATATAACAATATGAAATCTTCTGGAGTATGATGTGTTATGGCGCCATCGACGGGCGGGCGACCATATTTTCTGAGCCCCTTGCATGAGTTGTATTTTCAAAAATGAACATTTTGGTATTTTGGATAATGCACTTGTCTTCTGTACTTTTGTTTCGATTATGACTCAGCTTTGTTTATGCGTATCTTCTGCTTTGCATACTCAGTACATATTCCGCACCGACCTATCTTCGGGGGCCGCGTTTCATGCCCGCAGGCTACGGACGTACGGTTCGGTGATCCGCCGGTCTAGGACACCTATCCTGGCTGTTTGGAGTGCTCCCCTTCATTCGGAGCCCACATTTTGGTATATATTCGTCCGTTGTATATGTATTTGTTTGATCGGGGGTACGCCGGGGCCCGTCCCGTCATATGATTCTTTTGTTCGGACTCGAGGTCTGTAGACGTATATGTGGGTTGTGCCTACTTCTGTACAGGTGTGTTCGTATGTTATATGTTCTGGGCGATCCCATTCGCCGTGGCAGCCTTGTCGGCTTGCATTTGTATATATTTTGGGCCGATGCGCCATTTGATAGCCTTGTCGGCTTCTGATATATATATGTTTGTGTTTGACACAGTTGGAGATAATTTGAGATAGCATCTGATATTTGTATATGTATAAGCCATCCGTATGTGATTCTATGTGATAAGTGTGTTTGAGTGCCCTGCTCGGGCACTAGTCACGGCCTACGTGGTTGGGTCGTGATAAAAGTGGTATCAGAGCAGTTCGTCCTCGGAATGTCTACAGACCGTGTCTCGTAGAGTCTTGTTTATCGGTGTGTTGTGCACCACATCTATAAACAAGGAGGCTACTGGGACATTTAGGGTGTTATCTTTCCTTCGATCCTAGATCGTGCGATAGAGCCGTGTTATCGGGATGACTCCTCCCTAACGAATTGTTATGTTTTCGATGATGCCTCGAGGAAGGCAAGAACTGCCCGAAGGGAAAGTCTACGGGCGGGGGGAGACCGGCCGGGCCCGGATAGTTACCGGGGCTGTGCCGATGTGTACCGGAGATTGTGCCTCCGACACACCGGTTCGGCTACACCACCGGTATCATAGGGGCTTGGAAGAATATTCAGTCGGGGCGGCTCCACCGCCGGCTCCGAGGTTCGAGTACCGAGCCTCCGGCTATGGTCAGGGGCGGAGGATCGGGCTATGCGGGATGCGGTTCAGTTATTGACCGGGTTGATGGCGGGCCAGGTTCACAGACAGGGATCAAGAGGTGATCGTGTGGATAAATATGACGATCCGAGGGCCCGTGATTTCTGACTTGTGGTCCCCGAGTTTTCGGGTCAAAGCTTGCGGAGGACCCTCATGAGTTTGTTCGGGAGATGCAACGTACGTTTGCGTTAAGGCCTACGGAGACCAGAGAGTGCGTTTGAAGTTAGCGTCATCTGGAATTGCATGATGTGGCGGCTAATTGGTACGAAAAACAGGAGGCTGTCCCGGGGAGAGGGTGGCCATATAGGTGTGGAGCGAGTAAAACGAGGCCTTTATTGGCCATTTTACGCTTCCCGAGCTATGGCGAGCAGAGTAGATAAATTTGGAGTTAGCGAGCCGGCGAATTATAACATAACGGGAACGGTTTGGAGTTTGACTCGGCGGCCGGATATAGTTCGCTTATGTCGGGCGATATAGTGACCGGAGACCGATATGTGATGGGGAACTAAACCGATTACATGGTTATTTTGTTTGGTGATGGTTGACAAAACATAATGGAATTGCCGTCTTTCATACAAGTTCAAACGCCCAGGGTATGGAGTAATGACCACGAGGTAGGTATAAATAGGTTTCGACGGGATCAAGCGGCCATATTTAGAATTTTATCGGAGGTGGGTGTTCAGAGGGTTTCGAGGGCGCAACTTTACCTCGGCGGTTGGTTAGAAGATATCCTTCCTTCCGGCGCGAGCACACCCCCACGGTTGCGGGGCGAGGAGGACCGGATAGTGCCGGGTATTCGGGGAGCGGTCGTCGGAGCTCGGGGGCCTCGGGATCACAGATGGATAGAGGTTCCATCCAGATGAGGCCACCCCTACCTCGATGTCCTCACTGTAAGAGACATCACCCCGGGGAGTGTTATCGTGCCATGGGTGCTTGCTTTTACACATAAATACATTTCAGGCCACCTTATGAGAGATTGTCCACTCAGGGCCAGTGCGGGGGTGCCTCGCCCTACCGGGTCAGTTGCCGGTTCATCTTCATCTTCGGTCGCTATGCGCCCTGTGGGGCGTGGTATGCCAGCACCAGCAGGCCGCGGTAGAGGTCGTGGCGGAGCGTCCAGTTCTAGCGGTCCTTCGAACCGCATTTATGCCTTGGCCAGCCGACAGGATCAGGAGGCGTCGCCTAATGTTGTTACAGGTATATTACTGGTCTTCTCTCGAGATGTATATGCACTGATAGATCCCGCTCTACTTTATCATATATTTCTCCCCTTGTTGCTAATAAAATTGGGATAGAATCGAACCGATAGAGCCTTTTGAGGTAGCTACACCGGTAGGGGATTCGTTATAGCCAGGCAAAGTGTTTATAGAGATTGTTCGTGTAATTATCGTGGCCGCCGCCGCACTAAGGCGTATCTGGTAGAGTTAGATATGACTGAGTTTGATGTTATTATGGGTATGGATTGGCTAGCTTCTTGTTATGTTAATGTTGACTGTCAAAAGAAGATAGTCCATTTCCAATTTCCAGGGGAACCAGTTATAGAGTGGGTAGGTAATACCGCATCGCCGAGGGGTAAGTTTATTTCATACCTCAAGGCAAGAAAAATGATCAGAAAGGGCTATATTTATCATCTGGTTCGTGTTCATGATTTAGAAGCAGAGACACCGACTCTTCAAATCGGTCCAGTGGTTAATGAATTTCCGCATGTATTCCCGCATGATCTTCCAGGTCTTCCCCCCGAGCGAGAGATAGAGTTCACCATTGATCTGCTGCCAGATACTCAGCCTATATCTATTCCTCCGTACATAATGGCACCGTAATTGAAGGAATTGAAGGAGCAGTGAACTGAGAGATTTATTAGAGAAGGGCTTTATTAGGCCCAACACATCACCCTGGGGAGCGCCGGTATTGTTTGTGAGAAAGAAGGATGGGTCGCTGCGGATGTGTATTGATTATAGGCAGCTGAATAAGGTAACCATCAAGAATAAATACCCCTCCCGGGATTGATGATTTGTTTGATGTTGCAGGTGGAGGTATTTCTCGAAGATAGACTCCGCGGTCGCTATTACCGTGTACGGGTACGAGAGGTCGATATTCCTAAGACAAAGCATTCAGACCCGATATGGGCATTATGAATTCGAGTGATGTCTTTTGGCCGACTAATGCTCTAGCCGTATTTATGGACCCGATGAATCGGGTATTCGACCGTTCTTAGATATGTTCGTGATTGTATTTATTGATGACATCTTGGTTTATTCACGATCGGCGCAAGCATGTAGATCATTTGAGGACGGTACTTGGGGTACTCCGGCACCGTAAATTATATGCTAAATTTTCTAAATGTGAATTCGGTCGACTTCGGTGGCATTCCCGGGGTATATTATTAGAGCCGATGGCATCCGGGTAGATACCCAGAAGATTGAGGCCGTAAAGAATTGGCCTTGACCTACGACACCTACTGAGGTGCGTAGCTTTCTGGGATTGGCCGGTTATTATAGGAGATTTCTAGACAAATTTGCTTCGATTTCAGCGCCTTTAACAAGGTCGACTCGGGGAGCTAAGTTCCAGTGGACTGATGCTTGTGAACGCAGCTTCCAGTTGCTGAAAGAGAAGTTGACTACAGCCCCAGTTCTGACACTTCCCGAGGGTCCAGATGGGTATGTTATTTATTGTGATGCTTCTGGTGTTGGATTGGGATGTGTATTGATGCAGCACGGCAGAGTTATAGCTTATGCTTCCCGGCAGCTCAGAAAGCACGAAAGAAATTATCCTACCCACGATTTGGAGCTAGCCGCGGTAATTCATGCCTTGAAGATGTGGAGACATTATCTATATGGCGTGCACGTTGATATTTATACTGATCACAAGAGCCTCCAGTACATCTTTAAGCAGAAGGAGCTGAATTTACGGCAGAGGAGGTGGTTAGAGTTACTGAAAGACTATGATGTCGATATTCTATACCATCCTGGGAAAGCTAATGTTGTAGCAGATGCACTTAGCCGTAAGTCTATGGGCAGTCTAGCGGACGTGCCATCAGAAAAGAAAGAAATGGTTCGTGAGATCCACCAGCTAGCTAGTCTTGGAGTCCGCTTGGCCGATTCTGGAGATATTGGGGTTTCTGTTCGAGGAATTGCTGAATCCTCTATCCTGGAAGAAATAAAGCGACACCAATATGATGACCCTATTCTGGCAAGGCATGAGACACATCCCTTGAAAAGGAGAAGACCCCGTTCGAGATTACATCCGATGGAGTATTATTACATAGGGCATTATGTGTACCGATGTTGCGGGGTTACGACAAAAGTTATGGGCGAGGCACATTATGCCCGTTATTCTGTTCATCCAGGGGCCACAAAAATGTATCATGATCTCAGATGTTTATACTGGTGGGATGGTATGAAAAAGGATATAGCAGAATTCATTGCTCAGTGCCCAAATTGTCAGCAGGTAAAGATTGAACATCAGAAACCGGCTGGATTATTACAGGAGATGGAAATTCCAACTTGGAAGTGGGAGATGATTAATATGGACTTTATTACAGGTTTACCTCGCACTCCACGGAAGTATGATTCCATATGGGTTATTGTTGATAGGCTGACAAAATCAGCCCATTTTCTTCCGGTCCAAATCCGACTACGTACTCGAGGATTATGCCGGGTTATATATTAAGGAGATTGTGAGGCTTCACGGAGTTCCCATATCTATCATCTCCGACAGAGGTGCCCGGTTTGACTAATTTCGGAGATCATTTCGGAAGGATTGGGGACACAGGTGAGTCTTAGTACAGCATTCCATCCTCAATCCGACGGACAGGCCGAGCGCACTATTCAGACGCTGGAAGATATGTTGCGGGCCTGTGTTATTGATTTTAGGGGTAGCTGGGATGATCATTTGCCGCTTGTTGAATTTGCTTATAATAATAGCTACCACTCCAGTATCCAGATGGCACCATATGAGGCTTTGTATGGCAGGAAGTGCGGATCGCCGATCGGGCCGGTTCGATGTTGGCGAGACTAAATTAATTGGCCCGTATATGATCCAACAGAAGTAGATAAGGTG
The DNA here is from genome assembly GCF_029784015.1 of Lycium ferocissimum. NCBI lineage: Eukaryota > Viridiplantae > Streptophyta > Magnoliopsida > Solanales > Solanaceae > Lycium > Lycium ferocissimum. The sequence continues at coordinate 19,739,630 of NC_081343.1, forward strand.
AAACTCATTCGGGAGAGGTTATTAGCAGCCCGAGTCAACGAAATCATATGCGATAATCGTCGTCGACATTTAGAGTTTCAGATTGGTGATTGGGTATTCCTGAAAGTATCACCTATGAAGGGTGTTATGAGATTCGGCAAGAAGGGGAAACTCAGTCCGAGATATATTGGGCCTTATCAGATTATTCATAAAATAGGCAAGGTTGCCTATGAATTAGATTTACCAGCTGATTTGGGAGCAGTGCATCCGGTATTCCATGTGTCTATGCTTCGTAAATGCATTGGTGACCCTTCCAGAATATTCCCTATAGATGATATCCAGGTCACAGAGGAGCTATCTTACGAAGAGCAGCCTATAGCCATATTGGATCGTCAGGTAAGAAAGTTGCGTAATAAAGATGTGACTTCTGTTAAGGTGCTATGGCGAAACAATAACAGGGAAGACATGACCTGGGAAGCTGAGGAGGAGATGAAGAGGAAGTATCCTCACTTATTTCTAGTGCCTACAGGTAATTTGAATTCCTTAACTGCTAATGTTGATTGATGAATGAATTGTGTGTGATAGCTATAGAAGAAAATCCCCCGAATTGTTTGTAAGACCTGTAGGGCTAGTTTAACATTCGAGGACGAATGTTCTAAAGGGGGGGAGGATGTTATATCCCGTATTTTATACATTGGGACAATCCGGATTAACTATGATAAGTTAGGGGCAAAACCATTCCGGGATACGAAGTCGAGACTTTTGACCTTCGATTTTGTTTTGAGACATAAGTTGTTCATGAATTTGTTGGCATGGAACATTTAGGAAAATTTGGGACTAAAAATGGAATATTTGAAAGTTGGCAAATCATGAAAATTTGGCCCTTTGGCCGTGTGGCTTTGGAAATGGCCCCACACATTTTGTGGTCAAATTTAATTGGTCCAACCCATGTGTGGGCCATGGACACTTGTATGACTTATATTAGTATACAAAAGATGACTACTAAGTCATCTTTTCATTCTCCCACACTTAGAAAAAAATTCAAGAACTTGGATGAACAACAAAGGGCCATTCGGCCAAGGCTCCAAAATTCAAGTCCAAGATTTAGCCATCAAAAAAATAATTCATTTTAGCAAACCCACTAATTGAAGGGTCCTTGTTAACGTGGATTTGTTGTTTGGGTCATCAAACCATCCGTTTTCATCCTTGCTAACCCTAGCCAAGTTGTAAAGTTGAAGGGAAAAGGTAAGATTTAATCTTATTTTATGTGTTATGAATGATGTGTGCATGTTGTAGTATGTCAAAATGAATGAAATTCATGAAATATGTCATGTTGGAGTTGAGGCCGTGTGCATGGTATATAGCCGTGTGGATGTGTGTGTTGTGTTGAAGTGATGAATCAATTCTATGTAGCATGTTTAGTTGTGTAGTGTGAAGAAATGGATGGGAATCATCAATATGTGAATGTGTAGTGTTGGCCGAATATGGGTCATGTTGTGTGATAAAGAATGAATTAATATTGCTTAGTGTTTTAGTTGTTGTCGTTATGAATTCTATGTTGACGATAAGAGTTTAATGACTCAAGTTGATGTTGAAATGGTTATGGGTTGATTTGGAGGTTAATGTGCATTTAATGTAATTTCTATATTTATGAGAATGACATTGTTAGAATGTGGATTGTTGGTGCAAATCATGATTCAGAAGTTAGAAATGTGTTATGGATGTTGTTCTCGGGTTTGGGACAGTTTTCGGGTGAATTGGAGCATTTGTTGGATTATTGGAAATATTGTATGAATTGTTTAAAAATGTTCTTGAATGTTGTTGGTATGGGTTCGGACTAGTATTTGAATGTATAAGCGTTGATGTTGGCTTGAATGTAAGTCGTTGAATTGAATATAATGAATGTTGTTGGATTATGTAGAAAGAGTATTTAATGTTAGAATGCGTTTTGAATTGATTATTGATGTTGCTAGTTTGGTTGTCGGTGTTGTTGTTGATGAATTTGGCCGAGTTGAATTCTCGGGGTTGTGCATTTATAGGGGAAATGCTGCCCAAATTTCTGTAGAATTTAATGTTCGTTTGGAAATGAACTCCCAAAATGCCTATAGTTAATGTTGGTATTTAATGATGTTATGTAGATCTTGGGGAGTCCGAGACATAGGCTTGATTTGGATTAGCTTTGAGAGCGATCGAGGTATGTAAAGCTCAACCCTTCCTTCTTTTGGCATGCCTTAGTTATAAATAGGCTATGACACGAGCCTCGAGAAAATTCTATTCTCGCGATCCGAGCATGTCTATGATTCTTATTTGTTTCTTGGTATTTGTATGCTTGATGTGATGAAATATTGACCCTTATGTCTTTGGAATAATTGATTTTCGAATGTTGCATAAAAAGTTTTGTTTTTAAAGAGTTCCGTAACTACGAACGACCGTAACTTTCACAGAAAGGCTCGGATTGCCTCGATATGTTCGTAGGAGCTTTTAGGGCATATGATGACTATGTTTTTCATAGGCGGGCCCGGCTCGGGTCGACACCCGTCCGTGGGCCCCGCAACTTTCCTTTACGTACTTCTGATGATTTTTGAAAGAATATGATATGACTATTATCCCGATTTCAAGTACGATTAGTTTACTTATCTTTTGAGTTTATGATAATGATTTTATGCATATGGTTACTCACTACTCTGCTCGTGCATTTTGTTATTACATCTTTCGCCGAGTCCCGGGCCGGTTATGTATCGTGCGCACTATTTGATATCTAGAGTATGATGTGTCCGGTTCGGGCCGAGCTCCTCTGTTATTCGGCCGGGTACCGTGTATATTTGGTGTTATGATGTGCCCGGTTCGCCGAGCTCCTCCGTTGTTGGGCCGGGTACCGTGTATATGTGATATTGTCCGCTGGATTTTTGATCGCGGTATGTCGGGTTTCGGAGATATGAAATCTTTTGGAGTATGATGTGTTATGGCGCCATCGACGGGCGGGCGACCATATTTTTCGAGCCCCTATGCATGATTTGTATTTTCAAAAATGAACATTTTGGTATTTTGGATATTGCATTTTTTTCTTCGTACTTCCGTTTCGATTATGACTCGCATTTGTTTATCGTATCTCTCGCTTTGCATACTCGCACATATTTCCCGTACCGACCCTCGTCTTGGGGTTGTGTTTCATGCCCGGCAGTACGTACGTATAGTTCGGTGATCCGCCGCCCAGGACACCTATCGTCGTTTTGGAGTGCTCCCTTCAATCCGGAGCCCACATTTTGGTATATATTCGTCCGTTGTATATGTATTTGTTTGATCAGGGGTACGACGGGGCCCTGTCCCGTCATATGATTATGTGGTTCTGTTTAGAGGTCTGTAGACGTATATGTGGGTTGTGCTTACTTCTGTACAGGTGTGTTCGTATGTTATATGTTCTGGGCGATCCCATTCGCCGTGGCAGCCTTGTCGGCTTGCATTTGTATATATTTTGGGCCGATGCGCCATTTGATAGCCTTGTCGGCTTCTGATATATATATGTTTGTGTTTGAGACAATTGGAGATAATTTGAGAGATAATTTGAGTATAAGTCATCCGATATTTGTATATGCCCCGCTCGGGCAAGTCATCCGTATGTGACCTTCCTCCCCGGGAGATTGATTTTGCTATTGATGTGTTGCCAGACACTAAGCCTATATCTATCCCTCCTTATAGAATGGCTCCCGCAGAATTGAAAGAGTTGAAGGAGCAATTGAAAGACTTTCTTGAGAAGGGATTTATTAGGCCTAGTTCATCCCCGTGGGGAGCACCCGTATTGTTTGTTCGAAAGAAAGATGGCTCTTTGAGAATGTGCATTGTTTATCTGCAATTAAATAAGGTGACGATCAAGAATAAATATCCTCTTTCGAGGATTGATGACTTATTTGATCAACTACAAGGTGCCCAATGGTTTTCTAAGATAGATTTAAGATCCGGATATCATCAAGTGAGAGTTAGGGAGAAAGATATCCCTAAGACAGCCTTCAGAACAAGATATGGCCATTTTGAGTTCTGGGTAATGTCATTTGGGCTAACTAATGCACCGACAGTGTTTATGGATTTAATGAATGATGTGTTCAGGCCCTTTCTAGATTTGTTCGTGATCGTGTTCATCGATGACATCTTGGTGTATTCCAGATCCGTGGCAGAACATGCGGATCATTTGCGTACTATCCTCAGAGTTCTTCAGACTCGAGAGTTATTTGCAAAATTTTCTAAGTGTGAGTTCTGGTTGAACTCAGTGACATTTCTTGGGCACATTGTCTCAGCCGATGGAATTCGGGTAGATAGCCAAAAGATAGAGGCCGTAAAGACTTGGCCAAGGCCTACAACTCCTAAGGAGGTACGTAGCTTTCTGGGCTTAGCAGGTTATTACAGAAGATTTGTTGAAGGTTTTTCTTCTATTTCTGCCCCACTTACAAAGTTGACCCAGAAATCAGCTAAGTTCCAATGGACAGATGCTTGTGAACGTAGTTTCCAAGAGCTAAAGGACAGGTTAACTTCTGCCCCAGTCCTGACACTTCCAGAGGGATTGGAAGGCTATGTTGTTTATTGTGATGCTTCAGGCGTTGGGCTAGGCTGTATGTTGATGCAACATGGCAAGGTGATTGCATATGCTTCAAGGCAATTAAGAAAACATGAAAAGAATTATCCAACCCATGATCTTGAATTGGCTGCAGTGATTCATGCACTAAAAATATGGAGACATTACTTATATGGTGTTCATATAGATATTTATACAGATCACAAGAGCCTTCAGTATATCTTCAAGCAAAAGGAGTTGAATTTGCGACAGCGATGGTGGTTAGAATTGTTAAAAGATTATGATGTTGCTATTCTATATCACCCCGGAAAGGCAAATGTTGTGGTTGACGCTCTTAGCCGCAGATCTATGGGAAGTTTGTGTGATGTACAATCAGAGAAAAGAGAAATGACCCGTGAGCTCCAAACAGCCCTAACCTCAGAGTCCGAGTAGTGGACTCAGCAGGGGAACTACCATTCGACTCAAGCAGTTTCGCCGCTAGTAGTAGAAGTGAAAGAGCGACAATACGAAGATCCCATGCTAGTGCAGCACAGAGATACACTCCCGTAAAGAGGAGTCATCATTTGAGATTACAGGAGACGAAGTTCTCCGATGTCGATGTCACACCCTTAATCCGATAGGGTGTGATGGGCACCCGACCCTTACCTAGGGCCGAGCGAACCCGCTGACTCTCGTAATACTCGTAATCGTACTGGGCCCTTAGCCATAACACAAATATGTAATGAAATTTTTTTTTTTTCGGAAAACAAACATGCCTTTCCGTCTTTCTCAAACCAAATAAAAATCTGCAATCATATAATACCTGTAATATAATGCATAACAGTACATCGGCTTATAGAGCCGCTTACATAATCGACACATCATACGCATGACTCGTCCGCAAAGTCTCTAACATAGAACAAACTTTCATAACATAAACATCCCGACCTACAGCATCTTCGAGGAAAATGGGCTCGCTAATTTCGCCGGGAACATCTTTACCAATGTCTTCGGCGTCCGGGTGTACCCGCGCGCATGAAACGCCTTCGAAGAGCGGGGTCGCACGGAATATGTACCGAGCATGTAAAGCATGGAATACGAGAAACGAGATCATAACCGAAATAAGGAGTACGTACGGCCGAACATAATAACCGAATGTCAAGGTGCTTGTATGCCAAAGACAAATCATACATGCGAGGTGCGAGAAGACCAATATAATGATCTAATGCCGAAATGCTTAGCTTTCTTTTAAAAACATTTCTGTCTCATATATATATAGAAAATAGATCATATCATAGTAGCGGACATTAACCGATGTGGGATTCGCCTAAACCAATGTGGGATTCGCCTAAGGCGGCCTTACGCTCACCCCCCTCACTTTGGGACTCAGCGTACCTGCTGAGGTTTGCCCCACCATTGTCCCACGAGGTACTTGTTTTGAGTAATTTTGAATTAGCACTTGAGTATGTGTGCATTAGTGTTGGCTTGATAGTATGTGGTTAATTTGAATGAAAAGGGAATGTCATCGAAATATGTAGAAAAGAGTTATTGATGGTAGAATGCCTTTTGAATTAATTGTTGATGTTGTTAGAATGGTTATTGGTATTGTTGTTGAAGATTTAGCTGAGTTGAAGTCTCGGGGATGTTGAATTTTAGGAAATGCGCCCAAATTTCGTAAAATTAAGTGTTAGTCGAAATTGAAGTTTTAAGAATCTATGGCTAATGTTTGATACCAAATGATGTTGTTGTAGATTTTGAGAAGCCGAGGCCTAAGTTCGTATTCACGTAGGAAGCCGGACAGGTATGTGAAGCTTACCCTTTTTTTCTTGAGGCATGTCTTAGTCGTAAGTAGATTGTGATACGAGTCTCGGGGTAACTCCATTCTTAAGGTTCGAGCTTGTGTGCGATTTCTCTTCATTTCTTAATGTTGGCTCTCCTAAGGAAATCGAACCATGATCCTTATGTTTTTACATGATTTGGTTTCAAAGATTTTATAAAGATTTTTATTCCAAAAAGGTTTCGTAACTACGAACAATCGTAACTTTCATAAACGAGCTCGGATTGCTTCGAAACGTTCGCGGGAGATTCTATAATGGATAAGGTCTCCAACTTTCATAAACGGACCTTTGATTGGTTCGATACTCGTCCGTGGGCCGCGAGACTCCTTTGTGTGGTACTAAGGACTTTTGAAAGGATTTAGTGTAGCGATCACCTTAACCCTCGAGCGGCGATTACTTATTCCTCTAACGAGTTTATAATGACGATTATGCCCCTAAGCTCCATAAGTTACTTTATGTGGTCTAATACGTATTTATGAGACCTAAATGTTCTATTTGATATGTTTTCGAACGA
>NC_081343.1:19746603-19863663 GCF_029784015.1 Lycium ferocissimum
ATTAAGGGCAGAGTCATTTACGAGCATATCAAAGCCATCCGTTCGTCTCCGTGAAAAGTTACGGACGTTCGTAGTTACAAACTCTTTGAAAACAAAACTTTTTATGCAACATTTGAAAACCAATCATACAAAGACATATAAACCATAGCTTAACCATATACATTAAAACATCAAGAAGTAAGTAAGCATCGTAAAACATGCTCTGGACTTTAAGAATAGAATTACCCCCAAGCTCATAACATATCATAGCTTAACCACATCTAAGACATGCCAAAAGTTAAAGGAAAGGTAAGCTTTACATACCTCATTTGCTTCCTAGGTTAATCCAAACTCAAGTCCCTACGTTTAAAATCTACAATATGGTCATTAAGTACCAAACATTAGCTATAAGCACTTAAGAATCCAATCCCAAGCCATCACTTTATTTACGTAAATTTGGGCAAACATTTCCCCTATATGTTCAACAACCCCGAGAATTCAACTTACCAATATATCAACAACAATACCAACAACCATTCCAACAACATCAATAATGAATCTTCAAGCCGCATTCTAACATTAGTAACTCTTCCTATACAATTCGACGATATTCCATTTTCATTCAAATCAACCGCATACGATCAAAAACCAACATCAATATTCATACGTTCAAGTACTAATCCAAACCATTTAAACAAGATTCAAGAACACTTCGACAAACCACAAAATATTCAATTCAAATTCTATCCAATACACCAAATAATCCGAAATCACACCCCAATTCCGTTAAAGATGGGCACCGACCCTTATCCTGGGCCGAGCGAACCCTCGTACTTAACGTAATACTCACATCAGTCTTCGCAAAAATATGATTACATAATAAATTTATACGAAAACAAACATACCGTCCAAATCACGCGTAACTTTACGACCACAAAAATCAGAATATCATAAATGACAATACGAACGCTGATAGAGCGCACACACGACCGACACCTTACACACTAACTCGTCTCGCAAAGTCTCTACATGACTCGATATCATAACACGAACATACTCCGACTCGCGCGCTCCCGGGACAAACGAGCTCGCCAATCCCCCCGCCGGGATCACTCGCTAAAGTCTTTACCACCTCGGGAGTACCGCGCGTACGAAAACGCACAAGAAAGCGGGGTCCGCACGAATACGTAGACCGAGTATGTAAAAGTTATGAATACAAGAAAAATAAAACGAACCGGAAAGTAGGGGTACGTAAAATATGAACAGGTATTTAGTAAAAGGGGTATATATTATCGAATGCTCAAAATACTTAGAACATAGCATCGAATCGATATTAACCTACGAATCATATTTGAGTACGTATATATATATATATAGTGTCATACCGCCCAACCAACAAATTATCGTATCATCGTACGGTCACATCATCGATCATCGCATTATCGTAACGTACTCATTATTTGCCGTATTTCCACAATATCAAATCATTACATCATCGTATCAAAAATGGGTATTAGCATATCGTATATCCTATACGGTCCATACTGGGACCCGTCAACGAACGGGTCGCCCTCCCGTTCGGGCGCCACACATCATACTCCGTAAGTTTTTCGTATCTCCTCGCATCCCCGTCACACACATCATATCATAAACCACGCACGGCCTAAAGCGGGACCTTGGTATCGACACATCATAACACCATAACCAGGTACCCGCCAAAGTGCGGTTTCTACAGCATTCGAACACATCATACTTCGACACATCATACTCCGTGTTACGCATTACGATAGTACCGGCCCGGACGCCATAGAAGTAACAATATCACGCACGAGCACTACGATCTATACACATCCCCAAACATATATATATATTCTCACTGCATAATCAAAACAAACTATCATCCCAAAATACAATTAATAGCCAAACCAAATTTATGTCAAATGTTACTCGCGGTTAAGCAAGAGAACGTTAGTCATTATAGCTACGTGCTCAATCATATATATAGTCCCTTATTTCGTACTTAGCAATAAGTAAGTAATCATATTCACCAAAATCATAATTATAGTTCATTATGCAAGTAAGGAATTCATATGCGGTAGTCAAAGCGAGAATAGTATTAAGTTTTGCAAATAAATAATTAAAGGTAGTTTGAAGTGTCATGGGCCCCACTGACCTAAAGCCACCCCCATCCGAGCCCGACTACGGGAGGTAGGGGAAAGTTATGTTTTATGAGTTTACCTACTATGTCTTAGGGCGTTCCGAGTTTGTACAAAAGTTATGGACGTTTGAAGTTCCTAACCTTTTTGTAGCGAGAAATTTTTTTATAAGGCTTCTAAAATCCAACCTTTTTAAAACATAAGGGTCCTAGTTTAACTAAATGACTCGCGAACATCAAGAAGAAATGAATAAACTCATATGGTTGTTCGGATCACAGAATGGAATTGCCTCGGGAAACATATCATAGCCTATTCATACTAAGACATGCCAAAGAAAAAAAAAAAAGTGAGCTTTACATACCTTGGCCGCCTCGAACTAATCCAACTTGCGCCTTCGCTCCTCGCGATTCACAATAATGTCATAAGATGTCCGACATAACCATAAGCATTGAGGATTCCAATTCCAAGTCATCACTTTTTCTACGGAATTTTGGCAAAGACTCCCTATATATCCATCAACCCCGAGAATATGGCTCGGCCCAAATCAACAACAACCATACTAACAATCATATGCAACATCAACATTCAATTTCCAAACGCATTCCAATATTAACAACTCATTTCTACATAAGGCAACAACATTACATTCATTCAAATAAACTTCATACATTCAAACCAAAATCAATGATCATACGTTCAAATATTATTTCAAGCTATTCAAGCATGATTCAAGATCATCTCGACAATCCATAAGGTGTTCAAACCAGCCCAACCAACTTACAACATTACCCGAAATCCTCCAAGTTCAACAAGAACAACAACAACGCATTTCTACCTTCCAAATTCATGAACTACATTAACATTTCACACATTTAACAATATCATTACCACAAGTATGCAACCTACATAAAAATTACCTTAGCTTCCAAATCGCCCTACCACCATCATAACTTCAATATGAGCCATCAAACATTCATTTTCATCACATAATTCACCATAAGCAACAACCAAAATATCAAGCAAACTTAATTCATCACTTCCACATAGAAAGCAATGACCCATTACACGCCAAACCCTTCACCAAGATAACTTCATAATTCCATTCATTTTCTACCCATTACGACAACACATAAAACATGCTAAATTCAATCAACTCTCAATTCCTACACAACACACCATCCACGGCCACACACTAGCATCCATAGCTCAACTTCAACATCCATATTTTCATGTTTTTTTCATTCCTTTCTATGTACTACAACATCCATAAACCATACATAACACATAAAAATAAGATGGAACCATACCTTCTTCCACATACTCTTCACTCTCGGCTAGGTTGATATTGTGCAAGAATGAAGACTTGTTTTGCTCCAACAATCATCCCATGTTAATAAGGACCTTCCACTTAGTAGAAAGACATGGACAAAACAATTTTGCATGATCAATTGTATAGAAGTTTCGGCCAGCCCCTCTTCATGTCCGTTTCTCCTCTCTTTTCTTTCTTCTTTTTTTTCTTTTCTTGAAATTTCTAGGCTTGTCTAAATGATGACTTGCCTCTTACTTAGTCATCATATATATATGTATAAAAATTAAAGCACATGGCCGGTTGACCCCTCCTATTTTCCTCCAAATTTCTCTAATTTTCTAGACTTTTCTTTGTCTTCCTCTCCAAGTTTCTTGAATTTCCCTTAAGTCCCAAAAGATGACTAATATAATTAACATGTCATCTAATTCCATTCATATATATTTCAAGCCTCCATGTGGCCATGTCCCACCTCACTCTCATTTCATGAAATTTTTAAATTTTTTTTTTCCTTAATGCACTTTTAGTCCCAAACTTTTCCCTAATGCTTCCTTCCACCAAAATCATAACCATTTGTCGTAAAACAAAGTCGAGAGATAACCTTGTCCATAATTCTTCGCGACCAACTTAAAAATATTCCGACGTGCGAAATGCGAGATATAACGTAAAACCCTCCAAGTTCAAGAAAACAATCAACAATACATTTCTTCCTTCCAAATTCATCAACTACACCAACAATCCACACTTTAACAACATCATCTTCATAAATACAAGAAATTACATTTAATTCACATTAGCTTTCAAAACAGCCCACACACGATTGTAACCTCAATTTGAACCATTAAACTTTCCTTTGCATCATTGAATCCACAACACAACAATCCAAAACACTAAATAAAATTAAGTCTTCACTTCTACACTACACTACACATACACGGCCACAACACAACAATTACAACTTCAACTTGAATCATTCAATACCTTTCATTCTCATCACATAATCCATGACAACAACAACCAAAAATACTAAGTAAAATTAATTCTTCACCCCTACACCATACAACATGTACACGGCAAGCATCAACATCCATATTTTCATGAATTTCATTCATCTCTACATACTACAACATACACAAACCATCCATAACATATAAAAGAGAAGATTAAACCTCACCTTTTCCCTTCAACTTCTCTATTCGGCTAAACTTGTTCATGACAACAACGAACGATTTTCTTGCTCCAAAAACTACTCCACATTGTAGAGGACCTTCCAATTAGTAGAAAAGCTAGAAGAAAATAATTTTTTGAAGAAGAATTTTGGTCTTCCATTTTTCCTCCCATGGCCGAATGGCCCCTTTTTAGCTTCTCCAAGCTTCTTGATTTTTCTCTAAGGTGAAAATGATGAACATGACTTAATTAGTCATCTTATGTCCACTTATATAATTAACACAAGTGTACCATGGCCCACACCACACACCTGGCCACATATGGCCATTTTCATGAAATAATTAGTTTCCAAAATTTTACTTCTAGCCCCTAATTTTCATGAAATGCTTAACTTTTCATAATTCACTTTTAACCCCAATTTTTTCCTTATTCCAAATTTACCCTTAACACTCCATGCCAATGAAAAGATGAATATGCAACATTGCAGGCATTAACACAAATCAACAAAATCGGAAATTAAAAGTCTTGTCCATAACTTGTCGCAACCAACTTAAAATATTCCAACGCACAAAGTACGGGATATAACAGGGACATTCCATTTCCGTACTCATTTACCTTTCGTATCCATTTTTGTATTCGTATCCATATTTCCATTCATACTTATATTCATATCATTGACATCTCATATACATTGCATATACATAGCCTTTACATAACATTTACATATCCTTAGCATATTCGTACTCATATTGATGTCATATACATAGCATTTATTTATAGCATACCCGACCACAAAGGTTCGGTGTTTCACATAGCTGGCCCTACCAAGGCTTAGTGTCATACCTGGCCCTACCAAGGCTCAGGGTTATCCGTACCCAACCGCAATGCGCGCGCGCATCGTCATACATAGATATATAAATATTCACTATATTCTACCCGGCCACATAAGCTCGGGGTTTCATAATAGCCATACATAGGCACATATACATATAAGCATCTTTAGCCTTTTTACTATCGTCATTCATTACATTCTATCCTTAGGGGATTACTCGTCGTATAAGGAACTTAATACAATCGTATCATATCGAGAATCATAAGCTTAGTATCTTTTAGAGATAAGATCATTGGATAACATCGTAGGCTCATAGAAGGATAGATATTTGGCCAAAGAACCATGCCTTATGAAAGAAGGGTTAACCTTACATACCTTTCCGTGCAACTATTCTATCACTTGCATGTGCTTCTTCAATGTTCACGTTTCTACCTTCATTAAAGTGCATACTAACATTAGAGAATCGATAGCTTGGCATTTATGATTAAAGCTAGGGAAAATTGGACAAAGATCTCCTTTATTTATATGACTTCCTCCATATCATATATCAACTCTCCAAACATCAATAATAATATTCATGATATCATTACAATAGCCTTTATTCAACTACATTATCCTTACTTCTCAATTCACTTCAATTCATCCATATTCATGGGCATATCACACAATTTCGTTCATTCATATATGTCACGATCCGGACTACGGGCCATGTCGGGTATCCGGGGCTAACCACTGAACACCGCTCGTCCTGCTACTCGTCGGCTCTCATTTATAATATATACTCGTGATCTAGAAAACTATTAACATTTGAAACATATTTGCTTTCATAAACGTAAGCCCTTAGGCTATCAAAATAATATATATATATATATATATATATATATATATGACCATGAAGTGAGACCATACTACCCACACATACGTATCTACGAGCCTCTACTAGAGTACTAGACATATGGACGGGACGGGACCCCGTCGTGACCAAATCATATATATACATATAAATACCAAAAGAAAATCAATGGCACTCCGAAAAAGTGAGTGCTCTCAATCCGCCGAATAGCTTCCTATGGATCTGCAACGTCTCCCTATCTACCTGTGGGCATGAACAGAGCATCCAAGGAAGAGGACGTCAGTACGAATGTTGTACTGAGTATATGAGGCATAAACAACAATAAGACATCAATGAAATGAGGAGACATCAATTAAGGAGCAGATACATTTCATATGCATACCGAATCATAAAAGAGAGTAATGCATACGTATACCTTACTATCATACATTATCATCATCATCATACATACATAAATGTATAAACTGCCCGACCATATTGGTGGTCCGGATAATCATATATTAGCCGCGTCCAGTGGTGCCTCCCGCGTTCGGGGTACCATCTCAAGCCGCCCACTAGTGGTGTCCGCCCGCCATCTAGGCGCGGTGTATCATATCATACGACTTATCACTATCATCCATTTCATATAGGCGCGGTGTTATATCATCATAACATCATCATACACTCTCATCATAATGACATTAGAGACTCATAGATAATCTATAGCTTTATGCGGGGTTACATAAGGTTGTGGACCCCCGATTTCATTATGGAGCATTCATAAGTCGTTATATCTCACCTTGAAGGAATTACATACAAGGTGAGTGTATACATAATCAACATCAATGAATCGTATAAGATACTCAGTTACTTTATGTTGAATCATTATCCTTCATGGACTCTGAACTTTAGACTTAATATCCTTATCGCATTCATATGTATCTCTTATCTCATATAGCTATTCATGAACATAGATTCTTAGTTTTCCGGAATATAGGACATTCATAAGGAACGAGGAAAATTCATGCCATAAGATTCATGCCTTAGAAAGAAAGGACTAGCCTCACATACCTTTGTCATTTAACTATTCTATTGCTTGCTCGTTCTCCTTTAATGCACTCGTTTATACCTTCAAGGGAATTCGTATCGACATTAGCTAAACAATCATAAGAACGTACTTACTAAAGCTAGAGAAAATTGGGCAGCATTTCCTTTGTTTATACTACTTTTCGTCATATTCCATATCAACTCCCAACATCATAACATCAATCATAATATCATAAACAACAAGAATCATTCGTTTACATTGCCCACATTTCACAATTCCACTTCAATTCTCCATAATCATGACCAAAGTCCATTATCGTATTCTTTCACATCCAATACTTATTCCATGTTCTAAATGTCATTTATAACGTATTTATAATCTCAACATATCAGTTTTCATGATTCATTCCAACTACTACTTAACAATAGCACTATTCACACATTTAAGACCCATTTTCTTTACTCTTCTACAATCCAAGTGTTTCAACCTAACAATACTTCAAGAAACATGGAAAGGTCATGAAACTCACCTTAGATGATGGAGGAATAAGCCTTGAATGGTAATACACCTCTTGCACCAAAACCCTATTTCACCTTTCTTGGGATTTCTTGACTTAGATGAATTTAATGGGTTTCATACACTTGATTCACTTCAATTCTTGTTGTTGATCTTTGATTCCCTTTTTTTTCTTGTGGATGAAATATATGGAAGGTTCTATAGGTCTTGAGAGGTTGAAGAAGTGTGTGGAAATGAAATAAATGAAGTTGGGATTGCATTTAAAGAGTTGGAACATTTCAGCCGTCGGGAGATCCACGGTCCGTGGAACCTTGTGTTGGCCGAGGTTCTGGTCGTGGTTCATGAAAAGTCAGCCACCATCTCTGCTGGTAGTTCCACGGACCCTTCCACGGTCCGTGGAACATGGCCGTGGAACTCACAGTTTCACCGAAGTTGTTCCCATCGTCTCGTTTGATCTCCAATCCTTATGGAACCTTCTTAACACTTGTTTATCACTTCATTAGAAATATAAGGGAAGTTATAACTCTTCTTCAAGACATTATTAAAACATCATTAACTCGCTAGTCGTGATTTTGCCCGACACACAACTTATAAATCGCTTTCCTTAACAACTTTCTTGCCTTAACCCGAATGTCTTTGGAAATCTTAATTAGGACCATTAAAGACTATTTCTCACTTGTCCAAACCTCGTATACGTCATACCCTCTGTTAGCCTATTCACTGTACGCTAAAGGAAAATTTCCCAGCTGTAACATTCTTCCCCCCTTTTGGAACATTCGTCCTCGAATGTTAAGTCATCGGGAATTCTATAAAAATTTCGCCAGAGTTTCCCCTATAATATGGAACTACCATCCTGTCACAACAACCCATAATAACATTACCTCATAGGGCCACAACAAAATAGCAACATAAATTGGCCACACACGACCCATATGCATAAAAGAAAAGCATACATACCTTATAACCTTGATGTCTCATCATAGATCTCTTCCGAGGACTGAAATAAATGCGGATATGTGGATTTCATCTTCTCCTCGGCTTCCCAAGTCACCTCTTCTCAGTTGTTATTTTTCCATAAGACCTTAACTGAAGCCACTTCCTTATTCCGAAGTTTCCGTACTTGCCTGTCTAGTATGGCAATAGGCACTTCTTCATAGGCTAGCTTTTCTGTGATCTGAACATCATCTATAGGTACAATATTTGTAGGATCTCCAACACATTTGCGGAGCATTGAGACATGGAATACTGGATGAACTAACTCAAGCTCTGAAGGCAAGTCCAATTCATAAGCTACTTGACCCACCTTGCGGATAATCTTATAGGGTCCAATGTATCGAGGACTTAACTTTCCTTTCTTACCAAATCTCATCAACCTTTCATTGGCGATACTTTCAGAAATACCCAATCATCAATTTGAAATTCCAAATCTCACCGGCGGTTATCCGCATAAAATTTCTGGCGACTTTGGGCTGTCAACAACCGATCTCGGATCACTTTGACTTTTTCCACCGCTTGTTGAATCAACTCAGGACCTATTAATTGTACTTCTCCTATTTCAAACCATCCAATTGTAGATCTGCACTTTCTTCCATATAAAGCTTCATACTGAGCCATTTGGATACTGGAATGGTAGCTATTGTTATATGCAAACTCGATTAGGGGTAAGTGGTCGTCCCAACTACCACCAAAATCTAGAATTCATGTTCTTAGCATATCCTCTAAAGTCTGAATAGTACGTTCGGCTTGTCCATCAGTCTGCGGATGAAATGTCGTGCTGAGCCTTACTTGAGTACCTAGACCTTCTTGAAAGGATCTCCAGAACTTAGCTGTAAACTGTGCTCCTCTGTCTGTAATAATGGATATCGGAATACCATGGAGTCTCACAATTTCCTTGATATATAACCTCGCATAATCTTCTGTTGAGTAGGTGGTTCTGACTGGGAGAAAATGAGCTCCTTTCGTCAATCTATCCACAATCACCCATATAGAATCATACTTGCCTCGAGAACGGGGAAATCCTATAATAAAATCCATGTTGATCACTTCCCATTTCCACGTAGGAATTTCCATTGCTTGCAATAATCCTCCTGGCTTTTGATGTTCTATCTTCACTTGCTGGCAATTCGGACATTGGGCTACAAATTCTGCTATGTCTCTTTTCATGCCATCCCACCAATATATTAACTTAAGATCATGATACATCTTTGTCGTTCCTGGATGGATAGAATACCGAGAATAATGAGCTTCTTCTAGAATTTGGCGGCGTAATTTTGCAACTTTGGAACACATAGCCTGCCTCGGTATCTAAGAATTCCATCTATAGAGGTTTCAAATGGGGACTTCTCCTTTGCATGACATGTATCTCTATAATGGCTCAATTGAGGATCTTCGTATTGCCGCTCTTTTACTTCCATATCCAAGGACGAAACTCTGGGATTATTAACATTAACTCCAGTATCACCTGAATCAATTAAACGTACTCCAAGATTAGCTAATTGGTGGAGTTCATGAATCATTTCTTTCTTCTCCGAAGCAACTTCACATAGACTGCCCATTGATCGGCAGCTAAGCGCATCTGCTACTACATTCGCCTTTCCGGGGTGGTATAAATATTAACATCATAATCCTTCAATAATTCTAACCATCGCCTCTGTCGCAGATTCAACTCCTTTTGTTTAAAGATGTATTGAATACTCTTATGATCTGTATAGATATCAACGTGCACACCATACAAATAATGTCTCCACATTTTTAATGCATGAATAACTGCAACCAATTCAAGATCATGAGTTGGGTAGTTCTTTTCATGTTTCCGCAGCTGTCTCAAAGCATAAGCAATGACTCTACCGTGCTGCATCTCCTAACCCCATGCCAGAAGCGTCACAGTATACTACATAACCATCCGGCCCTTCTGGAAGTGTTAATACTGGAGCTGAGGTTAACCCATTCTTCAACTCTTGGAAGCTACGCTCACAAGCATCATTCCATTGAAATTTTGCTGACTTCTGGGTTAGCTTCGTCAATGGGGCTGAAATAGATGAAAAGCTCTCTACGAATCTTCTATAATAACCTGCCAACCCCAGAAAATTACGAACTTCGGTAGGCGTCGTAGGCCTTGGCCATGTCTTCACAGCTTCAATTTTCTGAGTGTCGACTCTAATGCCATCATCTAAAATCACATGACCTAAGATTGTCACAGAATTCAACCAAAACTCGCACTTTGAAAATTTCGCATACAACTCCCGAGTTCGAAGAATTCCAAGAACAATACGTAAATGATCTGCGTGTTCTGATTCTGTGCGAGAATACACCAGAATATCATCAATGAACACTATTACAAATAGGTCCAAAAGAGGCCTAAACACATTATTCATCAAATTCATGAACACCGCCGGGGCATTAGTTAACCCAAACGACATCACCCGAAATTCATAATGGCCATATCTCATTCTGAAAGCTGTCTTGGAAATATCTTCTTCCCTAACTCTCACTTGATGATAACCCGACCTCAAGTCTATCTTAGAGAACCACTTGGCACCCTGTAGCTGATCAAATAAATCATCAATTCTTGGAAGATGATATTTGTTCTTTATCGTCACCTTATTCAGCTGTCTATAATCAATGCACATTTGTAGGGAGCCATCTTTCTTTCTCACAAATAAGACTGGTGCTCCCCACGGTGATGAACTGAGCCTAATAAACCCCTTCTCGAGCAAGTCTTTCAACTGTACCTTTAGCTCTTTCAATTTTGTCGGAGCCATTCGATAAGGAGGGATAGAAATAGGCTTAGTATCCGGCAACACATCAATGGCAAAGTCAATTTCTCTTTCTGGAGGAAGACCTGGAAGTTCATCTGAAAATACATCAGGGAATTCATTCACTACCGGAATGGATTGAAAAGTTGGCGACTTTGCTTCGGTATCATGAACTCGAACTAAATGATAAATATAGCCCTTGGCTATCATCTTTCTTGCCTTAAGGTAGGAAATAAACCTACCTCTTGAAGATGCTGTATTACCTTTCCATTCAAGCACGGGCTCTCCCGAAAATTGGAATCGAACTAATTTCATCTGGCAATCAACATTAGCATAACATGAGGCCAACTAATCCATACCCATAATCACGTCAAAATCTAACATTTCTAACTCAATTAGATCAGCTCTAGTCTGGCGGTCACATAACACAATTAACAATCTTTGTACACTTGTCTAGCTATCACGGGATACCTCAAAAGGTTTGATTGGCTCGGGTTTCACCCCAATGCGATTTGCAACATATGGAGTAATATAAGATAGTGTGAAACTCGGATCTTCACTTGAGAAAAACCCTAGTTTCACCTTCATTTGGATTTCTTGTTTTGGATGAACTTTAATGGGTTCCTTATACTTGATTCACTTAACTTGATGTAGTTGATCACTAATTTCTCTTGAAAACTTGTGGGAGAAATATTCTAGAGAGTTCTAGAGAGAAGAAGTGAAATGTGGAAATGAAATAATGAACTTGGTCCTCTTTTTAATAACCCAAAAATTTGTTCTGTCGGGAGATTATACGGACACTAATACGGTCTGTATAAGTGACCGTGAAACAGACCCCTTAAACGTCTTTTCTCTGTGACCATTATACGGTCCATTATACGGTCCGTATAACTGACCGTATAATCTCACCAGTGAGGAACCTTTACTGTGATGGTTCTACGGTCCGTATAATGGGCCGTATATCCCATCAATCCACTGAACTTGTTCTCGTCACTTCGTTTGATCTCCAATCCTTATGGAACCTTCTTAACACTTGTTTATCACTTCATTAACAATCCAAGGGACATTATAACTCTTCTCCAAAACTTCATTAAGCCATCATTAATTCGATACTCATAAATCTTGCCCGACACACGACATATACCTTACTTTCCTTAACAAATTTCATCTCCTACTTCAAATGTCTTCGAAATCTTATTTAGAATCATCAAATGCTATTTCTTACTTATCGAAATACCATATACTTCGCGCTCTTCGTTCGCCTACTCATTGTGCATCAACGAAAAAAAAATTGAGGTGTAACAGACAACCTGTAACTGACTGTCAATTATGATAGAAATAAAGCATGCTAACTCATTTCATAAACATCATCATATCATGTATGCATATCTATATAAGCTTCCTGACCATACAGTTACGGTGTGATCATCATTAGCCCGCGTCCAGGCCTCCCGCGTCTGGGGTAACCATCTCATGTCGCCCATTAGTGGTGTCTGCCCATGCCATCTAGACATGGTGTATACGCTGCCCACCTTAGCAGTGTCTGCCCAGCCATATAGGCGCAGTGTAATATCATCATCATGTACTCATCATAATGCATCCATAGAAACTCAAGACAACTACACTTTATCGGGGTGACATAAGGTCGTGAACCCCCAATTCCATTATGGAGCATTCATAAGCATTCTACCTCACCTTGAAGGAATTTGGCACATAAGGTGAGTGTATACAATAAACAACATCAATGGATCATAGTTAGAATCATTAGCTTTAGAATCTTTAGGCTTAACTTGTCATCATCACTATCATGCTCATAACATCTCTCATTTCGCTATCTCATGTGAAACTCTTTATAATCATAGACTCATGATTTTCGGGATGTAAGAAAGTCATGGGAAAATAGGAGAATTCATGCCATAGGAGTCATGCCTTAGAAAGAAGGGACTAGTCTTACATACCTTTTCGTTTAGCTATTCTATCACTTGATCGTTCTCCTTCAATGCTCACGTTTCTACCTTCAAGAGAGTTCGTATTAACATTAGCTAATCGATCACATGAACATGCTCAACTAAAGCTAGAGAAAATTGGGCAGCATTTCCTTTGTTTATACAACTTTCCTCATATCATATATCAACTCCCAAACGTAATAACATTCACAATATTATAACCATCAATCTTCATTCACCTACATTATCCACATTTCCCAATTTCACTTCGATTCATCCATAATCATGGTCATAGTACACTACTACGTTTACTCACATATAATGGTTATCCCATGTTCTTAATATCATTTATAACATATTCATAATCACAACATATCAAGAATCATGACTCATTCCAAACTATTACTCAAAAATGCCATTATCACATTCAAGACCCATTTTCTATCTCCTTCTACAATCCAAGTCTTTCAACCTCTCAATACCTTAAGCAACATGGAATGATCATAAAACTTACCTTAGATAGTGTGGGAATGAGCCTTGAGTGGGAAAACTCCACTTGAGCCAAAACCCTAGTTCACTTCCAATGGGATTTCTTGCCTTGGATGAGCCCTAATGAGTTTCTTACACTTGATTCTCTTGCTTTGATGAAGTTGATCATGGATTTCTCTTGAGTTCTTGTGGAAGAAGTGTGGAGAGCGTTCTAGAGAGTTCTTGAAGTGTGGAGTGAAAAATGAAATGAATTGAATGAAGTTGGGTCCCTTATATCAATTTAAAAACCTGTCCCGACTCAGTTCTACGGACCAACATACGGTCCGTATCTTTTTATACGGACCGTATGTCTGACCACATCTTTGGTCTAGTGAAAGTCCCCATTCTGGGCAGAACATACGGCCAGTATGTTTTATACAGTCCGTATGTTGGACCGTATATTGCCCAGCTTTCCAAAATTCGTTCTCGTCGACTCGTTTGATTTCCAATCCTTGTGAAACCTTCTTAACACTTGTTTAACACCTCATTAACAATATAAGGAACGTTATAACTCTTCTCCAAGACATCATTAGGTCACCATTAACTTGTTACTCGTAAATCTCTTCCGATACATAATATATACCTTTCCTTTCTTGGCCAACTTTCTTCTCTTACCTCGAATTTCTTTGAAATCTCAATTAGGATCATCAAATGTTATTTCTTACTTATTGAAACATCGTATACTTTGTGCCCTCCATTAGTCTATTCACTGTGCATCGACGGAAAATTTTCTAAGGTGTAACATCCTCCCCCCCCCCTTTTTTTAGAACATTCGTCTTCGAATGTTAAGTTCTCGAAAATTTGACGAAAATTTCGCCAGAGTTTTCCCCGTAATATGGCACTACCATCCTATCACGACAGCCCATAATAACAATGCCTCACAGGGCTACAACATAATAGCAATAAAATTTGGCCATACACGACCCAAAAGTATAAAAAAAAAAGAACATACATACCTCATAATCTTGGTGTTTCATCTTGGATCTCTTCCGGGGGCTGAAATAAGTGCGGGTACTTGGATTTCATATTTTCTTCTTCTTCCCAAGTCATTTCTTCTCGGTTGTTGTTTCTCCATAAAACCTTAGCTGAGGCCACTTCTTTGTTTCTAAGTCTTCGTACTTGCCTATCTAGTATGGCAATGGGTACTTCTTCATAAGTCAACCTTTCTGTCACTTGAACATCATCTACCGGTACGATCCTAGTAGGATCTCCAACACATTTACGGAGCATTGAGACATGGAAAATCGGAAGGACTGATTCCAGTTCTGAGGGTAAGTCCAATTCATAAGCTACTTGACCCACCTTGCGGGCAATCTTATAAGGTCTTATATATCGAGGACTCAACTTCCCTTTCTTACCAAATCCCATCACTCCTTTCATTGGCGACACCTTTAAGAATGCCCAGTCATCAACTTGAAATTCTAAGTCTCGCCGCCGGTTGTCCGCATAAGGTTTCTGGTGACTTTGGGCTGTCGCTAATCGATCTCGGATAACCTTGACCTTTTTCACTGCTTGTTGAATCAATTCAGGGCCTATTAGCTGTACCTCTCCTATTTCAAACCACCCAATTGGGGATCTACACTTCCTTCCATACAGAGCTTCATACGGAGCCATTTGGATACTGGAATGGTAGCTATTGTTGTATGCAAACTCAATAAGGGGTAAGTGATCATCCCAACTACCACCAAAATCTAGTACACATGCCCGTAGCATATCTTTCAAGGTCTGAATGGTACATTCGGCTTGCCCATCAGTTTGCGGATGAAATGCCATGCTAAGCTTTACTTGGGTACCCAAACCTTCTTGGAAAGATTTTCAGAACTTAGCTGTAAATTGTGCTCCTCTGTCCGTGATAATGGACACTGGGACACCATGAAGTCACACAATATCCTTAAGATATAGCCTTGCATAATCTTTTGTTGAATATGTAGTTTTGACTGGAAGAAAATGAGCTGCTTTCGTGAGTCTGTCCATAATCACCCATATGGATTCATATTTACTTCGGGAACGAGGTAACCCCACAATAAAGTCCATGTTGATCACTTCCCATTTCCAAGTGGGGATTTTCATTGCTTGCAATAATCCTCCTAGCCTTTGATGTTCAATTTTCACTTGCTGACAGTTTGGACATTGAGCTACAAATTTTGCTATGTCTTTCTTTATTCTATCCCACCAATACATTAACATAAGATCATGGTACATCTTTGTCGCACCTGGATGAATAGAATATCGAGAATAATGAGCTTCTTCTAGAATTTGATGACGTAGTTCCGCAACATTCGAAACACATAGCCTGCCTCGGTATCTAAGAATTCCATCTATAGAAGTTTCAAATGGAGGCTTCTCTTTCTTATGAAATGTGTCTCTATAGTGGCTCAACTGAGGATCTTTATATTGACACTCTTTCACCTCCATGTCCAAGGATGAAACAGTTGGATTATTGATATCAATTCCTGCACTGCCTGAATCAATTAGACGGACCCCAAGACTAGCTAGCTGGTGGAGCTCACGAATTAATTCCTTCTTCTCCGGAGGAGCTTCACATAGGCTACCCATTGATCTGCGGCTAAGCGCATCAGCTACTACATTTGCCTTCCCGGGGTGGTATAAAATACTCACATCATAATCTTTCAATAATTCTAACCATCGCCTCTGCTGCAGATTTAACTCCTTCTACTTGAAAATATATTGAAGATTCTTGTGATCTGTATAGATATTAACGTTAACACCATATAAGTAATGTCTCCGCATCTTTAGTGCATGAATAACTGCAGCCAATTCAAGGTCATGTGTTGGGTAGTTCTTTTCATGTTTTCGCAGCTGTCTCGAAGCATAAGCAATGAATTTACCGTGCTGCATCAATACACATCCTAACCCAACGCCAGAAGCATCACAATATACAACATAACCATCTGGTCCTTCTGGGAGGGTCAAGACTGGGACTGAAGTTAATTTGTCCTTCAACTCTTGGAAACTGCGTTCACAAGCATCATTCCACTGAAATTTAGCTGACTTCTGGGTTAGCTTCATCAATTGGGCTGAAAAAGAGGAAAACCCTTCCACGAATCTCCGATAGTCACCAGCCAATCCTAGAAAACTACAGACTTCTGTAGGCGTTGTAGGCTTTGGCCAAGTTTTCACAGCTTCAATTTTCTGAGTATCCACTCGAATGCCATCATCTGAAATAACATGGCCCAAAAACGTCACAGAATTCAGCCAAAACTCGCACTTTGAAAATTTTGCATACAATTCTCGAGTTTGAAGAATTTCAAGAACAACACATAAATGGTCTGCATGTTCTGATTCTGTCCGAGAGTATACCAGAATATCATCAATGAACACTATCACGAATAGGTCCAAAAGAGGCCTAAATACATTATTCATCAGATTCATAAATACTGTCGGAGCATTAGTTAACCCAAATGACATCACCCGAAATTCATAATGGCCATATCTCGTTCTGAAAGCTGTTTTGGGAATATCTTTTTCTTTAACTCTCACTTGATGATAACCTGACCTTAGATCTATTTTGGAAAATCACTTAGCACCCTGTAATTGATCGAACAAATTATCAATTCTTAGAAGAGGATATTTATTCTTTATCGTCACCTTATTCAACTACTTGTAATCAATACACATCCGTAGGGAACCATCTTTCTTTCACACAAATAGGACTGGTGCTCCCCACGGTGATGAACTAGACCTAATGAATCCTTTTTCAAGTAAATCCTTCAATTGTGCCTTTAACTCTTTCGATTCCACAGGAGCCATTCGGTAAGGAGGAATAGAATAGGCTGGGTGTCTGGCAACACATCAATAGCGAAATCAATCTCTCTTTCCGGAGGAAGACCTAGGAGTTCATCAAGAAATACGTCCGGAAATTCATTCACTACCGAAACGGATTGAAAAGTTGGCGACTTTGCTTCGGTGTCATGAACTTGAACTAGGTGATAAATGTAACCTTTTGCTATCATCTTCCTTGCCTTAAGGTACGAAATAAACCTACCTCTCGGAGATGCTGTGTTACCTTTCCATTCAAGCATGGGCTCTCCCGGAAATTGAAATCGAACTACTTTCATTCGGCAATCAACTTTAGCATAACATGAGGCCAACTAATCCATACCCATAATCACATCGAAATCTATCATTTTCAGCTCAACTAAATCAACTTTAGTCTGGTGGTCACATATCACAATTACACTATTTTGTACACTTGTCTAGCTATCACAGGGTCACCAACTAGAGTAGATACCGCAAAAGGTTTAATTGGCTCGGGTTTCACCCCAATGCGACCAGCAACATATGGAGTAATATAAGATAAGGTAGAACCCGGATCTATCAATGCATATACGTCATGGGAAAATACGGATAATATACCTATAACCACATCCAGGGAGGACTCAAGATCCTATCGTCCGGCTAAAGCATAAATACAGGGCTGGACACCACCTGAACTAGACTCTCCCCTTTTGCCCTCACCTCGGCCTGCTGAAATCTGGGGAGTCTGCCCTACCGGGCGCATAGAAGAAGAACCAGCCGCTGATCCTGTTAGTTGAACCCCAACTCTACCACTCATCGATAGGCAATCTCGCATCATGTACCCAACCTGACCACAGGCATAGAAAGTATCTGAACCTCGGCGACACTGTCCGGAGTGTAATCTACCGCACTGGCTACATCGCGGTACTGGGGGTCTGCTTTGGCTATAATCACCCCCGAACTGGAAACCTGAAGCTCTCGAGCTCTGACCCTGTCCTGAATGAATGGAGCAGTCAAACCTCCTACCTGCAAACCGTGGAGGTGCACTAGTCGCCAACTGGCCTGAATGTCTAGAATATGAATGTCTTGATCCCCCTCTATAGTCGCTACCGGCACCCATAGATCTGGCCCTCTTATTCTGCCCTCTATCAATATCACGTTCACCCCTTTGTGGATGTTGTTGCTCTTCTAAGTTCTGGGCATGGGCCTGAATATGACAAATATCAATCCCTTCTTGCAACGAAGCTGTCAAGCAATCCTTGAATAAATGTGACCCTAAGCCTCTCACAAAAACCTATGCACTCTATCTCCCATGTCGGCCACCATAGTCGGAGCATATCTAGCCAATGAGTTAAAGTGAAGACTATACTCCCGAGCACTCATGTTCCCTTACTTCAAATTTAAGAATCTATCCGCTCTAGCTCGATGGACCTCGGGTGGCAAATAGTGGTGAATGAAGGCATCTACGAATTCTTGTCAAACTGGAGGAGGCACATTCTCTTTCCGTGAGGATATCCAATTATTATACCATAAGACCGCCACATCCCAAAGCCTATAAGATGCTAACTCCACAGATTCAGTCTCGAAGGCATGAATAATCTTCAATGTTCTCAACATTTCATCAATAAAACCTTGCGGGTCTTCATCCGGCTTTGACCCGAAAAACTCCGGAGGATTCAAACTCATGAAATCACGGGCTCTAGTACTAATTGCCCTGTCACTCGGACCCGAACTCTACCGCTGTGCCTGGGCGGCAACTAACTGTGTCAATAAGTGAGTAGCTTCAGTCATTTGTTAACACAAGGCGCCGTGGAGGAACCGTAGGCATAAGAGTCAAACCAAGCCCCTTTTGTTCTTCTAGAATAGGCGGAGTGGGAGAAGTATTAGATGGAGCCTTATTATGTGATTCTCCCTCTTCTATATTCGTTGGTGGCTCCCTTTCTACCCGTCTTTCGATAGTAGTCTTGCCCTTCTGGGCGGCTGTAGCTTTTCTCTTTGGCGGCATCTTTGAAATCACAACGCATAATTAGGGAGGAGAAAATCTTATAACACAGCTCTATTGCATGATTTCATAAGAAGCAGAATGGTCATTTTTCCTAAATGCCCTGTAGCCTCCTGTTTATAAGTGTGGCACGCAACACACCATAAATAAGACTCTACTAGACACGGCTCGTAGACACTTCCTAGGACTGAACAGCTCTGATACCACTTTTGTCACGACCCGATTAGGGGCCATGACAGGTACCCGAGGCTAACCATTGAGCACCACTCATTGTACTCATCCTGCATTCGTTCATTATTCTCATGCTTATAATCATAGGAGAACCATTTTCATTTTGAAACATATTTACCTTTATATACATAAGCCCTTCGGCTTTCAAAATAATATATGTACAATGAGGAAATCGTGAGACCATACTACCCACACATACGTAACTACGAGCCTCTACTAGAATTCTAGACATATGGACGGGACAGGCCCCCGTCGTTCCCAAAATACATACACAAAATAATAAGCAATGGCACCTCTGGACCAATGGAGTGCTCTCAAAATTTGCTGACAGCTCCTACGAATCTGGATCGCCTCCCCGTCTACCTGTGGGCATGAATACAGCGTCCAAAGAAAAAGGACGTCAGTACGAATATTGTACTGAGTATGTAAGGTATAAACAATAATAATACATCAATGAAATAAGGAGACATCAAGTGAAGAACAAGCTGTAACTGGCTGTCAATTATGATAGAAATAAAGCATGCTAACTCATTTCATAAACATCATCATATCATGAATATCATATATCATGTATGCATATCCCGTATATAATATTTTAAATGGTCTTCACGATTTGTTGATTTTGTGTTAATGCACAAGTTGCATATTCATTTTTTTTCATTGGCATGGAGTGTTAAGGGTAAATTTGGAATAAGAAAAATTTGGGGTTAAAAGTGAATTATGGAAAGTTAAGCATTTCATGAAAATTAAGGGCTAAGATTTGGAAAAAAATGTTCCATGAAATAGCCAACATTAGCCAAGTGGCCATGAGGTGGTGTGGGCCCCACCCATGGTTGGCCAATATTTTCAAGCCATGAAATGGCACATGTGTACATTATGTATTTGTAGGGGCTAGAAGTGATAATAATAGTTCATGAAAGGGCCTAAGTGGCCATGTGAATTAGTGTGGGCCATAGGGCCACATGTGTAGATTATATATGGTGAGATAAGATGACAATTTAGTCATCTTCATCATTTAGCACTTAGAAAAATCAAGAAGTTTGGAGAACAAAAGCTTGAACCATTCGGCCATGGAGAGAAAAAAAGGAGACCATGAATAGTGATCAAAACAAATTATTTCTTCTAGCTTTTCAACTAATTGGAAGGTCCTAAACAACATGAAGTGGTTGTTGGAGCAAACAAATCCTTGGTTCTTGCAAATCTCAACCCTAGCCAAGTTGAAGAACAAAGTGGAAAAGGGTAAGTTTAATCCTCTTTTTATATGTTATGCATGGTTTGTGTATGTTGTGGAGTGTGGAAATGAATGAAATTCATCAAAGCAAGGTGTGTTGTGTGTGGCCGTGTATATGTTGTATGGTGTAGGAGTGATGAATTAATTGTATTTAGCATGTTTGAGTGTGGTTGTAGTGTGTAGAAATGGATGAAAAATTATGGAATTTATGTATGTTGATGTTGGCCGTATAGGGGCTGTTTTTGGCAAGTTATGGTGAAATTGATTTTACTTAGTATTTTGGTTGTTGTTGTCATGGATTATGTGATGAGAATGAAGGTATTGAATGATTCAAGTTGAAGTTGTAATTGTTGTGGATTTGGCCGTATATATGTGGTGTTGGTTAAGAATGAAGGACAAATTTTATTTGGTGTTTGGGTTGTTGTGTTGTGGGTTCTATGATGCAAATGAAAGTTTAATGGTTCATATTGAAGTTATAATCGTTTGTGGGCTGTTTTGGAACCTAATGTGATCTTAATATAGTTTCTTGTATTTATGAGATTAATGTTGTGAACGTGTGGATTATTGAAGTAGTGGATGAATTTGGAAGAAAGAAATGTATTGTTGTTGTTCTTATGGCATTTGGAAGTTTCGGGTAAGGTAGTATAATGGTTGAGTTGTTTTGAATATTGTGTGGATTGTTGGAAGCATTCTTGAATCTTATTTGAATGATCTCGGATTAGTATTTGAATATGTGGGCGTCGATGTTGGTTTGAACGTATGTAGTCGAATTGAATGAATGGAATGTTGTCGAATTATATGGAAAAGAATTACTAATATTAGAATGCGTTTTGAATTGGTTATTGATGTTGTTTATATGGTTATTGGTATTGTTGTTGAAGAATTGGCCGAGTTAAATTCTCAGGGTGTTGAATTTACAGGGGAAATGCTGCCCAAATTTCTATAAATAAAGTGCGAGCTTAAAATGGGATTCCGAGGTGCCTATGACTAATGTTTGGTGTCTAATGACGTGTTGTAGATTTTGAGAAGCCGAGACTTGAGTTTGGATTAGCTTAGGAAGCAATCAAGGTATGTGAAGCTTATCCTTCTTTCTTTTGGCATGTCCTAGGCGCAAGTAAGTTGTGATATGTTATGAGCCTTGGGTTTATCATTCATATTCGTAAAATCCGACCATGTTTATGATTCATATTTGTTTTGTGATGTTGGCATCCTTAATATGGTCAAGATCTATGATCCGTATGTCTTTGATATGATTGGATTTGAAATGCTCATGATGTAACGGTTTGTTCCGAAAGGATCTTATTGTCTAAAAATGTCCGTAACTTGTTTTATATGACAACCGAATTTTCAAGCTTTGATAAGCTCGCAAACGATTCTTAATTGTTTCTTGATATTCGTATTCTTAATGTAGTCGAATTATGGTCCTTATGTCTCTTGTATGACTAAATTTCAAAAGTTGCATAAAAGTTTTGTTTTCAAAAGAGTTTTGTTCCTAAACGATTCCGAAACTACGAACACCCGTAACTTTCAAGAAAGGGCTCGGATCGCTTTGATATCTTCGCAAATGATTTCATGACGAGTAATGACCTTAATTTTCATAGGCGGGCCCGGATTGGGTTGACGCACGTCCGTGGGTCCCGCGACTTTCTATGTTTGGTTCTAACGACCTATTTTTGAAAGAATTTAATATGACTATCTTTCCGACCCCCGAGTATGATTACTTATTTATCTGTTGAGTCTGAAATGAGGATTTTTATGCATGTGATTTTGATACGTGACTATGGTTTCTGAAGTTCGGTTTGATATGTTCCCGAGTGATATTCGGAAGAAAATCTGATTTGACTACCGTTTTGGCTTATAAATGACGTCCGTTTTGATTACTCTATTGAGTCTTTGTGAATGTTTGGCATTGCATATGATTTCCTACGATTCGCTCGTGCATTCTCGTTATTACCTCTTTCGCCGAGTCCCGGGCCGGTATGTTATCGTGCGCACTATTGTGATTCCGAAGTATGATGTGATTCGAAGTATGATGTGTTTTCCGAAGTATGATGTGATATGATATATGATGTGATACGGAGTATGATGTGTTCGGAGGTATACAATATTCCGAAGTATGATGTGTTGTGGCGCCCGGATGGAGTGGCGACCACGTTCGTCCGCCGGTCCCATTACGGACCGTATGTGATATGATACGATATGTGCTGATCTGATGATACGATATGATATATGATATGATATGTGATAATATGACGATATGATTTGATTTACCGAGTCCCTCACTAGAGGGCTGGGTACGGTATGTTTATGATTGTTATATTATATATGGATCGGGCCGTACGTTCCTCGGCATTATGATAGTATATATGGATCGGGCCGTACGTTCCTCGGCATTATTATATTATATATGGATCGGGCCGTACGTTCCTCGGCATTATCGTATTATTTATGGATCGGGCCGTACGTTCCTCGGCATTCGGTTAATGTCAGCTCATATGATGTGTTTGATTTTCCGTATGTATGAGATTTAAATGTTTTTCAAAAGAAAGCGAAGCATTTTGGCATTCGATTATCATATTTGTCTTTTGTATCTCTTATGTATGATTTGTATGTCGATGCAAGCACTTTGGTATTCGGCTATTGTGCTCACGTTCGTACTCCTTATTCGGTATGACTTCGTTTTACGTATGCCATGCTTTACATGCTCGGTACATATTCCGCATCGACCCCTTTCTTCGGGGGGCTGCGTTTCATGCCGCGCGGTATATACGGATGAGTAGTGATGTTAGCGAAGATGTTCCAAATGGATTGGCGAGCTCCATTTCCTCCGGAGTGCTTTGCCGAGTCGAGTGCTTTTGTATGGTATCCGGAGTTATGGTAGAGACTTTGCGGACGAAGTCGTGTGTATGATATGT
This sequence comes from Lycium ferocissimum, assembly GCF_029784015.1. Taxonomy (NCBI): domain Eukaryota; kingdom Viridiplantae; phylum Streptophyta; class Magnoliopsida; order Solanales; family Solanaceae; genus Lycium; species Lycium ferocissimum. The sequence goes on from NC_081343.1 coordinate 19,770,807, forward strand.
CGGCTTTGTAAGCGGCTATGTAAGCCGATGTATTATTATGCATTATGTTACGAACTTCATATGTTTACAGATTTCATACGATGCTAGTTTTATTTGATTTGACAAAGATGAAAGGCATGTTTGTTTTCGAAAAAAAAAATTCATTATGTACTTGTGTCATGTTTTGCGGGCCCAGTATGATTATGAGTATTACGAAAGTCAGCGGGTTCGCTCGACCCTAGGTAAGGGTCGGGTGCCCATCATGCCCTATCGGAAATTAGGGTGTGACAAATTGGTATCAGAGCGTTCGTCCTAGGGGTTGTCTCGCAAAGTCGTGTCCGAGAGAGTCTTGTTTATGGTGTGAAGCGCGCCACACTTATAAACAGGAGGCTACGGGGCATCTAGGGTGGTTACTCTTCTTTCACATCTGAGATCGTGCCATAGAGCCAAGTCATAGGGAATGAGACTTTTTGATACTAACCTTTGGTTTCAGCAGAAGACTGACATCGACAGAAGAAAGTGACGAGTGAAGTTGGAAATTTCAAAGCACGCAGGTAAGCAAAGGTATGAAAGATATATGTTGGGAAAGATACTGAAGTGCAATTGAAATGTAAAGTTGAGGACTGAAAAAGGAAGTAGGCAGGAAAGTGTAACACGCGTGGTCGTGTTAAGCATATAAGGTAAGTCTATTATTTTCAGACCATTACGGATATTGGGAGCCCCGTGCGGCTGTGATACGATACGATATGATATGATATGTATATATGTATTTTGTCCCCCGTGAGGCATTGTTGGTATTTCTACGCGTACGAGTTTTGAGATAGTAAGAAATATAGAGGAAACTCGCCGAAATTTTCCCGAAATAAAGAGAGAAATGAGATATGGGTTTGTGATATGCTTTGAAAGGTTGTGTCAATAGTAATGGTAAGATTTTGCCAAGTTGCAAGTATGGCCGATTTTGAAAAATAAGTTAATAGTAATTGATGGTAATGGTAATCGGAGGTCGATACGATATGGTAAAAAGAATTTGGAAAGGGTTTGTGATATTAAGAGATGATTTAGAAGAAGTTGGCCGGAAAAAAAAAAAAGAAGGGTTAAGTTTGGAAAGTGTCAACATAATGATATTTGGGAAAGAAAGAAAGCGAGTAAATGAAAGGCAAGAGGATCAAACTGTCGGAATAAAAGTGCCGCCTAAGTGAGACTGGAACTACGGGAATAGGGCAAAATATAATCGGGTGATAGTATAAGTACGCCCCTAAAGGGGGGAAGCGAGTGCGAGAGGTGCAAGTGTAAGATAAAGAAATGACACGGGATGACGTGCCTAGAATGTTACGAGTTGAGTAAAGAGGGATTATAAGACGATTTAGGCAAGGTGTAATGAGATTCGACAAGAAGAAGAAGTTTAAACCGAGATATTGGAACTTATCACATTATTCGTAAGGTAAGAGGAGATGGAAAAGAAATATGATTGGCAGAAGAGATTGCGTGTTATAGTAATAAAAGAAACCCCCGAGATCTTTATAAGACCTTATGCGATTAGTTGAACATTCGAGGACGAATGTTCTAAAGGGGGGAAGGATGTTATATCCCGTACTTTGTACGTTGGAATATTTTAAGTTGGTTGCGACAAGTTATGGACAAGACTTTTAATTTTCGATTTTGTTGATTTTGTGTTAATGCACAAGTTGCATATTCATTTTTTTCATTGGCATGGAGTGTTAAGGGTAAATTTGGAATAAGAAAAATTTGGGGTTAAAAGTGAATTATGGAAAGTTAAGCATTTCATGAAAATTAAGGGCTATTTGGAAAAAAATGTTCCATGAAATAGCCAACATGAAAGTGGCCAATTTGTGGGCCCCACCCATGGTTGGCCAATATTTTCATGAAATGGCACATGTGTACACATGTATTTGTGGCCTAGAAGTGATAATAATAGTTCATGAAAGGGCCATGGCCATGTGAATTAGTGTGGGCCATAGGGCCACATGTGTAGATTATATATGGTGAGATAAGATGACAATTTAGTCATCTTCATCATTTAGCACTTAGAAAAATCAAGAAGTTTGGAGAACAAAATTGAACCATTCGGCCATGGAGAGAAAAAAGGAGACCATGAATAAAAATGATCAAAAAAATTATTTCTTCTAGGTTTTCAACTAATTGGAAGGTCCTAAACAACATGGAGTGGTTGTTGGAGCAAACAAATCCTTTGTTCTTGCAAATCTCAACCCTAGCCAAGTTGAAGAACAAAGTGGAAAAGGTAAGTTTAATCCTCTTTTTATATGTTATGCATGGTTTGTGTATGTTGTGGAGTGTGGAAATGAATGAAATTCATGAAAGCAAGGTGTGTTGTGTGTGTGTGTGTGTATATGTTGTATGGTGTAGGAGTGATGAATTAATTGTATTTAGCATGTTTGAGTGTGGTTGTAGTGTGTAGAAATGGATGAAAAATTATGGAATTTATGTATGTTGATGTTGGCCGTATAGGGGCTATTTTTGGCAAGTTATGGCGAATTGATTTTACTTAGTATTTTGGTTGTTGTTGTCATGGATTATGTGATGAGAATGAAAGTATTGAATGATTCAAGTTGAAGTTGTAATTGTTGTGGATTTGGCCTTATATATGTGGTGTTGGTTAAGAATGAAGGACAAATTTTATTTGGTGTTTGGGTTGTTGTGTTGTGGGTTCTATGATGCAAATGAAAGTTTAATGGTTCATATTGAAGTTATAATCGTTTGTGGGCTGTTTTGGAACCTAATGTGATCTTAATATAGTTTCTTGTATTTATGAGATTAATGTTGTGAACGTGTGGATTATTGAAGTAGTGGATGAATTTGGAAGAAAGAAATGTATTGTTGTTGTTCTTATGGCATTTGGAAGTTTCGGGTAAGGTAGTATAATGGTTGAGTTGTTTTGAATATTGTGTGGATTGTTGGAAGCATTCTTGAATCTTATTTGAATGATCTCGGATTAGTATTTGAATATGTGGGCATCGATGTTGGTTTGAACGTATGTAGTCGAATTGAATGAATGGAATGTTGTCGAATTATATGGAAAAGAATTACTAATATTAGAATGCGTTTTGAATTGGTTATTGATGTTGTTTATATGGTTATTGGTATTGTTGTTGAAGAATTGGCCGAGTTAAATTCTCGGGGTGTTGAATTTACAGGGAAATGCTTTTACCAAATTTTTGTAAATAAAGTGCGAGCTTAAAATGGGATTCCGAGGTGCCTATGACTAATGTTTGGTGTCTAATGACGTGTTGTAGATTTTGAGAAGCCGAGACTTGAGTTTGGATTAGCTTAGGAAGCAATCAAGGTATGTGAAGCTTATCCTTCTTTCTTTTTGGCATGTCTTAGATATGGTTAAGTTGTGATATGTTACGAGCCTTGGGGTAATTCTATTCGTAAAATCCGACCATGTTTATGATTCATATTTGCTTTGTGATGTTGGCATCCTTAATATGGTCAAGCTATGATCCGTATGTCTTTGATATGATTGGATTTGAAGTGCTGTGTAACGGTTTGTTCCGAAAGGATCTTGTGTCTAAAAATGTCCGTAACTTTCATGGACAGAACCGAATTGCTTTGATAAGCTCATAAACGATTCTTAATTGTTTCTTGATATTTGTATTCTTAATGTAGTCAAATTATGGTCCTTATGTCTCTTGTATGACTAAATTTCAAAAGTTGCATAAAAGTTTTGTTTTCAAAAGAGTTTTGTTCCTAAACGATTCCGAAACTACGAACGCCCGTAACTTTCAAGAAAGGGCTCGGATCGCTTTGATATCTTCGCAAATGATTTCATGACGAGTAATGACCTTAATTTTCATAGGCGGGCCCGGATTGGGTTGACGCTCGTCCGTGGGTCCCGCGACTTTCTATGTTTGGTTCTAACGACCTATTTTTGAAAGAATTTAATATGACTATCTTTCCGACCCCGAGTATGATTACTTATTTATCGGTTGAGTCTGAAATGAGGATTTTTATGCATGTGATTTTGATACGTGACTATGGTTTCTGAAGTTCGGTTTGATATGTTCCCGAGTGATATTCGGAAGAAAATCTGATTTGACTACCGTTTTGGCTTATAAATAACAGTCCGTTTTGATTACTCTATTGAGTCTTTGTGAATGTTTGGCATTGCATATGATTTCCTACGATTCTGCTCGTGCATTCTGTTATTACCTCTTTCGCCGAGTCCCGGGCCGGTATGTTATCGTGCGCACTATTCCGAAGTATGATGTGATTTCGAAGTATGATGTGATATGATATATGATGTGATACGGAGTATGATGTGTTCGGAGGTATACAATATTCCGAAGTATGATGTGTTGTGGCGCCCAGATGGAGTGGCGACCACATTCTGTTCGCCGGGTCCCATTACGGACCGTATGTGATATGATATGATATGTGATGATCTGATGATACGATATGATATGTGATATGATATGTGATAATATGACGATATGATTTGATTTACGAGTCCCTCACTAGAGAGGGGGGGCGGGTACGGTATGTTTATGATTGTTATATTATATATGGATCGTCCCTCGGCCGTACGTTTCCTCGGCATTATGATATTATATATGGATCGGGCCGTACGTTCCTCGGCATTATTATATTATATATGGATCGGGCCGTACGTTCCTCGGCATTATCGTATTATTTATGGATCGGGCCGTACGTTCCTCGGCATTCGGTTAATGTCAGCTCATATGATGTGTTTGATTTTCCGTATGTATGAGGCAGAAATGTTTTTCAAAAGAAAGCGAAGCATTTTGGCATTCTGATTATCATATTTGTCGTTTGTATCCCTTATGTATGATTTGTATGTCAGATGCAAGCACTTTGGTATTCTGGCTATTGTGCTCACGTTTTGTACTCCTTATTCGGTTATGACTTCGTTTTCTGTATGCCATGCTTTACATGCTCAGTACATATTCCGTACTGACCCCCTTTCTTCGGGGGCTGCGTTTCATGCCGCGCAGGTATATACAGATGAGTAGGTGATGTTAGCAGAAGATGTTCCAGCTGGATTGGCGAGCTCCATTTCCTCCGGAGTGCTGCCGAGTCAGAGTGTTTTTGTACGGTATCTGGAGTTATGGTAGAGACTTTGCAGACAGTGTCGTGTGTATGATATGTCAGTTTTGTAAGCGGCTATGTAAGCCGATGTATTATTATGCATTATGTTACGAACTTCATATGTTTACAGATTTCATACGATGCTAGTTTTATTTGATTTGACAACGATGAAAGGCATGTTTGTTTTCGGAAAAAAAATTTCATTACGTACTTGTGTCATGTTTTGCGGGCCCAGTATGATTATGAGTATTACGAAAGTCAGCGGGTTCGCTCAGCCCTAGGTAAGGGTCGGGTGCCCATCATGCCTTATCGGAAATTAGGGTGTGATAGGTGTGATCATCATTAGCCCGCGTCCAGGCCTCCCGCGTCCGGGGTAACCATCTCATGTCGCCCACTAGTGGTGTCTGCCCATGCCATCTAGACATAATGTATACGCTGCCCACCTTAGCGGTGTCTGCCCGGCCATATAAGCGCGGTGTAATATCATCATTATGCACTCATGATAATACATGCATAGAAACTCAAGACAGCTATACTTTATCGGGGTGACATAAGGTCGTGAACCCCCGATTCCATTATGGAGCATTCATAAGCATTCTGCCTCACCTTGAAGGAATTTGGCGCATAAGGTGAGTGTATACAATAAACAACATCAATGGATCATAGTTAGAATCTTTAGGCTTAACTTATCATCATCACTATCATGCTCATAACATCTCCCGTTTCTCTATCTCATGTGAAGCTCTTTATAATAATAGACTCATAATTTCCGGGATGTAAGAAAGTCATGGGAAAATAGGAGAATTCATGCCATAGGAGTCATTCCTTAGAAACAAGGGACTAGCTTTACATACTTTTTCGTTTAGCTATTCTATCGCTTGATCGTTCTCCTTCAATGCTCACATTTCTACCTTCAAGAGAGTTCGTATTAACATTAGCTAATCGATCACATGAACATGCTCAATTAAAGCTAGAGAAAATTGGGCATCATTTTCTTTGTTTATTCAACTTTCCTCAAATCATATATCAACTCCCAAACGTCTATAATAACATTCACAATATTATAACTATCAATCTTCATTCACCTACATTATCCACATTTCCCAATTTCACTTCGATTCAACCATAATCATGGTCATAATACACTACTACGTTTACTCACATATAATGGTTATCCCATGTTCTTAATATCATTTATAACATATTCATAATAACAACAAATCAAGAATCATGACTCATTCTAAGCTATTACTCAAAAATGCCATTATTCTCACATTCATGACCCATTTTCTATCTCCTTCTACAATCCAAGTATTTCAACCTCTCAATACCTTAAACAACATGGAATGATCATAAAACTTACCTTAGATAGTGTGGGAATGAGCCTTGAGTGGGAATACTTCACTTGAGCCAAAACCCTAGTTCACTTCCAATGGGATTTCTTGCCATGGATGAACCCCAATGAGTTTCTTACGCTTGATTCTCTTGCTTTGATGAAGTTAATCATGGATTTCTCTTGAGTTCTTGTGGAATAAGTGTGGAGAGCTTTCTAGAGAGTTCTTGAAGTATGGAGTGAAAAATGAAATGAATTGAATGAAGTTGGGTCCCTTATATTAATTTAAAAACCTGTCCCGACTCAGTTCTACGGACCAACTTTCGGGCGTATCTTTTATATGGACCATATGTCTGACCATATCTTTGGTCAAGTGAAATTCCCCATTCTGGGCAGAACATACGGCCAGTATGTTTTATACGGTCCGTACGTTGGACCGTATATTGCCGAGCTTTCCAAAATTCGTTCTCGTCGACTCGTTTGATCTCCAATCCTTATGGAACCTTCTTAACACTTGTCTAACACCTCATTAACAATCTAAGGGATGTTATAACTCTTCTCCAAGCCATCATTAGGTCACCATTAACTTGTTACTCGTAAATCTCTTCCGATACATAATGTATACCTTGCCTTTCTTGGCAAACTTTCTTCTCTTACTTCGAATGTCTTTGAAATCTCAATTAGGATCATCAAATGCTATTTCTTACTTATTGAAACATCGTATACTTCATGCCCTCCGTTATTCTATTCACTGTGCATCGACGAAAATTTTTTCGAGGTGTAACACGCACGACTTTAGATTTTGGGTCGTGACAAGTTGGTATCGGAGCCCTAGGTTACCGATCTTACAATTACAAGAGCATGTCCAGTAGAGTCTTGTAGATCGGTACGATGATCTCCGTACTAATATGCGAGAGGCTATAGGACATTTAGGAAACATCCAATTCTTTCATTGTTTCGTGCTACTTCATTCAAATGGGTATCTGCTCGATTCCAATTGGTAGTTGAATTTTCTTGTCTTATTCTCCCACGAATAGTGAAAGCTCATTTCCTAAACTAGTATACGAGCGATTTTGTTATGACATGGCTTGGTAAGGTACTAGATGTGTCTTCCTGATTCGAATGCGTGACTAAGTTCAGTATCCAGCTAGGACTTGAGGTTTTCGTTGTGCGGGATGGTGGTTGAGACTAGTTCATTGTGTGGGTTGTCTTGAGAAATAGGGGAGATGGTACAAAGGGTCACAAAATCTCTATGTTTTCAGCGTTGCGTTGCTTGGAAGCCGAGAAGTACATTTATGACTTAACAAGAATGATTTGCTAGAGATATCATTGGTTTTAGGAAGAAGTTTCAACTTTGTTAGGGTATTATGATGGTGTGCATGGCACGAGGATCATCGGATTTGGGGAAAAGTAGAGTGATCGCATGTAATATAGAAGAGAAGTTGAGAATGCGGACTTGAAGGATGACTTTTATTGGAAACGCATAGCAATAAAATTTCTTAGGCTATTTGGGTATAAGTACTTTCGTATTAATGGGACAGAGGTGTAAGAAAGAGGATTTGGATAGATTAATCTCCGCCTTCAAGAAGGGAACAATTGGTGTCTGACGTGCTCGCCAGGTTAAGGTTGCAATTTGTACGAGAGTGAATTTAGTATTCGATTGTGAAAAGTTAAGTTGGGTTTCGGCGTGACTATATGGTAATGGTTTGTGGGTTCTTTCAGGAAGGTGGTTATGGATTTTAGATCGGAAGGAAATGTTATTTGTGATGAGTGGAGACTTAAGTTGTTGGACAACTGTGTTCCTGGTCCTTCAGTAAGGGGTATGTTCACCGGGTCTTCGTGTTTATAAGAAGGATAAGGATATCGTGGAATCGAGAGCTAGTTGCTTTGATGATTATGTTGCAGTCATGCATGGTAGAATAGACATAAGGGTTCTTTGTCAAGTTGGTAGGTTTGGTTAGAGCAAGTGGTTGACTAATAAGAACGACTTTAGTGTTGGTTGAGTGTGAATTGTTAGTACTCAAGGAACTATCGGGTGTTGCATATAATATTGGATTAGGATTGAGAGCCTTGTACCGATTGTGTAAGTTCGGCTAGTTTCTACTACTACTTGTGTTACTACTCGGTTGAGTTGATCGAATGAAAGGGATTATCGTACGAATGGTAGAGGTGTTCCATTTAAACAAGTAAGGCAAGAGGTTGTTCTTCGGGGGGTGAGTAGTGTTTAAAGGCGTTGAAGTGGCAAATTAATGGTGAGGCTCGAATTAATTCGAGTTGTAGATAACATTTCAGAATTTGAGTTAAGGGAATTTGAGCAAAGGCACCTTGGTGGTTATACATCAGAGCAATAGTAGGACTATTTATCTGATATGCTGGATTTAGAAAGTTTTTAGTTTTAGAGTGGAGTGAGTTAAGGGAACTCTAGGGTGTAGAATGTGTGACATGTTACTATCTTCAGGATTGAATTAGCTAGTTTGCAAGACTCATGATTTTGCGTTATTCTATTTAGTGGGTTCGAGAAATGGTTAGACAGTGATGATGATTCTGATTTGATTAGAATTGGGGGATTGAAGAGTCGGGAAAAAGTATAGTTGATCAAGAGTCGGTAAAAATAAGGTACATCTTCAGGATTACTTGGGTCAGTATAGGTAGTGGATATGTTGTCTTACATATTTCTGACAAGGTGTGATCGTGAGTACGCTTAAGGAAGTGTCACGACCCATTTTCACTAAGTCGTACGGGCACCTACGATTCCCACCTCGGTAAGCGAATCCTTATCCCAACAATCATAAAAGAATAAATTAAGCGGAAGAAGATAGAATAACGTAAGTCTCACGATAATAATATAAGAAAATGCGAAAGTAAAAGAAATACACCCTACTATCTGGTCTAGTCATACAAGAGCATCTAACTAAATACTATAAGTCTGAATCATAATAATACATTAATAGTCCCAAAATAATGTCTCAAAAAGGAAATAAAGACACAATAATAGAGGAAGAGTCTTCGGGTAGCGAATGTCCTCATGCTCACCCTGAAAGAGTCAAATCAGCAATCCTCAATATCAGCCACGAGGAGTAGACGTCAATCCCACCTGGTACTCTGCATTCATAAAAGAATGCAGCAAGTGCAGGTCAGTACAAACAACAAGTACTGGTAGGTATCATAGGCCGACTAAGACTTGCTAACATATATAAAGACAACAAAGAAAGATAAATACATAAACCAACAAGTATAATTCAACACGAATTCATATCCATAGTACAAGTCATCACCTAAGTTATAGCATCTAAAACCAACTGTGCCAAGTCTCAGTAATCAATTTGAATCAGTATATCATGATAGTATCGCAAAGATCTCAGCAGAAACCAGAAAGTACAATGCAATGCAATGCAATGCAATAATGTATGTATGATGAATGCAATGCATATGCACCTTTGTACAACATGTCCCGGACGGAATAACTCCACGTCTCAGCGATCATGACCCATGAGGGACCCGTGAAGTCCATGTACCACTCTCACGATCTCGAAAAATACCTCGGGCATCGGGCACTCAATCGTTCCCGGAAAGAAACCTCGAGCAACGTACTCATCTCTGTTTTACGCTCTCTGGCATAGACCTCGGAGGCTACACTCTATCACTTACCATCATCAGCACTATAACCATGCAATATCAATGAATCATAGAAATGAGTATGAATACGATGCATGGTAATGTCAACAACCAATTCTATCCCAAACAGTACCACCTAGGGCAGACAAGTAATATCAATAATAAGGTTACACAATAAGCCACAATGAAATCACAATCTCATCTCAATACCGATCAAGTAAAGTACCGCAATACTATAGTCATGATATATCACTAGTCACAATTAACCAATATCTCAATGTGGCCATGAGCCAATAAGTAAATAGTACAAGATAAGTAAATCAACACATGGGTGGCTAGCTCCCAAAGCATACAACCAGGCCCAACCTAAGACAATATCCAACCCAAGTTCACACCCGAAGGTTTGTATGCATTCTTCGACAGTATGATCTAAACATACGCTACCCTAATCGAAGATCATAAGGTAAACCATAACCTACCTGGAGAGCCGAACAAAAAAGTCTCAAAAATCAAACCTTAGTCTTCCCTTTCCTTTGAGCCTTGAGATAATGGAAGTCTAAACATATCTAAATCATGAAATTAGAATCAACAAGAACATCATTCAAACCTTACTTCTATTCAAGACCCAAATCCCAACCTATGGAAAGGGTTTTATGAACTAGAAATATGGAATAAGGAATCTCTAGGTCCCAACATGAAATTAATATTCTAGGTGATCAATTCCCATCAATTATATGCTAGGAGAACTAACAAGATACTTAAATTCAGATTCTAGGCAAAACCCGCAAATTTGGGTATGAACCCTAACTCCCAATCTCATAAATTAGCCACTAATTAGGAAGGAATCATGCAGTAATAGATTCTAATCATCAATTCCATGCTTAATGAAGCTAACCCAATCAATAAATAAAGATTTAACAGCCTAAAATGTAGAACCAATTGAACCATCTTTTAATCCTCGAGCTCTTAATAAAACTAGTATGATAATGGAATTCTAAGGTGATAATGTAATCATGGAATGTAAAGGAAAGTGAAGGGACTTACCACAATGATTTCCCCCCAACAATTGCCTTGAAATGCTCCCAATAGCTCTATTTCGGAATGGTAATAAATGAGGAACTTAGGGCTTTTAACACTCATTTAATGAATCTAATTGCCCGACACAGCTTCTGCGACAACAAGACTGTTGCGGCGGTCCGACTTTAGCATTCCCTCAGACCGCTACGGCGGTCAACTAGTGACTGCACTAGGCTGCTTTTGCGGCATGGCCACCACTATAGCGGTGCCACTATTGCTATTCTAGTGCCGTTACAGCGGGGCACCAGACACTAGAAAAGCGCTAAGTTTCACAATCTCAACCCGAAATCTTGACTATCACCCGAGGGCATCTGCCCACATACCATATATGCAGACATACATAAAAACACGCTACGAACATGTTCGTGGCCTAAAAATTTCCAACAGAGGTCTCGTTGACCGAGTCCATCCCCGATATCTCAAATCCAACTTCCCCACCCAAGTCCCAAAATGCACCCGAGTGCATTGGGAACCGAATCAAATATACGCACAAGTTCTAAAAGACCATCCGGACCTCTAGAAATTGATGGATTCCCGAAAAAGGTCTGTTTACTCAAAAGTCAACTTTGAGTAAACTCTTTTTCGCTTTAAGCCCAAATTACCCAAAAAGTCACCAAATCGTATCCAAACACCTCGGGAAGCATGTCAATGGTCCCTTCGATTCACATATGAGATAAACGAGCTCAGGGGAGGGTCAAAAGTATCGAAAAAACTATAACGACTAAACGGGTCGTTACATCAGATACCAATTAAACCATCGCTCGTCCTCGAGCGATGACGGGAAAAGAATGAAAAAGTACCAGAATCGGCAAACAACTGTGGATATCAGCTACACATGTTGGACTTAGCCTCCAAGTGGCCTCCTCAATAGGACGATGCTTCCATTGCACCTTCACAAAAGCTATCTCCTTAGACCTAAACTTTCAAACCTACCTATCCAAAATCACAATAGGCTCCTCCTCATAAGTCAAATTCTCATCAAGCAACACCGAGTCCTAACGAACGATATAAGTACCATCGGTATAATTCTTCTTCAGCATGGACACATGGAAAACTAGATGGACGCCTTGGTGGAAAGGCTAACCCATAAGCAACATCGTCCGCCCGATCAGGGATCTCAAATGGCTGAATATACCTCGGACTCTACTTACCTCTCTTCCCAAACCTCATAACACCTTTCATGGGTGAAATCTTCAATAGAACCTGATCACCAATGGCAAACTCTAAATTTCAGACCTTTCGATCTGCATACATATTCTGTGGACTCTGAGCTACCACAAGCTTGGCCTGAATGACCCTCACCTTCTCAAGAGACTCTCTAAAAAGATCCGTACCCTAAGGTCAAACCTCAAATGCATCAAACCAATCAACTGGAGATCTACATTGTCACACCCCAATCCTGATAGGGCATGATGGGCACCCGACCCCTTACTCAGAGCTGGGGGAACCCGCTGGTTCTCATTATGTTCATAATCTCACTGGACTCTTAAATCACAAAACGAAATGCATAATAAAATCTTTTCAAAAACATTCTTTTCGTCGTTCTCAAATCAAGTAAAATCTGTAAACATATGAAATTTGTAACATAATGCATAATAATACATCGGCTTGCAGAGCCGCTTACAAGACTGACATGCTATATACGTGACTCTGTCTGCAAAGTCTCTAACATCAGTCAAGATACCATGACATAGATACTCTGACTTGGAAACACTCCGGAAGGAAATGGAGCTCGCCAATCCAGCTGGAACATCTTCTAGCAATATCCTCTACTCATCTGTATACACCTGCGTGGCATGAAATGCAGCGTCCACAAGAAGGGACGTCAGTACGAGCAATGTACTGAGTATGTAAGGCATGAACAGTGACATAGTAAGAAATACCGAACATGGAAAATAATAAATGGACGTATGGGGATAAAGTAATATAAAGAGATCAACCTGTGCCTCTGAATGCCCTTTTAAGGCTAATGTCGTGCATGCTTAGCTTTTTAAGGACTTTTCCATACATATCCATATATAACATACATACATATGCATTCACATACACTTACACTTACTACACATACATCTGTTATATCCGTACTCGGCCCTTGCGGGACTCGATGTTATTTTATCCGTACTCAGCCCTTGCGGGACTCAATGTTATGTTATCCTTACTCGGCCCTTACGGGACTCGATGTTATGTTATCCGTACTCGGCCCTTGTGGGACTCGATGTTATGTTATCCGTACTCGGCCCTAGCGGGACTCGATGTTATCCCCAGCTGATCAGTGGGATGCAACGCATACATATATATATACATATACATGCATAAAAATACATAAATGAAATCAACGTCATCATTAGCATTACCATTATCATCATATCAATCCTTGAAGGATCAACCATCTCAAGATGAAATCAACGATGTCACGGGAGTCTCGAGAATCATGAACTTAGGTAGCACTGGAAATAGAATCGTTACCATCACTATATCTCACGTCGAAGGAACGAGTAACATGAGGTGAGACCATCAACAATAAGTACGGTTAAGGGATTCATGGAATGGCTCAATAATCTTATAATGTGCTCAATCATAGCTTCAGAGTTTCAAAAGAAGAGAATCATCATCATCGTCACAATCATCATAGAACATATTCCATTTAACATCATAAGAGGCTTTAGGAGTCATGAACTTCGAGCTTTTGAAAACAAGGTGGTTATGGAAATATTTATGGAATCATAACATAGGAATCATGCCTTTGAAAGAAAGGGACGAGCCTTAACATACCTGTTCAGCCTCCTATTAGCTACGCTTATTCGTCCGAGCTTGTGAGTCTACATTTAAGAGGATTTACACTAACTTTAGCCTCTTTATCGCACACTTATTCCAAGTTTCAAATAAAACTATTCTATATTCTGCCGAAAATCGGGCCGCATTTCCCCTGTTTATATGCCTAGCCCGAATTCTCAATTCAACAACCAACAACAATCACAACAATACCAATATTAACCATAATAATTCCAACTCCAAAATAGTTCATAAACATCCCATATGGTGTTTGTCCCATATTTCCATCACAGAACCATTTCATAACAATTTTTCAGCTCCTTCTCCGTGAATAAACCAAGATTAACGTTAATAGTAGCAGATTCATGCCTTTCCCTCGATAATATTGCCGTATCTTCACTTCTACACCTTGATCTTAAGCCACAACACATTAATACACAATTTTGTAGTTGCAACTATACGTTGTCTGGACCGGGATTTGGAAATTATACTTGGTTTCGGGCTAAAAGTTGATGATGGAAGGTTAGGGAATTTTCTGGAATTTTGGGAAGGTTTTGGGTGTGTTTGGTTGAAAAATAGGGGGCCTCCCCCTTTTATAGAACGGTCCAGGTTCTGCCTGGACCGACATATATTTCCTTCAGCGCGTTCGCGGCCCCTGTGGGCGCGTTCGCGCTGGCTTATTTCTTCTGCCTACACCTTCGTTCAGTAAAAAAGTCATAACTCTTGATCCCGATATTTTAGCAGGTCCCACATCCTATGGTTGGAAAGATATTTCAATTATCTACAACTTTTACTGTTGGTGTATTTCCAAATTCTAAACTTATAATATCGTTTTGGCCCCTCCAAGTCAAATCATCTGAAAATGTTTCCTTAAATCGTCCCTTTGGAGGGCTTATGCCCATATTTGGCTTATGGGTCCTTCTTATGACTTGCTCAACTTTCCATATACTACTCATATGTCTCTTCACATGTCCTTTATAAAACTTCGGTGTATGGGTGTCACGACCCAACCCCGTAGGCCGTGACTAGTGCCCGATCTGGGCACCCAAACATATCTATCAAACTCTATCTCAAATCATAACGAACCCGTTCAAATATATATATAACAAAAGCCGACGAGGCTATGTTTCAACTCAGATAATTTCCAGAAAAGTTTCGGCAGAATTTCCTTTGTTTTATGGGCTATCCGAAATAATCCTGCGCACAGAAAATACCAACAAAGGCCACACAGGGCCAACAAAATATCACATACATATGCGGACCGGCCGCCGCGGCGAATGGAATCGCCCAACACAACAGATACAAACACAAATAACGAAAGTAGGCACAACCCACATAATATGTCCACGTACCTCTGACACGGACGTACGAATCATATGACGGGACAGGGCCCCGCCGTACCCAGAATAGTCATAAGTACAAAGATATGTATAACCGAAAGATTTGTACCAAAAAAAAAATGCGGGCTCCGGATCAAAGGAGCTCTCCGAACAAATAGACAAGTATCCTAGGCTGACCAATCGCCTCAATACGCACCTGTACCTGCGTGGCATGGGACGCAGCCCCGAAGAAGAGGGGTCAGTACGAACAATGTACCGAGTATGCAAAGTCAGAATTATTATAAACAGAATCATACGCGAAACCGGGTGTACAAAAGTATAATCAACAATCCTAATTACATACGGGGCATATGGACATATCAAAATGTAATAGGTTTGATATGCGTAATCATCGCTAGAGTCAAGAATATAGAAAATACATACCTTACCCGATTATCTGAACGCATACTTTCAAATCATAACTAATGCAATTCAAAGGCATGCATTGGGCGCCAAAATATGGACATCATAACGCAACACACCATAACATACACACGGTACCCGGGGACATACACCACACCGGGAAACCGAACAGATCATAATGCATACACGGTGCCCGGGACAGATACCACGCCGGGAAACCGAACATATCATAGCGGTACCCCGGGAACCGGACATATACCACGAGAACCCGGGAACCGACCACATCGTAAATCACATACCCGGTAACTGGGGACGGACATATACCACAGTACCCCAGAACCGTTCACGGTAACCGGAGACGGACATATACCACAGTACTCCGGAACCGGCCACAGTACTCCGGAGACGGTCATATACCACAGTACTCCGAAGACTGGCGTATCATACTTCACATACATAGTAGCCGAACACAGTATATTATCAGGATCTCCATAATAGATTAATTAAACCGGGTGCTTATATCGAAATTCTTATGCCAGTATACTTGTATCAGAATTCTTGTATCAACTTACTTGTAACAAAATGTTTATATCAAAATACTGGTATTGAAATAATTATAATAGAAGTATTTTTACCAAATAGTTACAGTAGATTACTTATAAAAAAACTTCTTATTTCAAACCGCATATCCGTATCAGAATATTCACATCAAAACGCGTATGTCGGGGTACCTATCTCAAAGTCTCCATATCACAATACTTATATCAGAATTGGAAGTATCTATGTCAGAATAGTCATGATTGCAGTGGAATACTTATATCAAACATTCGTATCGGCTATTCGTATCGGAGTATTTATGTCAGAATGCTTGTGCCGGACCATTCATGTCAGGGAAGGACTTCGAATTGTGTCAAACTCAAAACTAAGGGACAGAATTACCCCAAGGTACGTTTCATCAGTTAGTACGAACGATAAGTCATTTAAGAAGGAAATAAGGCGATAATCGTAGTACGAGCCGTTCGGACGTCCTGACGGGTTAAGTTGCAGCAAACTTTTAAGACTGTTTGGACATGTCAAAATATATCATGGGGTTTATTGGAATAATTAGAATGGCTCAGCTAATGGATCACATAAAGAAATTCGAACAATGATCGTATTGTACGTGTTGCGAATATCGCAATGGATTATGTCAAAATAATCTTTCTGGGATCGTTTCATACTTCAAACTATGTTATGAGATTCAGGGGATAATTAAAACGCTTATCGTTTATTTGCTGAGGGAGTAGCTAAAGGTTTCCTTTAATTATGGCTCAAAACAATTTAGTAACACAATAGGGGCAGTTTCGGAAATAGCGGGCCCACCTCGGGTCAAGCCGAGGTGGCGTACATTAATTACAACCATTAGACTCTACGGAGTCGTCTATGGGAGGTTCAGAGTGACTTGGTTACGTTTGTGACAATTATGGATGTTTACACACTTTTCCGACCAAACAAAAAGATTTTAATTCAATTACATTGAATGAATAGTATCCGAATTCAAACTCGAATTTCTATGCGCAGAGGCTTCTTCCGAGGCTCGGACTCGAACCCAATATAGCTAAGACATGCCCAGAGAAGGGAAGGGAGGACTTTACATACCTTTCGCGCTTGTCAAGCTCGTCGAAACTCCGGTCCCGTTTCGTCAAAAATCTGCAAATGGTCATCCTTACCAGTTACTATTCATGCAAGTTGACATTTCAATCTTTGGCTTCTATTTGGCTACCGAAATTTCGGCAGCACCTCCCCTATGTATACGACACCCCCGAGATTCTATCTCGGCTCAGATACCAACAACAACCAAGCCAACAACATTAAATATCGACTAGAATCATATACTAGTACAAACCGACATCTTTACGCATACAATGTCTTAACTTCCATTCTAACTTCATTTTCCAATCCAATCATAACATTGTTGTATTCATTTACTCTCCAACATCATCCCAATATCAATTAGAGGCATTTCATACAACCTTTCACATTATTAGCAAAATATATAAATTTTCCACCGACGTCATAACTCGTCCAGAACTTCCATTCTCCGACTAACATGTTCATAACACATTATCATTTATCAAATTCATTAACACTCATCATAATTATCACTTCAACAATGCCTTTCATAGTTACATGTCAATTATGTCCAAACTCATATATTTTCCTATAACACATACATACATTTCTAACGCCAAACTTTAATCATTAAACATCCATAAACACTATAAAGATCACAACGACGCAACTAACGTATTAAACAAAATAAATTCCTCATCAGCATTGCCAATTACACTATAGCTACACACTTTCACCAACATTCCATCTCCACACGTTTTCAACCATCTTTCATTTCCAAGGTAAATTCTACAATGTCCACAAGTGTAACACAACATAAAATTCAATGACACAATCACACACACAAACCATGCACACACGGCCACACATCATATTCACTTCCATCACTTTGCAAACTTCCATATTATCATGTATTCTACTCATTTCCATGCACTACAACATAACCAAATCTTCATAACATAAATTAAAGGATGAAAAGCTTACCTTTCTCTTCACTCTTCTTCACTAGCACAAGTTGCCCAACCAATGAAACCAAGGCTCAATCCTCCGAAACAACTACGCCAAGTCGACAAGGGACCTTGAATTAGTACTAAAACAACAAGAAAATAATTTTGGAATCAAGTTTTTGGAAGATGGAATTTTTCCTATGGCAGCCGAATGGTTCTCTTGTTCTTGCTCTTGTTTGTTTTTTTTTTTTTGTTCAATGCTTCTTGAAATTTCTTGAAGGCTTGCTCATTTAAATAATTTAAGTGATCATATGAAATTTTAATTAAACTTTTTGGGCTAGGCCATAGTGTGGCCGGCCACTCTCTCTTTGGGCCTTAATTTTCTCCAATTTTTTTTTGGTTCCTTAAGCCCAATTGATATAAATCCCGTTTAAAATTCACCGGACTAATTTCTAAAATTCCAATTTTGCCCTTGGCCTCTTTAATATTTCACCTTCATATTTTTAACATCACATACATGTTGACCTAAATCAAAATATTGCATTATTCTCATGAATCACGATTATTCTCAATTTTCCCGAACATGCGAAAGTACGGGATATAACATCCTCCCCCCCTTTAGAACATTCGTCCTCGAATGTTAAATTAACCTCGTGGTAGAACCAGGATAAGTCGGGGGAGGTTCTTTCACCAACTACATGCTTGCACTTGTTCGAAGTATTTGCAAGGGTTTTCATTTCCCTGCTTCTTCCACCATCTTTCTCCGATATTACCATATTACAACTGTGCAGAATCCTTATTAACCCAGCGATTTACATACTTCTAAATGGAACATATGGCAAACAGAATCATTATCCGAACCAAAGGACCAAACGGATGTCAGACGGAATCATTTCCAGAATCAGGAGTACAGAAAAACAGTAGACAAAACCATATTCCGACGTCATATCAAACAGATTCATAATCAGAGTCAGACATATCGAACCATATCGAACAAATCCGTAGTCAGAGTCAGACGCATAGAAGTAGGTCAAACAAATCTGTAATCGAGGTCATGATCGGAAAACGTATTGAAATATACCAAAATCGAGTCAAATATCGAACCACATCGGACCAATCCGTAAACATGATTAAATTCAGAAGTACAAAGGTATAGTAGATAAAACTTTATCGGGGACAAGGCGCGAGAATATGAACATACGGAGGCACATTAGCGAAAACATGACTACCTTTATTGATAACACGAAGGTTGCGGATCAATTTTCCTTGAAACTCGTTTCATTACTTGCTTTGTTCGTAGTCCTGTCGTAAGGGCGTCGTTACCACATATCCATTTCCAGCCTCTTCACGTATTCTAATTTCCTTTAGGTCACCCTCACGTCCCCATTTGTCTCTTACATCGACATTTGTGAAAATTTGGCTTACGTTCCACATATCCACTTCCCAAAATTGTTCTGGCCTTAGCACGCTTAACCTCGCCACCTTCACGCATTTTGACGCGTTAATGCTGATATAATTGCGTCATTTGCCCCACACGACCTTTGTCACATAATTTAGGGCAGGTCGGGGCCTTAACAATTTTCGGGAGGTCTTCGTAGCGGGCCCCACTTTGGTCTAGAGAGGATCTTTCATTTTTCTGACTTATGTAACTACCGAGTTAGTCCTTTAGATTCTCAACATTTACTTTTTATTCGTATGAATAATTACCCCTAACGATTCTGTCATTTCGGATCCTTATCCAAATTCAATTAGTAGCCAAGAAGGGAAAATATCACAAAATAGAGTCCAAGCATGTCAATGCATACATATATTTCAAAAAGAGGCTAATGAAATACCTGCGTCCGCATCTGGTGGCGCCTATGGGTCCTGTCGACTGGCCAAAGCATATGTGCGGCGCGAGGAATCGCCCGAACTGGGAACTCTGCCACGGCCCGTACCACGGGCTACTGGTGCTGGCCTACCTTGCCCCGTAGGGCGCATAGCCACAGAAGAAGATGGCCCAGCAACTGACCCACTAGGCAGAGCTGCATCATCTGGACCACCTCTGTACGGACACTCCCTCAAAATGTGGCCTTGACGGCCACAAGAAAAGCAGGCACCCGTGGCACGATAACATTCGCCAGGGTGACGTCCCCTGCAATAAGGACATCTAGGTATAGGCGGCCCCGTCCGGCCAGAATCTCTATCCAGCCACGAATCTAAAACCCCTGGGCTTTGGCCTGCTCCTGAGTACCCGGCATGATCTGATCTCCGACCCGAGGACTGTGGGGGCATACGTCGTGCCGGCTGAGAAAACTGTCTAACACGTGATCGAGATTGCCCACCTTGAAACTCTTCAGAATAACTAGCTGCTCTGGCCCTCTTGGACTGGCCCCGATCATAATCTACGCCCGACTGATCCTCTCTGTGCCGGTCCTCCATGCCCAGCGCATAAGCCTGTAACCGGGCGATGTCCATATCTGTCTGTGATGCCATCGCCATACAGCTATCAACCAGATAATCATCCAATCCCATCACATACCGATGCATTCTATCCCTCATGTCAGCTACGATGGTAGGTGCATATCGAGCCAGGGAGTCAAATTCCAAATTATACTCACGAACACTCCGACCCCTCTGCTTAATCCGCAAAAATCTATCAACTCTCGCTCTCCGCAACTCCGGGGGCAAGAAGTGACGGAGAAAAGCATCTACAAACTCATCCCAAGTAGCTGGGGGAGCATCCTTACCTCTGGACAATCCCCAGGAATCATACCAATTAAGTGCAATATCTCGCAACCTGTGCGAGGCAAGCTCAACAGACTCGGTCTCAGAAGCCCTAACCAGTCTCAATGAGCGCTGCATATCCCGGATGAAATCCTGAGGGTCCTCCTCGGGCTTAGACCCATAATACTCTGGGGGGTTACAGGTCAAGAAATCATGAACCCTCAAACTATCGCGCCTGTCGCTATCATTATCTCCTAGCCCGCGTCCGCGGGCCTGCCCCGCTACTATAGTCGTCAATAACTGTACCGCATCTCTCATCGCTCTGTACTCCGCCCCTGACTGGGAAACTGGAGGCTCTGGCGCTGGAGCCTCTGGGGCTAATGGCGGAGCTGCCTCCTGATCCATAGTGGTCGCGGCTGCTGCCCCAGGCTCCTCTGACAGCGGTGGCATAGCAGAGCCTGCTGGCTGGGGCATAACCTCGGGTATAGTCTGAGCATGGGCCCTAGTAACCCTCTGGGCCTGGCTAATCTCTCCAACCACCACTGACTTGCCCTTCTGGGCGGCCGTTGCCTTCTTCGGAGGCATCACTGAAAAATATAATAAGTGGTTAGAAAGAAATCATCCTAACAGCACAGCTCTATCGCATGATCTAAGATCCAAAGAAAGGCAACATCCTAAATGTCCGGTAGCCTCCTGTTTATAGATGTGGTGCACAACACACCGATAAACAAGACTCTACGAGACACGGTCTGTGGACACTCCGAGGACAAACCGCTCTGATACCACTTTTGTCACGACCCAACCCCGTAGGCCGTGACTAGTGCCCGATCTGGGCACCCAAACATATCTACCAAACTCTATCTCAAATCATAACGAACCCGTTCAAATATATATATAACAAAAGCCGACAAGGCTATGTTTCAACTCAGATAATTTCCAGAAAAATTTCGGCAGAGTTTCCTTTGTTTTATGGACTATCCGGAATAACCCTGCGCACAGAAAATACCAATCAAAGGCCACACAGGGCCAACAAATATCATGTACATATGCGGACCGGCCGCCGCGGCGAATGGAATCGCCCAACACAATAGATACAAACACAGTCATACGAAAGTAGGCACAACCCACATAATATGTCCACAGACCTCTAAACAGACAGACAGAATCATATGACGGGACAGGGCCCCGCCGTACCCAGAATAGTCATAAGTACAAAGATATGTATAACCGAAAGATTTGTACCAAAAATGCGGGCTCCGGATCAAAGGAGCTCTCTGAACAGCAGAACAAGTATCCTAGGCTGACCAATCGCCTCAATACGCACCTGTACCTGCGTGGCATGGGACGCAGCCCCGAAGAAGAGGGGTCAGTACGAACAATGTACCGAGTATGCAAAGTCAGAATTATTATAAACAGAATCATACGCGAAACCGGGTGTACAAAAGTATAATCAACAATCCTAATTAGGGTTGGACATACGGAGGTGTAATATACAGAATCATCGCTAGAGTCAAGAATATAGAAAATACATACCTTACCCGATTATCTGAACGCATACTTTCAAATCATAACTAATGCAATTCAAAGGCATGCATTGGGCGCCAAAATATGGACATCATAACGCAACACACCATAACATACACACGGTACCCGGGGACATACACCACACCGGGAAACCGAACAGATCATAATGCATACACGGTGCCCGGGGACAGATACCACGCCGGGAAACCGAACATATCATAGTGGTACCTCGGGAACCGGACATATACCACGAGAACCCGGGAACCGACCACATCGTAAATCACATACCCGGTAACTGGGGACGGACATATACCACAGTACCCCAGAACCGTTCGCGGTAACCGGAGACGGACATATACCACAAGATTCGAACCGGCCACGATTCGAGACGGACATATACCACAGTACTCCGAAGACTGGCGTAACATACTTCACATACATGGTAGCCGAACACATTATATTATCAGGATCTCCATAATAGATTAATTAAACCGAGTGCTTATATCGAAATTCTTATGCCAAAGATACTTGTATCAGAATTCTTGTATCAACTTACTTGTAACAAAATGTTTATATCAAAATACTGATATTGAAATAATTGTAATAGAAGTATTTTTACCAAATAGTTACAGTATATTACTTATAAAAAATTTCTTATTTCAAGCCGCATATCCGTATCAGAATATTCACATCAAAACGCGTATGTCGGGGTACCTATCTCAAAGTCTCCATGTCACAATACTTATATCAGAATTGGGAGTATCTATGTCAGAATAGTCATGATCGCAGTGGAATACTCAAGTCAAATATCCGTATCAGAATACTTATATCAAATATTCGTATCGGCTACTCGTATCGGAGTATTTATGTCAGAATGCTTGTGCCGGACCATTCATGTCAGGGAGGGACTTCGAACTGTATCAAACTCAAAACTAAGGGACAGAATTACCCCAAGGTACGTTTCATCAGTTAGTACGAACGAGAAGTCATTTAAGAAGGAAATAAGGCGATAATCGTAGTACGAGCCGTTCGGACGTCCTGACGGGTTAGGTCGCAGCAAACTTTTAAGACTGTTTGGATATGTCCAAAATATATCATGGGGTTTACTGGAATAATTAGAATGGCTCAGCTAATAGATCACATAAAGAAATTCGAACAATGATCGTATTGTACGTGTTGCGAATATCGCAATGGATTATGTCAAAATAATCTTTCTGGGATTGTTTCATACTTCAAACTACGTTATGAGATTCAGGGGATAATTAAAACGCTTATCGTTTATTTCCTGAGGAAGTAGCTAAAGGTTTCCTTTAGTTATGGCTCAAAACAATTTAGTGACACAATAGGGGCAGTTTCAGGAATAGTGGGCTCACCTCGGGTTAAGCCGAGGTGGCATACATAAATTACGACCATTACACTCTATGGAGTCGTCTATAGGAGTTCAGTATGACTTGGTTATGTTTGTGGCAATTATGGATATTTAAGTGTTTTCCAACCAAGGATAAGGATTTTAGTTCAAATATACTGAATGAATAGTACTAAAAATCAATCTCGAGTTTCTATGCACAGAACTTTTCCTAAGGCTCAAAATCCGACCTGATATCGCTAAGACATGCCAGGAGAAGGAAAGGGAGGACCTTACATACCTTTCGCGCTTGTTAAGCTCGTCGAAACTCCGATCCCGTTTCGTCAAAAATCTGCAAATGGTCATCTTTACCAGTTACTATTCATGCGGATTAACATTTCAACTTTGGTTAGGCATTTGGCTACCGAAATTTCGGCAGCACCTCCCCTATAAATATAACACCCCCGAGATTCAACTCGGCTCAAAACAACCAACAACAACATCAACCACAATATCCATAATCACAATAATCGAATTAAATCGCATTCTAACATAAATAGTACTACTTTCTTCACAATGTCTTAACTTCCATTCTAACTTCATACTTCCAATCCAACATCAACGCTTTCATATTTATTTACTAGTTCAAAGCCATTCAAATACGATTCGGGCATGTTTCTTATTATTCTACAAAGTATACCAAATTTCCACCGAACCATAATCCTTCCCAACTTCTACAATGCGACCAAACTACTAAACTACATTATTTTCCTTCCAAATTCATTAGCAATAACCATATTTCACATTTAAACCTTACTTCCATATTTATACAAAAATCATATAAAATTCACATAATTCGCCATAACAACATACAATCATTTTCGATGGCGACTCAATTCATTAAACCTCTATTTACGTCACAAAGGTCACAACGACCTAACTAAACTACTAAACAACTTCATCTCACCTCCCCCCTTCAATTACACTACACGGCACATACACACACTTCACACTTCAACATTCACATCTCAAGCAAAGTCATTAAACTTCCATTTCCGATACGAATTCCACAACGTCCACAACCATAATACAACATAAAATTTGACACAATCACATTACACACCAAGCATACACACACGGCCACACATCATATTCCTTACCCACTTTGCAAACTTCCATATTATCATGTATTCTACTCATTTACATATACTACATCACAAACAACCCTTCATAACATAATTAGGAAGAATGAATTCTTACCTTCTCCTATCAACTTCTTTACTTGTCTTGTGCTTCAAATTGATGAAACAAGCCTTCTATCTTTCAAAATAACTCCACCAAGTTGTAGAGGAGCCTTGAATTAGTGGGAATATAGCAAGAAAACAATTTTTGGAAGAAGGTATCAAGGAGGCAAAAATCAACAACTTGGCCGAATGGCCTTGTTTTGGTTTCTCTTGTTGCTCTTGTTTTTCTTCTTGTTCTAGTTTTCTTGAAACTTCTACATACCATGCTCACTTATATAATTTAATCACATGGGAAATTTTAATTAAATTTTTGGGCTAGGCCATAGTGTGGCCGGCCACTCTCTCTATTGGGCCTTAATTTCTTCTTTTTTTTTTTTGAAGCCCAATTGGATATAAATCCCGTTTAAAATTCCCGGAACAAATTTCTAAAATTCCAATTTTGCCCTTGGCCTCCCTCAATGCTTCACCTTCATATTTTTCAAGAGCAACAACATACATGTTGACCTAAATCAAAATATTGCATTATTCTCATGAATCACGATTATTCTCAATTTTCCCGAACATGCGAAAGTACGGGATAATATTTTGGGCCGTTGCGCATATGATAACCTGGTTTGTCGGCTTCGTGATATATATATATATGTTTGTGTTGAGACGAGCTTGAGACAAAGATCTCGATATTGGTATACGTATAAGTCATCTGTATGTGATTCGGATTAATGAATGTGTTTGGGTGCCCAGCTCGGGCACTAGTCACAGCCTACGGGGTTGGGTCGTGACATAAAGTCTTTTCTTTTCCTCAAACAAGTCGCACAACACAACGACTCAATCTACCAATTAGATATCATAAAGTAATAATGTCTACGTTGGTTTTGATTCTGAACTACTGGCATGCACGTTTCTCTTCCAAGGACTAACCCATTTTTCTATTTTCAACCAATTATGCACAACTCAAGAATGCTACGACTAACAATGATGCTTTAATGCATGACATTACATTATCGAACATATTATGATGCACACAAATGCTACTTTAGGCGGTCACTTTGTTTTGATCAATTCTCATCCTTGTGCCCTCATGTAGACCAAAGAACGTCCCAACACATATATATACAACAATAATGGGACGAAGACAAAAGAGAAGAGAAAAACACTCACACTCACAAAGAAGTTCATATCTAGGCATGCAAATACCATAAGCTTGCCCTTATTTTCTATGCTTTCATCGTAGGTTCGTTCGGCTTGTGATCACATTAGGACTTGTTTATGGCTTGTGTGTAGGCTTAGGGCGGGTAGGATACTTTTTGGATATTAGTGACTAACCGCTTTTTGAACGCTCAACATCTCCCACCTTAATTCGCCTCTTGTTCAACCCCTTTTGTTTCTTTCAAGTTTTCGACCTCGATGTGGTTTTAGTCCTAATCAACTTACAATTCTTTTTGTGTTACCCTTTTCGAGTTTTTCTCCTTTTTTTTTCTTTTTTTTTTCCTTTTTTTTTTCTTTTTTTCATACATGCAACCACCACATCGAATCCCGACTAACAAACTCCACCACCCCCAACTTAGGCATTTTAACATCTACTTCACATTTAATTTACCCCCAACTTAGGCATTTTGCCTCATCTATCTAGTAGCATCAAGGAGGGAACGGGTGCAAAGATGGATTGATTTCACAAAGGGTAAGGTTTCATTATTGGCTAGCCAAGAAAAAGGTCAAAAGGCTCAAACAGGGAAAACTAGGGATATTTAAAATCATATGGTCAGGCTTATTTAGGAAAAGTGACTATTTACTCAAAGAAAGCCTAAGATCAACTCACAACTAAACCAACTATCGGATTCAAACATGACTAACTGGGCAAGTTCTAGATTATACATATATAAATAGAACAAAACTAACAGCTCACACACACATTGGCATAAGGACGATCATATACAATTGTGACCTCCTAGGTATTCAATCGTTGCACACAATACCCCAATTATATAATAATGTCATACAAAGATTCAAATCATGTCAACTAATAGCTATTTCTGAGTATGCATTTTTCAAATTTTGAGGGGTCCAAAATTTCCAAAAAACCACAAACAACATGCCACAGTTACAGAACAATACCAGATAAGTCAAAACTACTCTACTTAACCTAAGCAACAGCCTAAACATGCAGTTTCAACCAAATAAAAACCCTTAGGAAAAGAACTCTAGCAAAGAAAAGTCGAGGGGGTTCCTAAACACATATTTACACTACAATAACATCAAATAGTCCCGCCCCCAACTAGAAAATCATACACTGCCCTCAGTGCATCAACATAGGCATAGAAAAGACAAGGGTTAGGACTACCTGAGGCATACTAGGCACGATGCTCCTCCTACTGTGCCCCTACCGCATCAGTATCGGTAGGTGCTGGATCAATAGTGCTACTAGGAGGCTCGGACTGACTTTGGGAAAGTGGGTCCTCTGTTGGGACAGTCGTCCTCGCCTCCTCAGGTACTACAATATTGGGTGCCGTCTGCTCAATAGGGGGATCTAGGCTGCTCGATGCCCCCATGTAGTGGTAGTCAACAATAGATAGCCTTGTGGCTTTCTTCATCTGGCGCTCTTCTAGCTCAACTGGGTCTAGCCCCTCATCTTCTTTCTCAGATCTCGGCCTCTTGCCTCTATCTTGGGCTGAGGGCTCCTATCTCGATAGTCGCACCACTGGCACCAAAGAGGATAAATCAATCGGCATTGCTGGTTGAGGGGGATCCGCAAACACTCCCCCCTTCTTCACCTGAAGTTCAAGGACATCGTCCTTCAACTGGTAATATCTTTCTTTACCGTTTTCATCTCAGCTGCAGACGACACCTTTTAACTCATGGAGTCTCCTCTGAATGCCATCAATTCTGGAGTAAATTTGACGGTGCGATTGGGTGAGGGACTCCTGTAGTGGCTCCATCTCCTTCCTGACTGCCCGTGCTATAACCCCTTCCACCTTTTCTAATAAGCTAGCAATCGGTCGATCGGTTTTGTAACGCCTTTACATAAGATTCATGGAATTTTGCCTGTTAAATGGAATTATTACATCCCCAGGAAGTGCTGTAGATGTGGAGGTTACTCTGGTAGCAGGTGGGGCAGTCGTGGAGATCGGCTCAGTAGCAATCTCAGGGGCTGCTAAAGAGGTGGGACCCGAAGATGACTCGAGGACCGCTGTGGGAGCTGGTGTTGTCATAGTGGCGGGCTTAAAACCCTCTTGGGTCTCCCTAATGTCGTGCCTTTTTTCTTATTTTGGTCAGACTCATATTGCACAAATTCTGGTGCCGCCACACCACCTTGGGTTGCCACCAGCCAGGCCTGAACATCTTTATCTTAGCTCTTTATTAAGATGTAGACATTCTTTGCCTCATATTTGTGATCCCAGTAAGGAAATTGCTGGATCTCAGCCTTCAAACAGAGGGTCGTAATCAAGCACGGGAAAACCATAGAAAGCCCAAGTTGGGTTGACCACATAAGAACCTCATCTGCTATCAATTTCCCTATATCAACTGCATACGGGACATGATGGAAGCCACTAGAATTGCATGGCTTATAGTGAGCTGATTATCTGTCTGAGTTGGGTGTATTCTGTTTAGCAGGACACTCCACCAGAATTTGGCTTCCACTATGAGATCTTTCTTTTTAATCTACGCACTAGAGTAGGTACGCCAGGCTGGGTTCTCTTTTGCAATCACCGAAGCTACCCACGGTAATTCTCTCAAAATATTAGTTCTGTTCCCCTCCATTCTGTAGTCTAACTCATCAGTGTTTGCTGGCGGCTCATAGTTGTCCCTGAAGTAGAATCGGTTGATGGCTTTGCTGGAGAAATCAATCCTCACTCCCCTAATAGTCACCTTCTAGAGGCGTATGACTGTCTTTGCTTGTTGGGCTGGCTTGTACCGGTTGTTTATCTCTGCGGCATAGTTGGCATAAAACTCTCTCACAATAGAGGATATATATGTGTCGGATGGTTGGTTAAGGAAACCCCATCCATGGTGATCAATGACAGCCTGTATGTTGGGGAAATGTTCCAATCCCTCGAAACTGATCCACCTTTCCTTATAGATGTTCCGGCAGAAACCCTGTCCTCCTTCCTTAGGCTCCAGCCCTTTATCATACATTTCTTTTGAACCTTGGACTGAGAATCGAATAGCATGTCCAGACCTCTCCTTCATTCTGTTCTCATTTAGGTGTGCCGCCTCTTCAGCATCAGACTCCTCCAAAGACGTTAGTCGCCTCCACCTGAGTAGGCAGATCAGGAGAGCTTGATGATTTCTCTCCCTCACTAATGGAACCGGTGTTCTTTGATGAGGACCCTCATCAGACTGGGGGTTTACCGGAGTTTGGGCTGCTCTACGCGGACTTGTGAGTCGTGCGATAGGATCCTGGTTTTTATCATTCACATGGTCTTGATCACGGAGCACACGGTCCTGATTTGGGTCTGACCTCGCCCTCATACCTGTCCTGTGGCTTGGGCATGACCTTTTCTGACAGTGTTCTTTGGAGCCGTACCTGTAGACTACATATTAGTATCTACAATGACAAAGGTGTAAACAAGGAGGATAATTTACAAACACAATTTTTTTTGTACGGACCGTGAAAGACATACGATCTGTAAAAGAGACCGTAAGTTGGTAACTGAGATGCAATTTTTACATAGAAGATTCTACGGTGAAGTTATACAGACTATACAAATTTTACGGTCCGTTAAAATTATCGTAGATTGGGGACAGTAAGTTAGGAACCGAAGAAACTGTTTTACGATACAAGTTACGGTCTGTAAAAGTTTTACGGTCCGTAAGTTGTATCGTCTAACAGGAACAGTGTTGGAACTGTTATATAGTAGAGTATTTTACGACCCAGATTTAAGGTCCGTTTAAAATCTACGGTCCGTAAATCTAGTTGTAAAATTCCCTCTATATAACACTTATCACACCTTCCCCATGAACTTCTTTTTCATACATAGCATACACCAATGGCTTTTTGCACATGAATCCATATTATTTGTCACACCCTAATTTTCGATAGGGCATGATGGGCACCCGACCCTTACTTAGGGCTGAGCGAATCCGCTGACTCTCGTAATACTCATAATCGTACTGGGCCCTTAAATCATGACATGAATGCATAATGTAAATTTTTCAAAAAGAACATGCTTTTCCTCTTTCTCAAACCGAATAAAATCTGTAATCATAACAAATCAGTAACATAATGCATAATGATATATCGGCTTACATAGCCGCTTACAAAACTGACATATTATATACATGACTCTGTCTGCAAAGTCTCTAACGTAAACCAAGATACCATAACATAAATATTCGACTCGGACCCTCAAAGAAAGGAAAGGAGCTCGCCATCTCCGCCGGAACATCTCCTGCTAATATCCTCTGCTACTATCTCATACACCTGCGTGGCATGAAACGCATCCCCCGAAGAAAGGGGGTCAGTACGGAATATGTACTGAGCATGTAAAGCATGAAATACAGTAACAGAGTCATAACGGAGATAAAAGTACAGAAGCGAGGACGATAATCAGAATATCAAACCTGCTTACTCTTAAACTCAAACCATGCAGAACAATATCGTATCGGACCATGCATAACAATTTCATATCCCACCTGTCATGGGGCTTAGTGACATAATCAGACAATCATTCTGTACATGTGTATACATATAGCGTGTCCCGGCCCTCTAATGAGGGACTCGGTACGTAAGATCATATTACCATCATACATATACATATAGCGTGTCCCGGCCCTCTAATGAGGGACTCGGTGAATAAGATCATGTTACCATCATATATATATACATATAGCGTGTCCTGGCCCTCTAATTAGGGACTCGGTGAATAGCGTGTCCCGGCCTCAGCGAGACTCGGTGGATAACACGGCCGGCCCTCTAACGAGGAACTCGGTGGAATAGCGTGTCCCGGCCCTCTAGTGAGGGACTCGGTGGATAGCGTGTCCCGGCCCTCTAATGAGGGATTCGGTGAATAGTATAGTAGAGCTGTGCACGAAAACATGTCCTGGCCCGGGACTCAGTGAAAGATGTAACAATCATACGCACGAGCAGAGTAGTGAGAAACCATATGCATAAAAATCATCATTACCGACTCCACAGAATGATCAAAACGAACCTTCGTTTAAAAGCCAAACAATAGTCAAGTCAAGTCAAGTTTCCTCCGAGGATCACTCGGGAACATATCAGATAGAACCTTAGAAACCATAGACACGTATCCAAACCATATACATGTAAATCATCAATCCAGACTCGACAGATAGACAAGTAATTGACACTCGGGAGTTAAGGCGATAGTCATGCAAGTCCTTTCAAAAAGTCATTAGAACTGCACAAAGGAAAGTCTCGGGAACCACGGATATGCATCCACCCAATCCGGGCCCGCCCATGAAAGTTAAAGTCATTATACGTTATAGAATCACTTACGAGCATATCAAAGCAATCCGGTTCTGTCTATGAAAGTTACGGACGTTTTTAGACATAAGATCCTTTAGGAACAAAACCGTTTATACAACATTTCAAATCCAATCATATCAAAGACATAAGGACCATATTCCTACTACATTAAGAATACCAATATCAAGAGATGAATAAGAATCGTAGGCATGCTCGGATCATAAGAATAGAGTTACCCCGAGGCTCGTATCATAGCTTATTTACATCTAAGACATGCCAAAAGAAGGAAAGGGTAAGCTTTACATACCTCGTCCGCTTCCTAAGCTAATCCGAACTTAAGTCTCGGTTTCTGAAAATCTACAATAACGTCATTAGACACCAAGCATTAGCTATAGGTACTTAAGAATCCCATCTTGAGCTAGCACTTCATTTACAGAAATTTGGGCAGCACTTCCCCTATAAATTCAACATCCCCGAGAATTCAACTCGGCCAAATCTTCAACAACAATACCAACAACCATATTAACAACATCAATAATCAATTCCAAACGCATTCTAACATTAATAAATCCTTTCTACATAATTCGACGACATTCAATTACATTCAATTCAACTACATACTTTCAAGCTAACATCAACGCTCACAAGTTCAAGTACTAATCCGAGATCATTCAAACAATTTTCAAGAACACTTTAAACAATTCACACAATATTTCAAACAACCCAACCAATGTACCACTTCACCCGAAAACTACCAAACCCGAGGGCAACAACACAACACATTCTCTTCCTTCCAAATTCATAAACTATACTAACAATTCACACGTTGACAACATCATTCTTATAAATGCAAGAAACTATACACAATTCACTTTAGCTTCTAAAACAGCCCACAACAATTACAACTTCAACTTGGATCATTAAACTCTCATTATCAACATAGAATTCATAACAACAACAACCAAAATACTAAATAACATTAGTTCATTCCTTGTACACCAAGCAGCCCCTAGTCACGGCTACAACACCAACACCACAATTTCATGAATTCCATTCATTCTCACATACTACCACATGCACAAACCATTCATAACACATGAAAAAGGAGATTAATCCTTACCTTCTTCCACTTCACTTCACAACTTGGCTAGGGTTGATGCTTTGCAAAAACGAATGGTTTGGTTGTTCCAACAACTATCTCACGTTAATAAGGACCCTTCAATTGATTGAATTGCTAGAAAAAAAATATTTTTTTTATTACTATTCATGGTCATCCATTTTTCTTGCCATGGCCGTATGGCTCCCTTTGTTGTTCTCCAAGTTTCTTGAATTTTCTAAGGTGATGAAAATGATGAAGATGATTAATTAGTCATCACTTAGCTACATATATTAAGCTTCCATGTGGGCCTTGGCCCACACCCCATGTGGCCGGCCACTTATGGCCATTTTCATAAAATAGCCAACTTTCCATAATTAGCTTTTAACCCCAAATTTTTCTTAATATTCCATACCAATAAAAATATAAGCAACTTGCGCCTTAAAACAAAGTCGGAAAAAAATAGCCTTGCCCATAACTTGTCGTAACCAACTTAAAATATTCCAACGTACAAAATACGGGATATAACATCCTTCCCCCCTTTAGAACATTCGTCCTCGAATGTTCAACTAGTTTCATAAAGTCTTATAAAGATCTCGGAGGGGTTTCCTTTATTACTATAGTATGCAATTTCATCTATCAATCATATTTCTCCTTCACCTTCTCTTCAACCTCTCAAATCATCTCCTCCCCGTCGAATCTCATTAAGTATTTGCTTGGTCTCATCCTTAGCATATAAATGTTTCCTGGGTAACATAACTACTCCCGTACGACTTGCATAGAGTATATTCTATCTTAGTTACAGTCTTTCCTTCTCCTGGTTCACTCTGCTCCACATATTCCTTCCATCCTGACATTCGCTTGTAGCCTACCCTGTCATGCTCTTTTCCCTTCCTTTATTCACTCCTTTGACGTTCTCACTTCCTACTATAGGAGGTTTTCTGTTTTTCTCCGTTACTACTCATAGGTCGCGGTATCATTAGCGAACAACCCTATCGCCCACATCTTGGCTCCTAATCCCGCACAACAGTGTTTTCTTTCACAACATCTCTGTAAGTTACTCATTATCATTCACTTGTCGTACTCTATCCGCTCTCCAATGTCGTGCCATTTGAGATTTTCAAAATTAATTCTCAGCACTATCTCAATCACCATCCTCGCTTCTTCCCCTTTGGCTGGCTTTTGGATCTTACTAACTTGTCTCCGCAAAGAGTCTTACCTGTTGCCCAAGCATCCGTATCAAATATATTGTCATGTCGATTGTCTTCATCTTACACTTGCATCTCTCGCACTCGCTTCCCCCCTTTAGGGGTGTACTTATACCATTATCCGATTATACTCGCCCTATGTCCGTATTTCCACTCTCAATTAGGCGGCACTTTTATTCCGACATTTTGATTCCCTTGCCTTCCATCTGCTCACTTTCTTTCTTTTCCAAATATCATTGTATTAGAACTTTCCAAGCTCAACCTGTAGTGAAAACAGCATCCGCTTGCCTTGTAACATTTGTGCCATTTATACTTGAACCTCGTTGCCTTGTCCGGTTAATGCCTTCCATATACCGGCACGTTGGTTGCCGGAATACACATATCCGCTGATGTAGCCATGTATGGAATATCATAGACATACGTACACATATATTTACTACCATCTCACTTACAAAATATTTCCAAACACTATTCCAACTCACCCCAATTCTAAAGCTGTGGCGCACCTTCTTTCTCTTTACCGGTCTTGTCCGCGTCGGCCTACGCGACCTCTTAAGGTTTTCGCCCACTCTGTATATTCTAAATTCCCTTAGACTACTCTAACTTCCCATTTAGATCTCCTATGTCTGACCTTTCAGGATTCTTAGTACACTTCCCAGGGGGTCACCCATCCTAAGATTACTCTCACTCCAGCACGCTTAACTTAGAAACTCTGATAAAATACGATGCTGTAATGCTAATATAATCGCGTCCATCTCACCGTATGACCTTCATCACATAATCTGGAATAAGTTGAAATCTTAACAGATTCCGAAACGTTCTCATATTACCTCGTTCCTCACCCTTTCTATAACCGGGTCTTTCGCATTCTCGTCACTTATAGTACTAGTACCCTTAGCTACACATGTCATGGTCTATTACTACTTGGTTATCTCACTTTCTCCTTATTTCCTTCTTCCAATTACCCTCTCTTTTCTTACACTCGCTATCATTTCCGTTATTATATAACCCTTATTCCGAACTTCCCCTACAGAACTTGATAAGCCTTCCTTATTCGTTCTATAGCTCGCTTTTCCGTTTCACACTTGCCTTTATATTCTAGTTACATAGATCACATCATGGCTTTGGCCACTTTCTCACTCAGCTTTACTTATTTTCATAACAATCCTTATTATGTCCGGTTCGTATTCGATCCTATAGTGTAACACTTCTTAACTTCTTACCCTTTCTGGTCCACTTTATCCTTAACATTTCACAAGCTGTCTTATCCATACATTCATATCCATCACGATTCTTTTCCTCCATACCCTTGTCTTAATCATACTATTACTTCTTTCAATTATAACCTCATCGTATTTTTTTTTCTCCTGCTTATCGATTCAGTCAGTGCCTTAATATAACACTCTATCAAGATTTACTGGCTTTTTCTAAATCATCTCTTAGTATTACAAGCCCTCTCTAATTTCTTCTACCATCTCGATATCGACCTTCTAACTCTTATTGTCCTCAATTCAGCAATTAACTTCTTTCTCGATGTCAGCCGTACTCGCAACTTAGTCAAATCCCATCATTACTATTAGTACGACCTTTCAAGTCATATCACAAATCCATATCTCATTCTCCCTTTTTTTTTTTGGGAAAATTTCGGCAGAGTTTTCCCTATATTTCTTACTATCTCAAACCTGCACGCAGGAAATACCAACAGTGCCTCACAGGGCCAACATATATATGTACATGTCATATCATATCACGGCCACACAGGGCTCCCAATATCGATAATAATACGAAGATGATATACTTACCTCGTGTGTCCAACTCGAACTGCACCGGTTACATTTTCCCTCGTTTACTTCCCTTTCACCTTTCAACTTTACATTTAGATCGTACTTCAATATCTTACCCGACATACATCTTTCATACCTTTGCTTACCTGCGTGCTTAGTAACTTCCATTATCATCAATCACTTTCTTCTGTCGATGTCATTCTTCTGTTGCAATCAAAAGTTAGTACGGGGAATCTCATTCCCTATGACTTGGCTCTATGGCACGATCTAAGAGATGAAAGAAAAGTAACCACCCTAGATGCCCTGTAGCCTCCTGTTTATAAATGTGGCGCGCTTCACACCATAAATGTGACACTACCGGACACGACTTTGCGTACAACCCCTAGGACGAACCGTTTCCGATACCAATTTGTCACACCCTAATTTTCGATAGGGCATGATGGGCACCCGACCCTTACTTAGGGCTGAGCGAATCCACTGACTCTCGTAATACTCATAATCGTACTAGGCCCTTAAATCATGACATGAATGCATAATGTAAACTTTTCAAAAAAAAAACATGCTTTTCCGCTTTCTCAAACCGAATAAAATCTGTAATCATAACAAATCAGTAACATAATGCATAATGATATATCGGCTTACATAGCCGCTTACAAAACTGACATATTATATACATGACTCTGTCTGCAAAGTCTCTAACAAAAACCAAGATATCATAACATAAATATTCTGACTCGGCAGCACTCCGGAAGGAAAGGGAGCTCGCCAATCTCGCTGGAACATCTCCTGCTAATATCCTCTACTCATCTGTATACACCTGCGTGGCATGAAACGCATCCCCCGAAGAAAGGGGTCGTACGGAATATGTACCGAGCATGTAAAGCATGAAATACAAGAATGGTAGTCATAACGGAGATAAAAGTACGAAGCGAGGACGATAATCGAATATCAAACCTCGCTTACTCTTAAACTCAAACCATGCATAACAATATCGTATCGGACCATGCATAACAATTTCATATCCCACCTGTCATGGGGCTTAGTGACATAATCAGACAATCATTCTGTACATGTGTATACATATAGCGTGTCCCGGCCCTCTAATGAGGGACTCGGTAAGTAAGATCATATTACCATCATACATATACATATAACGGTCCCGCCCTCTAACGAGGGACTCGGTGAATAAGATCATGTTACCATCATATATATACATATAGCGTGTCCCGACCCTCTAATTAGGACTCGGTGAATAGCGTGTCCCGCCCTAGAGGGACCCGTGGATAGCATGGCCCGGCCCTCTAATGAGGAACTCGGTGAATAGCGTGTCCCGGCCCTCTAGTGAGGGACTCGGTGGATAGCGTGTCCCGGCCCTCTAATGAGGGATTCGGTGAATAGTATAGTAGAGCTGTGCACGAAAACATGTCCCGGCCCGGACTCGTTGAAAGATGTAACAATCATACGCACGAGCCGAGTAGTGAGAAACCATATGCATAAAAATCATCATTACCGACTCACAGAATGATCAAAACGAACCTTCGTTTAAAAGCCAAACAATAGTCAAGTCAAGTCAAGTTTCCTCCGAGGATCACTCGGGAACATATCAGATAGAACCTTAGAAACCATAGACACGTATTCAAACCATATACATGTAAATCATCAATCCGTACACAACAGATAGACAAGTAATTGACACTCGGGAGTTAAGGCGATAGTCATGCAAGTCCTTTCAAAAAGTCATTAGAACCGCACAAAGGAAAGTCTCGGGAACCACGGATAGGCATCCACCCAATCCGGGCCCGCCCATGAAAGTTAAAGTCATTATACGTTGCGAATCACTTACGAGCATATCAAAGCAATCCGGTTCGTCTATGAAAGTTACGGACGTTTTTAGACATAAGATCTTTTAGGAACAAAACCGTTTATACAACATTTCAAATCCAATCATATCAAAGACATAAGGACCATATTCCTACTACATTAAGAATACCAATATCAAGAGATGAATAAGAATCGTAGGCATGCTCGGATCATAAGAATAGAGTTACCCCGAGGCTCGTATCATAGCTTATTTACATCTAAGACATGCCAAAAGAAGGAAAGGGTAAGCTTTACATACCTCGTCCGCTTCCTAAGCTAATCCGAACTTAAGTCTCGGTTCGAAAATCTACAATAACGTCATTAGACACCAAGCATTAGCTATAGGTACTTAAGAATCCCATCTTGAGCTAGCACTTCATTTACAGAAATTTGGGCAGCACTTCCCCTATAAATTCAACATCCCCGAGAATTCAACTCGGCCAAATCTTCAACAACAATACCAACAACCATATTAACAACATCAATAATTAATTCCAAAGGCATTCTAACATTAATAACTCCTTTCTACATAATTCGACGACATTCAATTACATTCAATTCAACTACATACTTTCAAGCTAACATCAACGCTCACAAGTTCAAGTACTAATCCGAGATCATTCAAACAATTTTCAAGAACACTTTAAACAATTCACACAATATTTCAAACAACCCAACCAATGTACCACTTCACCCGAAAACTACCAAACCCGAGGGCAACAACACAACACATTCTCTTCCTTCCAAATTCATAAACTATACTAACAATTCACACGTTGACAACATCATTCTTATAAATGCAAGAAACTATACACAATTCACTTTAGCTTCTAAAACAGCCCACAACAATTACAACTTCAACTTGGATCATTAAACTCTCATTATCAACATAGAATTCATAACAACAACAACCAAAATACTAAATAACATTAGTTCATTCGTTGTACACCAAGCAGCCCCTAGTCACGTCATGAATTTCATTCATTCTCACATACTACCACATGCACAAACCATTCATAACACATGAAAAAGGAGATTAATCGTTAACTTCTTCCACTTCACTTCACAACTTGGCTAGGGTTGATGCTTTGCAAAAACGAATGGTTTGGTTGTTCCAACAACTATCTCACGTTAATAAGGACCCTTCAGTTGATTGAATTGCTAGAAAAAAATATTTTTTTGATTACTATTCATGGTCATCCATTTTTCTTGCCATGGCCGAATGGCTCCCTTTGTTGTTCTCCAAGTTTCTTGAATTTTCTAAGGTGATGAAAATGATGAAGATGATTAATTAGTCATCACTTAGCTACATATATTAAGCTTCCATGTGGGCCTTGGCCCACACCCCATGTGGCCGGCCACTTATGGCCATTTTCATAAAATAGCCAACTTTCCATAATTAGCTTTTAACCCCAAATTTTTCTTAATATTCCATACCAATAAAATTATAAGCAACTTGCGCCTTAAAACAAAGTCGGAAAAAATAGCCTTGCCCATAACTTGTCGTAACCAACTTAAAATATTCCAACGTACAAAATACGGGATATAACATTATTACACTCATTATATTGACTGGGTTACTCAGACTTCACCCGAATCACACTTTTCCTCATTTAAGCATTTTATCGAGCATTTGGTGGGCATAACGAATTGTTATATCAATTAAGATATTGACACTCGAAATGCCCACCGACCCAATGGGGGTTTCGAATACTCGTTCCCCATGGGTCCAATGTTAAGCACAACACAACCAAATCTGCACCCCAACTAATTGCAAGAATCTATCCCCCATACAATAGAAATTCAAGATTTTTGCACTTCAAGGTCATTGAGAGACAAATGGGTATTCGTCCATCTCTCTAATATGAAGCTTTATATCATAACTAAGGTATGAGAGAATAAAAAAACCTTGTAAAGACGTGGATGATCAAATAAACACAAAGAGTATAGTTGAGAAATTTTTTACTTCTTGCTTCAACTCAAACGGCTGCTAAGGGTTTGTGATTGGATGTTATGGTGGGGAGTTGTGTTTATGTTTAGGAAAAGAATAATTACATTATGATTATAGGGAGTGAAAAGGGGAGTGAATTTAGGGATGTGATTGGGTAGTGGAAGGATTATAGGGATGTGTAAAGTTTTAGTTGGAAGAGGAGTGAACGGTTTATTTTTTATATTTGAAGTTGAAGCAAAAAAA
The DNA here is from genome assembly GCF_029784015.1 of Lycium ferocissimum. Lineage (NCBI taxonomy): Eukaryota > Viridiplantae > Streptophyta > Magnoliopsida > Solanales > Solanaceae > Lycium > Lycium ferocissimum. The sequence goes on from NC_081343.1 coordinate 19,810,359, forward strand.
CTGAAGCATTTTTATTATTATACCCTAGCCGCCTTTTTATTTTAAACTTACCTGGCCTTTTACGCTGTCAATCTACCCCCGTAGAAATTGTACGGGGCGTAGATATTGACGTAAATCTTGCAACGGTGATGTGATCTAACGATCCTTGTTTTACGCTTCCATATACGGTCCGTATGTGTTGGCTTAAATCAAGAACATAAAGATCTCTTACCTGGCTCATATTCTATGCTTCCTTTTACGGACCCTAGATTCTGGCGTAAATCATCAACAGAGGACCATCTTTTTGCTTCCTCAATCTACGCTTCCATCTACAGACCGTTAAACATTTACGGACCATAGATTCTGGCATAGATCAACTCCAGTTTCTACACTTTGCATCCTGCACCAAAACAAACGTTACCCTATATGCTTCAAACACAAAAAGAAAATAAACATTACACTTGGGTTGCCTCCCAAGAAGCGCTTGATTTAACGTCGTAGCACAACGGCGGTACCAATCTACTTTTGGTTAGGACTCACTGAGTCCGCATTCGTTCCTAGGTGCTTCAACCGGTATCGATCAACAATTCTATCTCCATCAACCATCCTGTGATAGTGTTTCACCCTCTGCCCATTCACTTTAAATGTCAGAGTTCTATCTCCGGACTTCAGTTCAATCGCCCCATGGGGTGAAACATTTACCACCTCAAATAGACCGGACCACCTTGACTTTACCATACCCGGTAGCAGTTTCAATCGAGAGTTAAATAGCAAGACAGGATCACCTTTGTAGAATTCTCACTTCAGGATTTTCTTATCATGATACTGCTTCATCTTCTTTTTATAAAGTTCTGCACTTTTATATGCCTGGTACAGAAATTCGTCCATCTCGTTGAGTTTAAACAACTTGATATTGGTCGCCTCTTCCCAATCCATGTTTAATTTCTTCAAGGCCTATATAGCCTTATGTTCAAGCTCAATCGGCAGGTGACAAGCTTTTTCAAAAATGAGCTTGAAGGGTGAAGTCCCAATCGGAGTCTTAAAAGCAGTCTGGTAAGCCCATAGAGCATCATCAAGCGTGTGAGCCCAGTCAGTTCTGTTTGCATTTACCGTCTTAGCTAGAATACACTTGATCTCCCGATTGGAGACTTCAACTTGCCCACAGGATGATAGGGAGTTGCTACCCTAGGTTTTACTCCATACTTCTCCATCAATCCTGCGAAGTCTCTATTGCAAAAGTGGGAACCACCATCACTGATTATAGCCCTCGGAGTACCAAAACGAGTAAATATGTTCTTCTTTAGGAACCCCATGACACTCTTAGGCACATTGTTAGGTAAAGCCACCGCTTCTACCCATTTTAACACATAATCCACAACAATCAAGATATACTTCATGCCACCAGAGCTCACAAAGGGTCCGATAAAATCAATCCCCCAGACATCGAACACTTCCACCTCCATCAAAAAATTTATAGGCATATGTTACCTTCTGCCTATACTCCCTTGCCTCTGACATTGATCATAAGACCTTACCAATAGATTTGAATCATGAAAGATAGTCGGCCAGTAATATCTGCATTCAAGAACTTTAGCAGTAGTCCGGTTACCACTATGATGACCCCCAACAGGAGAGTCATGGCATGCCTTTAGAATTGCTATCACTTCACTTTCGGGAACACAACACCAAATAATGTTGTCAGTGCATGTTCTGAACAAGTAAGGCTCATCCCAATAGTATTTATAAGAATCCCATAAGAACTTCTTCTTTTGGTATGCTTTGATCTCTTCTGGAACTATGCCTGTCACCAAATAATTATCAATGTCGGCATACCACGGTGCCACCTCCATTGACACAGCCAACAACCTCTCATCGAGAAATGCATCATTGATATCTAGCTCATCCGAAGATCTCCCAGTTTCTTCAAGCCAAGAGAGATGGTCAGCAACCGGATTCTCAGTTCCCTTGCGGTCTTTCACCTCAAAGTCAAACTCTTGCAGCAATAGCACCCATCGGATAAGTCATGTCTTAGCTTTCTTCTATATCATTAGGTATTTCAATGCAGCATGATCAGTGTATACCACGACTTTGGACCCCAAAGAGATAGGCCCGAAACTTCTCAAAAGCAAAAACTTGTTACATCTCAGAAGTTTTGAGTTGTCGTGTTGTGAATAGACTAACGCGAGCTTAAGCTAAATATGAAGTCCTTACGGGATTAAGAAGAGTATTAGATTACTTCAAGTGAGTAGCGTAATATTTTGAAGTTGTATGAATCGGTGAAACTAAGTTCGTCGAAGGAAGTAAGGTATAAGTCGTGTTTGTGGAGGTTTTTGCAATTATCGAGGTAACGATTGTTTAGTAGTGCCTTGGAAGGGAGTTATAGGGCTTCTTAGATGATTATTAAAGTGTTAAACAAGTGCCAAGAAGATTCCATAAGGATTTGAGATCAAGTGAATCAACGAAATCAATTTTGGAAAAAAAGGTGAGTTATACGACTACTTATACGGTCCGTACCACTTTATACGGTCCGTATAATGGTTACAGTGAAGGTTCATCACTGGTGGCATTATACAGTCACTTATACGAATCGTATAAAATTATACGGACCGTATAAGTGTCCGTATAATCTCGTTGTGTAGCTTTATTTTTAATTTTTATAAATAGATGACTCAAGTTCTAATTTTCATTTCCCATCTTCTCCACAACACTTGAGAGCTCTAGAATATTCCTCACACCATATCAACACAAATCCAAGATAAATCAAAGATCAAGAAGCAAGAATCAAGATATCCATGTGTTGGAAGACTTGCTAGGGTTAGTAGACTTCAAAAATTTCTTGGGTATTGAAGCTAGGGTTTTCATACAAATTGATAACTTGCTCCAAAGCTCATTTTTATGAGGTAAAAGGTTAGTATTCATGCTTATTTCATGTTATTAAGAATGCTTAGTTGTCGAATAATTTGGATGAAAGGAGAAAGTAGAAGATGAGGTCTAAATGTAGATTTCATGATATTTGTGGGTAGTAAACTAACTTGAGTAATGATTCTTAGTATTCTATGGATATAATATTGCTATGAAGGGTATTAATGATGACAAGGAAGTGTTGTATAAAATTGTGCAAAGGGTAGATGTGAAGTTGTTGATGTAAGTTGAATATGAGAATGAACTTTGAGACTTAATTGAATATGACTACTTGAGTATGATATTGTGTATGTTATTATGGTTGTTTAGGGGGTTGTTTTACGATATGGTGGAAGTCGATGAAATAGCGGAAATGCTACCCAATTTTTGTTAGCTCATGAGTTATTCTAATTTGAATTTAAGAGTGTCCTTAGAACTTAACCTTGGTATGAATCCTTTTAAATGTAGATTTCTCAAGCCTTGGGGGTGAACGTTAGATAGTTGAGAAGACAAAGAGGTATGTAAGCTAACCCTTCTTCTTAAGGCATGTTCCCATTACTCGTATACCTTCACATGAATCCCATAACATCTTCCATGATGACTTCATTTCCTAGAATCATTAAAGCTCACCGTTATTGATATTCCCATGACACTATTGGTCCCATCCTATGATAGTTGATCTTCTAAGGAAAGGTGTAATGAAAATGACGATGACGATGATGATGTTGATGGTACTTATGTACTCCTATGTATATACATACATACATATATATATATATATATATATATATAAGTATGACTATTAAGAACACCGAACTTATATGGCTGGGTATGATATCTATCGCACACACACTACTGCAGTTGGGTATGGATAACACTGAGCCTTGGTAGGGCTAGGTATGTATAACACCGAACCTTGTTATGGTCGGGTACGTAAGGCACCGAACCTCTATGGTCGGGTATGATACTACTATATGTATAAATGTATGTAATGGAAGGTTCCCATTAGAATAAGGGTAAGCGAATACGATGAACGTCGCTAGAGGTATAAATGGCTCTTATGTTATCGTTCATGCTTCTATTATGTTATTGATTATGCTTTACCTACTCAGTACATTATCCGTACTGACTTTTTTTTTTGCGGACGCTGCATCATGCTCGCAGGTGGACCGAAAGATCGACTTGACCCATAGACTGCTTGTTCAGAGACTGCATGGAGTAGCTCCATTTGATTCGGAGCTGCAGTTGTTGGTACTATTCTTTTATGTATCTACATTTGGGCATGGTGAGGCCCTGTCCCGTCCTTATGATAGTGTTTCATACTCTTCTTAGAGGCTCATAGACAGTCATGTATAGTAGATGTCTTTTGCCTTATCGCCTCAAATTTTTGGTATATTGTTTTGACGTGATATAAAATTGTTTTAGCCGTTGAAAATGGTATTATTGAGGCATAGAGTTTGTTCATAAGGCATATGGCTCCCAACTATAATTATGAATGTACGATGAGAGGTGCCCGGGTGGGTTAGCTTCGGGTGCCCGTCATGGCCCTTCGGTTGGGTCGTGATACAAGTGGTATCACAGTAGTTCTGTCCTAGAGTGTGTCTACGAGCCGTGTCCAGTAGAGCCTTGTTTATGGGTGTGTTGCGCGCCACACTTATAAATGGGACGCTGCGGGCATTTTAGGAATGAATGACCTTCTTTCTTCATAAGATCGTGCGATAGAGCCATGATATATGGATTTCTTTTCCTCTAACCGTGTGTTATATATTTCAGAAATGTCTGTAAAGAGGAAAGCTACGGTAGCTCAAAAGGGCAAGATAGTGGTAGAAAAGCGTGATGAAAGAGTGCCGCCAACAGTTATAGAGGAAGGTGAGTCCCAGAATGCAGTTCAATCTCAGTCCTCTCACTCGTTGCCTATTTCTAACAAGCATGAGGGAGTCTCAGCCCCAGCTCCAGTACCCCTATCTCCTCCACCAGATGTTCGGGCCAAGAGGTGAAAAAGGCCATTCAGTTGTTGACTCAATTGGTTGCCGCTCAGGCCCAGCAGCAAGGTATGGGTCATGGCGATAGGCTGGTTAGTACAAGGACCCGTGATTTTATTAGCTTGAACCCTCCGGAGTTCTTCGGGTCAAAGCCGGATGAGGACCCTCAAAACTTTATTGATGGAATGTTGAGGACACTTCGGTTGATGCATGCTTCCGATGTTGAATCGGTGGAGTTAGCATCGTATAGATTGCGGGATGTTGTCTTCTAGGGGAGTCAATGCACCTTCCCCGGTAGGGCAAGAATTTGTTGATGGTTTCCTACGACATTACTTGCCCCCAGAAGTTTGGCGGGCTAGAGCCGAAAAGTTCTTGAATCTTAGGCAAGGAAGTACGCGTGCCTTAGCATAGTCTCCGCTTCAATTCTTTGCTAGGGTATGCTCCCGACCATGGTGGCGGATATGGGTGATCGAGTGCACCGATTTGTGAAAGGCCTAGGGCCACATTTGATGGATAAGTTCTTGACGGCGTACCTTCAAGACAGTATGGATATTTCTCGCATTCAAGCCCATGCCCAGAATTTGAAGGAAAGCCAACAACCGCGAAGAGGTGAGCGTGAGCTTGACAGAGGTTATAACAAGAGAGCTAGATCTTCAGGTCCGACTAGTGAATTTAGAGGAGGGCAAAGACAGCAGTTTTCTAGGCATTCAGAACATTCTATTACTAGTGCGCCTCTATGGTTTATGGGCCAGACATCTGATAGATCTACTCACTCCGGGCTGAGTCAGAGTTTTAGAGCTTTAGGTTCTCATTACAGAGGCGACTGGGGTTAGGCACGGCCACCCATGCCACGATGTTCTCAGTGCGGGAAGCTACATTGGGGCTAGTGTCGACTAGGTTCAAATGTTTGCTATACATGCGGTCGGCCAGGCCATATCATGCGTGACTGCCCCTCGATTGGCGGTAGGGGTAGGGTCCAGCCTTTAGGTTCGACAGCAGGGTCTTCATCATCTATACGCCCTCTAGGCAAGGATCACAGGCGCCGGTCAACCGTGGTAGAGGTAGAGGAGGATCTCCCAGTTCTAATGGTCCTCAGCACCGTATTTATGCTTTGGCTGGATGGCAGGATCTTGAGTCCTCCCCTGATGTCATCACAGGTATATTATCGGTATCTTCTCTTGATGATTATGCATTGATAGATCCCAGTTTCACATTGTCATATGTTACTCCATATATTGCGGGTCGATTTGGGATCAAACCGGAGTCAATAAAACCTTTTGAGGTATCTACACCCATTAGTGAACCGGTAATAGCTAGTCGAGTATATAAAAATTATATAGCTGTGATTTGTAATCATCACACTATGGCTGATTTACATGAGTTGAGAATGGTGGACTTTGATGTTATTATGGGCATGAATTGGTTGGCTTCTTGCTATGACAACGTTGATTGTTGAATGAAAATGGTTCGCTTCTAGTTTCTAGGAGAACCAGTTTTGGAATTGAAAGAAAACACCGCGTCCCCGAGAGGTAGGTTTATTTCCTATCTTAAGGCAACGAAAATAATTTCTAAAGGTTGTATTTATCATTTAGTCCGGGTTCGAGATATAGAAACCGAATCGCTGACTCTTCAGTCTGTCCCCGTAGTGAATGAGTTTCCGGATGTATTCCCGGATGAGCTTCCAAGCCTTCCCCCAGAGGGGGAGATTGATTTTTCTATTGATGTGCTACCGGATACTAAACCCATATCTATTCCTCCTTATAGAATGGCTCTCGCATAGTTGAAAGAGTTGAAGGAGCAATTGAAGGACTTGCTTGAGAAAGGCTTCATATGTTATATCCCGTAATTTGTACGTTGGGACAATTTTGGGACAAGTCGTGCATAAGTATTATTGGCATGGAATATTAAGGGCAAGCTTGGAATTTGGAAATTTTCATTATGCATGACTTCTTGGAAAAAGTCAAGTGGCTGTGGGACCCACCCATGGATGGCCAATTGCTTCAAGCCATGGAAGGGGTGTATGTGTCCATCTTATATTTGTAAGGGTTAAATATATACATAGACAAAGATGACTATGCAAGGCAACAATTCATCTTTTATGGCTTAAAGAAAATTCTAGAAAATTGGAGGAAATTGGAAGAAAAAAAAAAAAACATTGCACATGACCGGCCGTGTGCTACATATTTATATATATATATAGATAAGTGGTGACAATACAAGGCATAACTCATCTTTTTCAACTCTAGAAAAATCAAGAAAGATGGAGAAAAAGAGAAGAGAGGGAGTTCGGCCATGGGCTGGCTGAACATGGTCCTTGGAAAAATCATGATCAAAAAATTATTTTCTCCTAGTTTCTCTATCAATTGGAAGGCCCTCTACAACGTGGAGTGGTTGTTGGAACAAGAAAACCGTTCGTTCTTGCGATTCTTCACCCTAGCCGAGTGGAAAAAGTTGAGCAAAGGAGGTGAGGTTTAATCTTCTTTACATGTTTTATAGGTGTTTGTGCATGTTGTGATATGTAGAAATGAATGAAGCCATGAAGTTGTGTTGTGGAAGTTTGGCCGTGTAAGTATGCATGGTGTAGGAAAAAAATGAATTAATGTTATTTAGTATTCTAGTCGATGTTGTTGTGGATTTCATGTTGTAAAATGAAGGTTTAATGGTTCAAGATTGAAGTTGTAATCGTGTGGGCCGTTTGGAAGCTAATGTGATTCTAATATGCTTTCTTGAATTTAAGGAAATAATGTTGTAAACGTGTGGATTGTTGATGTAGATTATGAGTTTTGGAAGAGAGGACAATGTTATGGTTGTCATGTTGAGATGGGTAGGTTTCGGGTACTATGGTGTGTTGGATGGATTATTTTGAATATTGTATGGATTGCTTAGAATGTTCTTAAATCTTGCTTGAATGGTTGCGGATTAGTGATTGAATATGTGAGCGTTGATATTGATTTGATTGTATATAGTTATTTGAATATAAATGAAATATTGCCGAATTGTGTAGAAAGGAATTATTAACGTTAGAATGCGTTTTGAATCACTTATGGATGTTGTTAGTATGGTAGTTGGTATGGTTGTTGTTGATTTGGCTGAGTTGAAGTCTCGGGGTTGTTGGATTTATAGGAGAGATGCTGCCCAAATTTCTGTAAATCGGGTGTTAGCCTAGAATTGGATTTCTAAGTGACTATGGTTAATGTTTGGTGTCTAATTCCATCATTGTAGATCGTGAGAAGCCAAGGCGTAAGGTTGGACTAGCGTAGGAAGCCAACGAGGTATGTAAAGCTCAACCTTTCTTTCTTTTGGCATGTCTTAGTTGAAAGTAAGTTACGACACGCACTCCGAGGTAACTCTATTCTTGCGATCCGGGCATGTTTGTGATCCTTATTTGTTTCTTGATATCCGTATTCGTAATGTAGTCGGATTATGGCTTTTATGTCTTTTGCATGACTAAATTTCAAAAGTTGCATGAAAGTTTTGTTTTCAAAAGAATTTTGTTTCTAAACGATTCAAACTACGAACGTCCGTAACTTTCTGGCTGCATGGGCTCGGATCGCTTCGATATGTTCGTGGGAAGTCCTAAAGTGAATAAGGTTTGTAACTTTCATAGGCGGACCCGGATTGGGTTGACGCTCTCCCGTGGGTCCCGCGACTTTCTATGTTTGGTTCTAACGACCTATTTTTGAAAGAACTTAATATGACTATTTTTCCGACCCCCGAGTATGATTATATACTTATCTATTGAGTCTGAAATGTGATTCGTATACTTATGATTCTGATACGTTGCTATGATTTCTAAAATGCCGTTTGATATGTTTCCGAGTAACGTCCGAAAGATTTTTGATATAACTTTTGTCCCGACTTTCAAATGACGATTCGTTTAGATTACTTCATTGAGTCTCTGGAAATGATTTATGTGCATATGGTTTCTCACTACTCGCTCGTGCATGCCTCAATGCATCTTTCATCGAGTCCCGGGCCGGGTACGTATTCGTGCACATTCCACTGCATTGTTCACCGAGTCCCTCACTAGAGGGCCGGGTACGGTATATATGTATATGATGATGTGATGATATGGGGTTGGCGGCCAGGATGGCATACCGAGTCCCTTGCTAGCGGGGTCGGGACACGCTATTCACCGAGTCCCTCACTAGAGGGCCGGCACGTATATATATATATATATATATATATATATATATATATATATATATATTTGTGCATGCATACATGATGATGACATGGTTTTATTTATCGCGTCCCTCATCAGAGGGCCGGGGCATGTTATATGTATACTTTATATATGCATAATATGATTTTATGCACCGAGTCCCTCAATAGAGGGCCGGGACACGCTATATGTTTATACGATGAATTTATGACATTGAAATGCATGATATGTGTTTTCAAAGGCAAGTCTTATGATATCTTATACTCTTTACTTCAAGATGATCCCGCTTATTGTATTTCATGCTTTACATGCTCGCATATTCCGCATCGACCCCCTTTCTTCGGGGCGTTTCATGCCGCGCAGAACACCCGGATGAGTCAAGATATTAGCAGAAGATGTTCCAGCGGGATTGGCGAGCTCCATTTTCTCCGGAGTGCTGCCGAGTCAGAGTATCATGCTATGGTATCATGTCCCATGTTAGAGACTTTGCAGACAGTGTCATATACATAGTATGTCAGTTTGTAAGCGGCTCCATAAGCCAACGTATTGTTACGCACTATTTTATAGATTTTATACGATTATAGACTTCGTTTGATTTGAAAAAGTATGAAAAGCATATTTGATTTCCGAAAACCTTTCATGATGTATTTATGTTATGATCTAAGGGCCCAGTATGATTTGAGTGTCCCGAGAGTCAGCGGGTTCGCTCGGCCCTAAGTAAGGGTCGGGTGCCCATCATACCCTATCGGATTAAGGGTGTGACATCATAAGGCCTAGTTTATCCCCGTGGGGAGCACGCATGTTGTTTGTGAAAAAGAAAGATGGCTCCTTGCGAATGTGCATTGACTATCGGCAACTGAATAAGGTGACGATCAAGAATAAATATCCGTTCCCAAGGATTGACGATTTATTTGATCAATTGCAGGGTCCCAAATGATTTTCAAAAATAGATTTGAGATCCGGGTATCATCAGGTGAGAATTAGGGAGAAAGATATTCCTAAGACGGCCTTCAGAATAAGATATGGTCATTTTGAGTTCCGGGTGATGTCAGTTGGGCTAACCAATGCACCTGCAGTATTCATGGATTTGATGAATAATGTGTTTAGCCCTTTCTTGGATTTATTTGTGATTGTGTTCATTGATGATATTCTGGTATATTCTCGGTCCGAGGCAGAACATGCGGATCATTTACATACTTTCCTTAGAGTTCTCCAAACTTAAGAGCTAGTTGTAAAATTTTCAAAGTGCGAGTCTTGGTTGAATCCGGTGACCTTTTTGCGGCAAATTATTTCAGCTGATTCTATTCGAGTAGATACCCAAAAGATTAAGGCTGTGAAGACTTGGTCAAGGCCTACAACACCTATGGAGGTTCGTAGTTTTCTGGGCTTAGAAGGTTACTACAGAAGATTTGTAGAGGGCTTTTCTTCTATTTCTAAATCATTGACAAAGCTAACTCAGAAATTAGCTAAATTTCAATGGACGGATGCTTGTGAACGTAGTTTTTAAGAGTTAAAGAATAGATTAACTTCTGCCCCAGTCCTGACACTTTCAGAAAGATCAGAATGCTATGTTGTCTATTACGATGCTTCAAGCATTGGGTTAGGATGAGTGTTGATGCAGCATCGTAAGGTGATTGCTTATGATTCAAGGCGGTTGTGAAAACATGAAAAAAATTATCCAACCTATGATCTTGAGTTAGCTGTGGTGATTCATGCATTGAAGATGTGGAGACATTATTTGTATGGTGTCCATGTGGATATCTATACGGATCACAAGAGCCTTTAGTATATTTTCAAGCAGAAAGAATTGAATTTATGACAATGGCGATGGTTGGAGTTGTTGAAAGACTATGATGTTAACATCCTATACCATCCCGGGAAGGCGAACGTTGTGGCTGATGCTCTTAGCTGTAGATCTATGGGATGTTTATGTGATGTTCGGCCAAAGAAAAGAGAGTTAGCTCGTGAGCTCCAACAATTAGCTAGCCTAGGAGTTCGGGTAGTGGACTCAGGCAATGTGGGAGCTACTATTCGTAAATTCCAGTCCGTTGCCGTCACTGGTTGTTGAAGTGAAAGAGCGCCAGTACGAGGATCCCATACTAGTTCATTACAAAAATACACTTCTTTAGAAGAAGAAGTCATCCTTTGAGATTTCTGGAGATGCAGTTCTCTGATGTCGAGGCAGATTGTGTGTTCCTGATGTTGCAGGATTACGCCACCAAATATTGAGAGAAGCCCATTGTTCCCGTTATTCTGTTCACCCTGGAGCAATGAAAATGTATCATGATCTTAAATCTATATATTGGTGGAATGGAATGAAGAAAGACATAGCGGAGTTCGTGGCTCAATGTCCTAATTGTCAGCAAGTGAAAATTGAACATCAAAAGCTCGGTGGACTGTTGCAAACTATGGAAATTCTGACTTGGAAATAGGAAGTGATAAATATGGATTTCATCACAGGCTTACCTCATTCTAAGAACAGATATGATTCTATATGGGTAATTGTGGATAGACTTACGAAGTCAGCCAATTTCCTACCAGTCAGAACTATATATGTAGCAGAAGATTATGCAAAGCTTTATGTCAGAGAAACAGTACGAATCTATGGTGTTCCAGTATCTATTATTTCTGATAGAGGGACACATTTTACAGCTAATTTTTTAAAATCTTTTCAAGAAGGTTTGGGGACACAGGTGAGTCTTATCACAACATTTCATCCACAGACTGATGGACAAGCCGAGCGTATCATCTAGACTCTTGAAGATATGCTACGAGCATGTGTATTGGATTTTAGAGGAAGTTGGGATGATCAATTATCGCTTATCGAATTTTCTTATAACAACAGTTATCATTCTAGCATCCAAATGGCCCCGTATGAGGCTTTATATGGGCGAAACTGTAGATCGCCAATTGGGTGGTTTGAAGTAGGGGAGACTAAATTAATAGGACTAGACTTGGTCCAGCAAGCTATAGAAAAGGTTAAGCTCATACAGGATCGACTATTGACAACTCAGAGTCGCCATAAATCTTATGCAGATAATCGTCGATGAGACTTAGAGTTCCAAGTGAAAGATTGGGTATTCTTAAAGGTGTCGCCAATGAAGGGCGTCGTGAGATTTGGCAAAAAGGGCCAGCTTAGTCCCTGGTACATTGGACCTTATGAGATTGTATACAAGGTAGGCCAAGTGGCTTATGAATTAGATCTACCTTCAGATTTGGAGTCAGTCCATCTAGTTTTTCATGTATCGATGCTTCGTAAGTGTATTGGAGATCCTTCCAAAATTGTACCGGTAGATGATGTTCAAGTCACTGAGCAATTATCCTACAAAGAAGTTCCCATTTCCGTTCTAGATAGGCAAGTACAGAGACTCAGAAACAAAGAGGTAGCTGCAGTTAAAGTCTTATGGAGAAATAATAATAGAGAGGAAATGACCTAGGAAGCAGAAGAAGACATGAAGTTCAGGTACCCACATTTATTTCCACCTCCCGTAGGAGACTCGGGTAGACGCCATTGTCCTCGTGTATGTAATGCTTTTTCTTGGTGCTTTCTTGGTCGTGTGTGGCCATAGTTATTGTTGTTGTTGTTGTAGCCCTGTCAGGCGATATATTTTGGGTTACCGTGATAGGATGGTAGTGCAATATTATAGGCGAAACTCTGGCAAATTTTTTGTAGAATCCTCGAGATCCTAACATTCGAGGACGAATGTTCTTAAGGGGGGAGAATGTTACATCTCAGAAGTTTTGAGTAGTTGCGTTGTGAATAGACTAACGTGAGCTTAAGGTGAATATGAAGTCCTTACGGTATTAAAGAGAGTATTAGATAACTTAAAGTGAGTACCATAAGATTTTGAAATTGTATGAATCGGTGAAACTAAGTTCGTCGAAGGAAGTAAGGTATAAGTCGTGCTTGGCGAGGTTTTTGCAATTATCGAGGTAACGATTGCTTAGTAGTGTCTTGGGAAGGAGTTATAGGGCTCCTTAAATGATTAATGAAGTGTTAAACAAGTGCCAAGAATATTCCATAAGGATTTGAGATCAAGTAAATCAGCGAAATCAATTTTGGAAAAAAAAAGTGAGTTTTGGGACCACTTATACGGTCCGTATAACTTTATACGGTCCGTATAACTTTATACAGTGAAGGGTCATCACTGGTGGTATTATATGGTCACTTATATGGACCGTATAAAATTATACGGACAATATAAGTGTCCGTATAATCTCGTCAGGCAGCTTTATTTTTTATTTTTTAATAAATAGATGACCCAAGTTCTATTTTTCATTTCCCATCTTTTTCACAACTCTTGAGAGCTCTAGAATATTTCCCACACCATATCAACACAATTCCAAGAGAAATCAAAGATCAAGAGGTAAGAATCATGATATCCATATGTTGGAAGACTTGCTAAGGTTAGTAGACTTCAAAAATTTCTCGGGTATTGAAGCTAGGGTTTTAATACAAGTTGATAACATGCTCCAAAGCTCTTTTTTATGAGGTAAAAGGTTAGTCTTCATGCTTATATCATGTTATTAAGAATGCTTAGTTGTTGAATAACTTGGGTGAAAGGAGAAAGTAGAAGATGAGGGCTAAATGTAGATTTCATGATATTTGTGACCAATAAACTAACTTAAGTCATGACTCTTAGTATGCTATGGACATAATCTTTCTATAAAGGGTATTAATGATGACAAGGAAGTGTTATATAAAATTTTACAAAGGATGGATGTGAAGTTGAATATGAGAATGAACTTTGAGACTTAATTGAATATGACTATGTGAGTATGACATTGTGGATGTTATTATGGTTGTTTGGGGGGTTGTTTTGCGATATGGTGGAAGTCGATGAAATAGCGGAAATGCTGCCCAATTTTTGTTAGCTCATGAGTTATTTTAGTTTGAATTTAAGAGTGTCCTTAGAAATTAACCTTGGTATGAATCCTTTTAAATGTAGATTTCTCAAGCCTTGGGGGTGAACGTTAGATAGTTGAGAAGACAAAGAGGTATGTAAGCTAACCCTTCTTCTTAAGGCATGTTCCCATTTCTCGTATACCTTTACATGAATCCCATAACGTGTTCCATGATGACTTCATTTCCTAGAATCGTTAAAGCTCACCGTTATTGATATTCCCATGACACTATTGGTCCCATCCTATGATAGCTGATCTTCTAAGGAAAGGTATAATGAAAATGACAATGACGATGATGATGTTAGTGATAGTTATGTACTCCTATGTATATGCATATAGATTGTTATATCCCGCATTTTGTGCGTTGGAATATTTCGAGATCGAGTAAATTGAAGAAAATAAGTTCGACGAAAATGTGGGAAATCTTTGGCGAATTTTTTTTTAAGTCAACTATGGAGGCGCATATCTCATAGTATATGTGGAGTTTTAAGGTGTTTTAAAAGCCTAAAATGAAGTTCGTCGAGTCTAGTTTGTAATGCAACAAACCGTTCATTGATAGGACATCGGAGTAGAGAATTATAGACGTTACAAACTGAACTATCGACGCAGGAACAAGAATCCCGCGGTACCGCTACAAAGATCGCCTACGCATGCCCGACGTTGGCGCTTTTTAAAGGGACGAAACCTTATTTTTTCAGCAAAAACGGTTCCAAAACTTTCCGGAAAATTCAGCAAAAAAAAGAAGAGAGAAAACAAGAGAAGAGAAGAGAAAAGAAAAAAGAGAAAAAAATTCCTAGCCTTCAATCTTGGTCCAAAAATTGTAATTCTCTTGTATTCTTATTAAGTTCAAGACGCACTTCGACGTGGTATAATTATCTCGGAAGATAAACCGTTGGTTTCATCGTTTTCGCATTTGGGACAAGTAAAGAAGTTGGAGGAAAAAGGTAAGGATTCCATCTCCTCTTTCATATACTATGCATGGTTTGTGTGTTGTAGAGTGTGGAGATGAATGGAATTCATGAGATTTTGGTGTATTATGTTGTAGCCGAATATATGTAGTGTAGTATAAACGTGTAGAACTAAATTCATTTAGTGTTGGTTGATGTTGTTATGGATGGTTGCATATGTTTGGCATGTAAAAATGAACGGAATTCATGGAATTATGTAGCTTGGAACTTGGGCCGTGTAGGGGCTGATTTTAGAAAAATATAATGAACTCATTTTATATAGTATTTTGGTTGTTGATTGTTGTAGATTATGTGGTGAAAATGAAGGTTTGACGACTCAAATGGAAGTCGGAAATGTTGCGGGCTGTTTTGGAGAGCAATATGATTTTAAAATAAATTCTTGTGTGCATGAGAATGATGATCGTTAGCATGCGGATTGTTGACATAATTTATGAGTTTGAAAGAAATAAATGTATTGTTGGAGTTCTTATGGCAATTGGAAGATTTGGGTTAGAATGTCTTGAACATGTTGTGAGTTGAGTATTGATATTGTTGTTATGATTGTTGGTTTGGCCGGGTTGCATTCCCGGGATTGTTGTTGACTACAATTTGCCGAGTTAGATCCTCGGGGATGCTATATGTATAGGGAAATCTTTGTAAATTTCGGTAGACAAACATGAATTTAAGTTGAACTCTTGGAAGCTATAACTCACAATTGGTAAACATGACCATTTGTAGATTTTGGAGAAAACGGATTCGAATTTGGAGAAGCTTAAGAAGCGGAAAAGGTATGTAAAGCTGTCCCTTTCCTTCTTTTGGCATGTCCTAGGGGTACTAAGTTTGGATTTGAGCCTCGGGGGTTATTCTCTTCATGGAAATCCGAGTTTGAAATTGAGTGCTATTCATTCAATGTAATTGAATTAGATTCATACCTCTTGTTGAGAAAAATGTTCAAACATCTATAACTTGCATAAGTGTAACCGAATCACCTTGAAACTTGTTTTACACTAAAGAGCCAAAGAAAGTATAAAGTCCGATTTTCTAAAACCACTCCGAAGGGGGTGCGATATATTATTTTCTAAAGCTTTCTTAAAACCACTCCGGGCGGGGGCGTGATATATTATTTTCTAAAGCTTTCCTACAACCACTCCGAAGGGGGTGTGATATATTATTTTCTAAGGCTTTTCTAAAACCACTCCAAAGGGGTGCGTACAAAACCACTCCGGGGGTGTGAGATTTTATTATTTAAACTTTTCAAAACCACTCCGAAGGGGGGCGATATCTCATTATTATTATCATTATGCCCGGGGGGCTAGGATTAGTAGTATGTCACGAGTGGCATGTCCGATGAGGCCGGGATAGCCGTATGTCACGAGTGGCATGCCCGAAGGGGCTGGATGCCGGGGGAGACCGACATGTCC
Organism: Lycium ferocissimum; assembly: GCF_029784015.1. Taxonomy (NCBI): domain Eukaryota; kingdom Viridiplantae; phylum Streptophyta; class Magnoliopsida; order Solanales; family Solanaceae; genus Lycium; species Lycium ferocissimum. The sequence continues at coordinate 19,826,659 of NC_081343.1, forward strand.
GACGGGGCCGGGATAGACGTATGTCGGACCGGCACGCCCGAAGGGGCCATCATTTTACGTCGGGGCCAGCATGTCCGATGGGGCCAGGATAGACGTATGCTGGACCGGCACACCCGAAGGGGATTATTATTATTATTATTATTATTATTATTATTATTATTATTATTATTATTATCATCATTATCATTATGCCGGAAGCGGCAATGCCCGAAGGGGCCATCATTATTATCAAGGCCGAAGCGTCGTCCGAAGGGACTATTTCATTGGTATGTCGGAGGCGACACACGGTTAGGTTGCATCCTTTGCTTAAGGAATGTGTGTTCATTTGTATTATTTACTTAAGGATTGTTCTAGGACCCCATGTATACATTTATATTTCCTCCGCCGAGGGCCGGCAGTAATGAGCTTGATTGTGATTTCTTTTCTTCTAAATTGAGCGATGGTTGTTATTTGTAATCGCTTTACATACTCGCACATATCCGTCGACCCTCCTTCTTCGGGGGGCTGCGTTTTCATGCCACGCGGTACACCCGTACGAAGAGAAGACTTTGCTAGGAGTTGTTTCCGCGGATTGGCGAGCTCCATTTCGGTTCGGAGTGTTGCCGAGTCGGGCATTTATGTCATGGTATTTGTATATCCTAGAGACTTTGCGAGACGTGTCCTGCGGCTAGAGTGTCGAGGAGCGCGAATCGATTATAGATGTTAAAGGGTGTGTATTTTCGTACGTTGTTGGTTGATAAAAATTACGTGATTGACTAAAGGTTCAGTGATTTCTATTTTGAAAGGTTTCATGTTGTTTTAAAATTTTTGAAATGGCAGGTTTTAGTAGCGCGAACGTTAAGGGTTCGCTCGACTCTGAGGCGGGTCGGGTGCCCATCACACCCTAGTAAGGTCGGGGTTTGACATAGATATATCTAAGTATGACTATTAAGAACACCGAGCTTATATGGCCGGATATGATATCTATCACGCGCACACCCCTGTAGTTGGGTACGGATAACACTGAGCCTTGGTAGGGCCAGGTATGTATAACACTGAACCTTGTTATGGTCAGGTACGTAAGACACCGAACCTCTATGGTCGGGTATGATACTAATATATGTATAAATGTATGTAATGGAAGGTTCCTATTAGAAAAAGGGTAAGCGAATATGATGGACGTCGCTAGAGGTATGAATGGCTCTATCACCCCATGGCTCTTCTTTCTTATGTTATCGTTCATGCTTCTATTATGTTATTGATTATGCTTTACATACTCAGTGCATTATCCATACTTACGTCCTTTTGTTTTTGGGCGCTGCATCATGCCCGCAGGTGGATAGGGAGATAGACTTGACCCATAGACTGCTTGTTCAAAGACTGCATAGAGGAGCTCCATTTGATTCGGAGCTACAGCTGTTGGTACTATTCTTTTGTGTATATACATATGGGCATGCCGGGCCCTGTGCCGTCCTTATGATGGTGTTTCATACTCTTCTTAGAGGCTCGTAGATAGTTAGGTATAGTAGATGTCTTTTGCCTTGTCGGCTCATATTTTTGGTATATTGTTTTGTTAGCCTCGTTGGCTTGTGTATATGTATACGGGTGTAGTTGTTGATGTGATATAAAAGTGTTTTGGCCGTTGGAAAGAGTATTGTTGAGGCATAGAGTTTGTTGATAAGCCATGTGGCTCCCCTAAATATAAATGTCGAACGCCTTTCGGTACTTCTCGTCAAATTCTAACTTAGCCTCTTTTTCAGGAAGCTTGCACATCGGATTAGCAATTTTTGAGAAATCGTTGATGAAACGCCTATAGAAGCCGGCGTGTCCCAAAAAGCTCCGGACACCCTTAAATGAGGTAGGCGGAGGAAGCTTCAAAATCACATCAATCTTCGCTTGATCAACCTCAATCCTTTTTTCAGAGATTTTACGCTCGAGGACGATCTCTTCCTTTACCATAAAGTGGAACTTCTCCCAATTCAGCACCAGATTAGTTTCCTCACAGTGTTTAAGTACTTGACCCAGATGGCCAATGTCACGACTAGGCTAGGGGGCCATGACGGGTACCCGGAGTTGACTACCGAGCACCACTCATTATACTAATCATCATACCCCACCTGAACACATATACTCTTCAAAGCAATACATAAATATACATAAGACCTCACGGCTGCAAAAATGATATACAAGAATATACACTGATGTATCCATAAGACAACTGTTACCCATGCATCCGTATCTACGAGCCTCTACCAAAGTACTGAGACATAAGGACGGGACAGGACCCCGTCGTGCCCAAATATATACACAAAATAATGTATCAAAATGGCACCTCGAGAGGACATAATGAGTGCTCCCGTAACTCGCCGAGTTGCTCCTAGGAATCATGGCCACCTCCGTAATGTTACGTAGGGCATGAACACATCGTCCAAAAAAAGGGGACGTCAGTACGAACAATGTACTGAGTATTTAAGGCATGAACAATAATACCATATCGAAGAGATAAGGAAACATCAAGTGGGGAAGCAACCTGTAACTGAATTAAGACGGAATAATGCATGCTAACTTGCATCATAAACAATATCATATCAAGTGTGCATATATAGCCGCCCGACCATATCGATAATCATCATTAGCCCGCGTCCAGGCCTCCCGCATCCGGGTAACCATCTCAAATCGCCCACTATAAAGAGTGCCATCTAGACATGGTGTGTATGCCGCCCACCTTAGCGGTGTCTGCCCGGCCATATAGGCACGGTGTAATCTCATCATCATATACTTATCATAAATCATGCATTAGAACTCAAGTACAAACTATAACTCTATCCAACAAGTGACGTAAGGTCGAGAACCCCAATTCCATTATGGAATGTTGATCATCATGTCTCACCGTGAACGAAGTAGAATCATAAGGTGAGTCTAGCAACAATGAATAACATCAAGGAATCATTAGCTTCATAAGAATATCATATCATAAGCCTTGGAATCTCTAGACATAGACTCATCATCATCATTGTCATATTCACAACACATCTCTTAACTTTATTTCATGAGACGCTCTTAATAATCATAGACTCATAGTTTCCGGAATATAAGAGAGTCATGGAAATATAAGGGAAGTCATGTTGTAGGAATCGTCTTTTGAAGAAGGACCAGTTACATACCTTTATGTCTCCTTAACTCTATCGACTAAGCTTTTTCCCTTCCAAGCTCGTGATTCTACATTCAAGGGAATTCGTACTAAGATTGGATAATCGGAAACATACTTAAGCTTAGCTAAAGCTAATAAAATTGGTTCTACAAGTTGTTTTTATAACTTTCTCCATATAATATAACAACTCCCAAACATCGAATAACAACATTTGTAATAGCATAATCAATGACTTCAACAAGTTCGACATTATCCAATTCTCAAAATTCCCTATATATATATATATATATATATATATATATATATATATATATATATATTATATATAATTACATTATACTCATAACATGTCAAGAATCATGATTCATGTCAAGCTATTACTCAAGAGTACCACTATTCTCATATTTGTAACCCATTTTCTACTTTCTTCCATAATCCAAGTCTTTCAATCACTCAATACTCTTAATAGCATGAACTTAACATAAAACACACCTTTGATTATGAAGGAATGGGTTTTGGATGGAAATACTTCACTTGGAGAAAACCCTAGCTTCAATTCCAAAGAGATTTCTAGCTTCCATGAACTCTTGTTAGCTTCCTTGCACTTGATTCCCCTAATTATTGGTGTTTGATCTTGGATTTACCTCGAATTTATGTTAGTGAAATGTCTGGAACGTTCTAGAGGTCTTGAGAGAAGTAGAGAAGTTAGAAAAATGAGAATTAAAAGTGGGAACATGTATTTATACTTGGAAAATACTCAAGTTGAAAAAATAAGGACCCGTTATACGGTCCGTATAAAGACCGTATTTCACCATCGAAATCCGAGTCGTAAGTTATACGGACCCTTATACCGACTATATAAAGTTATACGGACCGTATAAGTGGTCGTATAACTCCATTTTGCTGAAGTTAATCTCGTCGTTTTGTTTGATCTCCAATCCTTATGGAACCTTCTTAGCACTTGTTTAACACTTCATTAACAATCTAAGGGGCGTTATAACTTTTCCTCAAGACATTATTAAACCAACATTACCTAGGTACTTTGCATTTTTAAAATCGACTTATATCACATTCTTCAAAAACTTTCTCTCCAAGGTCAAATGTCTTTGGAATCTTACTTGAGTATAGTACCTTTCTTAAAGGGACATCATATACTTCCTACCCTTCTATGTACCACATGACAATATATGAAAATTATTTGACGGAGTAACCTTAAGATAAACGATCAAAAGAATCACCAACAACCGAGAAGATCCATGAAAACCTCGATAAAGTCTTCCACCACATCATAAAATATCGACATCATACATTTTAAATGTAGTTTATTGTTGTTGAAAGACCAAACGACATTCTGCTAGAAGCAAATGTCCCATATGGACAAGTAAAAGTCGTCTTCTATTGATCTTCTAGGGCGATGTTGATCTGATTGTAGCCCGAATAACCATCAAGGAAGCAATAATAAGATCGCTGTCACACCCCGATCTTACTAGGGTGTGATGGGCACCCGACCCCATACTCGGAGCCGAGCGAACCCGCTGACTCTTATTGCACATATGAACTACGCCGTTTTTTTTTATTTTTCTCAACTAGCAATAATATAAATAGCACAAATATGAACATAGACTAATAAGCTTTACGATCATACTATACGACGGGGACAATCGAGTACAATAGCTACCGTACATATACGTACGAGCCTCTAAACATAGTAAACATATACATAGGAGGGCCGAGTATTGCGGCCCGAATATATACATCAAAAGTAGTACCAAGGAACCGGGGCTCCGAAACAAGCTGGAGCGCCGCAAAAATCTTTTGAGAGAACTCCCTAGGGATCAACTCGGCTGTCTGCCGACTGCGCGCGCATGAAACGCGGCGCCCACATGAAGGGCGTCGGTGCGAATAATGTGCCGAGTATGTAAGACATAGAAAATAACATAAACAAGAGCATAGATTATAAGTAACAATATCGTGGGGTCATGGATATATATGCGAGATAAGAATGTAACTTTTTGTGCATGTGAACACCCTTTTCGGGGCCGGATATCATGCATGCTTGTTTTTCCTTTTTGAAAACAAAACGTTTCTTTCCATAGGCATAGAAAATAGAATTTATGTCATAGTCATCATATCATAGCATAGCGTAAATATCATAGTATCATAGCATAGCATAGTATATCATAGTATCATAGCATAGCATAGTATATCATAGCACCGAATATCATAGTATCATATCGGCTAGTATGTCATAGTATAATTCCCGCGTCCGGGCATCCGCGTCCGGGATGATATCAAGTCAAGTACGGATACATGTCCGTGAGTATAGCCATGACCGCTCATAAACGTTTCCCCACTTTTTTCCCTACCTTTTCCCCCCGTAATACATATTTATACATATATATATATATATATATATATATATATATAGCATGCGAGAGACCCAAGAAAATCGTGTATCCATCGGAGTGACGTAAGGTCGAGAACCTCCGATTATATTATAGAGTAATTTAGGGCGCTTACCTCACCTTGAAGGGATGATTAATATAAGGCGAGACTATTAGGAGAGCAATATCATGAGAAAGTATAACATAGGATCATAGGGCATCGTTCGTGTACTTAGAATCTTTAAAGTAAAACACTATTCATGAGTAGAGCCGAGGATTCAAGAAATAGTTTAACGTTCTCATCTCGGCACTAGGAATCATAGACTTGGAACCTTAATCATAGAATCATCATTTTTTCATCATAGAGTCATAGACGTCGTCTTAGTCATTAAGGCTTGCAATATTGTAAAACTTAGTTTTTGGAGAAAAACGAGTATTTTGGAAAACATTTGTAACCTTTTAGGAAGGAAAATCATGTTTTGAAATCAAGGGATTAGTTAAAACAACTATGATTTAGTAGTTAAAATAATAACCAAAAACTTTCCTTAGCTATTGAATGAAAATAAGTCAAAGGGGACAATAAGAGAGAGTTCGGGAATAGTGGGCCCACCTCGAGTCAAATGAGGCGGCATATCAAATTTACGTATATTACAATTCATGGCGTCACTTGGGAGGGTCTTAGAGTAATCGAATCCTATTTGTAAGTTACGGATGTTTAGGAAGTTTTTCCGACATTTTATGCAAGTTCTAATTCAATTCTCTTGAATGAATAGTAACTATTTTCAATCTTAGGTTCCGGAAAAGGAATGGTCCCCGGGACACGTAGTCGACTTAGTACGTCTAAGACATGCCATAGAAAGAAGGGTGAAGCCTTACATACCTCGTTTCGCTCCTTATGGCACTCCAAATTCAAGCTCGAACTTCGCCGAATCTACAATTTGGTCATGTTTACCAAATGTTAGTTAAGTGCCTTTAGAAGCAAAATCTCAAAACACACTTGGCTACCGAAATTTCGGCAGCACTTCCTCTGTAAATACATCATTCCCCAAGAATCATCTTAGCCAATTCTCATCAACAACAATCCGGGAATTCAACCCGGCCAAACTAGCAATCATAATAACAATTTCCAATTTCAATCCAAGATACATTCTAACAACTTAATCAATATACTACTTCCATCAAGACCTTCCAACTCCAATGAGAACAATAACAAACTAATAATTCATATACCAACAATATCATACTAGTCTCATAATCTTCCATACATTCAAGAACATAATATTCCATTTACATAAACTTACACAACAAGTCTCCAATCACCACAACTTCACTAACTCATTAAGCTTCTATTTGAAACATGCAATTCACAACACAACAACCAACATACTAAATAAAACTTACTCACCATTTCTTCATAGTTCAACACAACTTACACGCTATACATGCCATACACACTACACTTCCACAACATATATATATACCAACTACGACCTCTCCAAAATCATTCAATTTCCATTATCCACATAGCATTCACAATAACAACAACCATATATTAGATACAATAATGATTAAAACATAATTTCCACACACACACATATATAACACACACGGCCACACCACCCTCTTTACTCTTCCATGAATTTCATCCATTTCCTTACACACTACACATGCAAAAATCATCCATAACATGCAAGAAGAGTCAAACCTTACCTTCTCTTCAATTCTCCACTTGGTTAGAGATTTCCAACTTATTTGAATATGAGTTATTCTTGCTCCAACAACCCCTTCAACTTGCCAAGAACCTTTTAATGAATTGTTTAGCTAGGAGAAACAAGTTGGAAAGCTTTCTCTCCTTCTTTTTTTCTTTTTTTTTTTTTTTTCTTTCTCTAAGGGCCGAATGGCCTGGGAGCTTTTTTCTCCTTCTTTCTTGCTCTCTAATTCTCTTGAATTCTCTAGAAAATTATGGAATAAGATGACCATAAGTCATCTTTTAAACTCAAGCCTTAATTCTCATATGGGCTTGGCCCATTAAGAAAGAGTTGAATGGCCAACATGGCCCAACTCAACACAAGCCCATTTTTTTTTGTCATCCAATTCATGAAAAATTATTTTCCAAGTTCCAAATTTACCCTTCGTCTTCCTCCATAATTCCACGAAACATTTTGCGAATTTTTCCTTTATGCCCTTGACCTTTCTTAATAATTCCGCTTCTAAATGCTTCATAAGCCATTCATATGCTTGACAAAATAAAAATAGGGCCTTGCTTGTCATCCTCCCGCAATTGTCTTGAATTATCCGAACGCACAAAATGCGGGATATAACAATCGCTCCGCTAGCCGATCAAGCATTTGATCAATAAAAGTCATAGGGAAGTGATTCTTTCAAGTGGCAGTGTTGAGCTTGCGATAATCCATGCAAACTCTCCATCCAGTTATAGTCCTTGTCGGAATCAGCTAATTCTTTGCATTAGGCACCACAATGATGCTGCCTTTTTTTGGAACACATTGGACTGGGCTCATCTATTTACTATCAGCAATTAGGTAAACCACTCCAAAGATCTAACCATTTGATGATCTCTTTCTTGACGGCTTCTTGCATATTCTCATTCAGTCTCCTTTGATGCTCCACACTCCGTTTGCTATCCTCCTCCAACTGGATTTTATGTTCACAGATCCCAGAAAGAATTCCTCGAATGTCTGCTATGGTCCAACCAATGGCACGCCTATATTCATGCAATACCTCCAAAAGTCGCTCAATCTGCTTCTCAGTCACTAGTGCTGAAATAATCACTGGCAATGTAGTATTCGGACCAAGTAACTCATACTTCAAGTGTGATGGGAGCTGCTTAAGCTCCAACTTCAAAGGGTTCAATGATCGAAGGCTTTGCCGGAGGAGTTGTTCTATTTTCTAGATCAAGATTCAGCTTTTTGGATGGTAACAATGTGAACCCAACCCAACAAGTGCATTAACCATCTCCACATAACCCTCCATGTCTTCAGTATCAAAGTTTACAAGAATACCAGCCAGAGCTTCACCCAAACTTTCTTCTTCCATCTTGCAATCCACCACTTCATCAACAACATCAAAAGAATCAATCATCGAAATTCTCTCATAAGCACTTGGTAACTTCATCCCCTTGCTTGCCTGAAAAGTAACCTCCTCATCATTGACTCGGAACTTGATTTCATGACTCTCTGAATCCATCAGAGCTCTCCCCGTAGCAAGGAAAGGTCTCCCCAGAAAAATAGGAATGTCTCGATCAATATCACAGTCAAGAATCACAAAATCTACGGGCAATATAAATTTACCAACCCGCACAAGAACGTCATCAACCACGCCAACAGGCCTCTTAATAGATCTATCAGCCATCTGTAACCTCATAGTAGTTGGCCTTGGTATCCCCAAACCTGATTGCTTGTCTAGAGCAAGTGGCATTAAATTAATACTTGCCCCATTATCACACAACGCACAAGAAAAATTATGGTGCCTAACAGAACAAGGAATGTTGAACGCCCTCGATCACCCTTCTTCTGGACAATAGTTGTTGAAATAATGGAACTCACAGTGTGAGTCAAACTTACAGTTTCATGTTGCATTGTTCTCTTCTTGGTCAGCAGGTCCTTCAAATATTAAGCAAAACCGAGCATTTCCTTGATAGCTTCCAAGAAAGGAAAATTTAGAGTTAACTGCTTCAGTTGATCATAATATTTTTCGAACTTAGCATCTTCCTTCTTCTTCACCAACCTCTGAGGAAAGGGATGTTATATCCCGCATTTTTGCACATTATGATAGGTTGGAGATAAAACCATTCCGGGATGCAAAGTCGAGACTTTTGACCTTCGATTTCGTTTTAAAACCTAATGTGTTCATGAATTTGTTGGCATGGAACAATTTGGAAGATTTGGGACCAAAAGTGATATAATTGGAACTTGCAAATCATGCAAAATTTGGCCATTGGCCGTGTGGTATATGGAAATGGCCCACACAAATTGTGTTCAATTTTTATTGCTCCAACACATGGTGTGGGCCAAGGACACTTGGGAACTTCATATAATAGCACAAATATGACTTCTAAGTCATTCATTTCATTCCCAACACTTAGAAAAAATAGAAGTTGAAGAACCAAGAGTGAGGCTCTCGGCCAAAGAGGAGAAAATTGAGGTCCCAATTCTAGCCATCCCAAAATTATTTTGTTGATGTAAACCCACTAATTTGAGGTCCCTAAGTAGCGTGGAAGCATTGTTCGGGTCATCCAATCACCCGTTGTGTAGATCGCAAACCCTAGCTTAGTGTGGAGTTGAAAGAAGAAAGGTAAGATTTGATCATGTTTTATGTGTTATAAAGGTTGTATGTATGTTGTAGTATGTTAAAATGGATGAAAATCATGAAATATGGCATGTTGGAGTGAAGGTAAAGCATATACCGTACTTCGAGGCCGTGTGTGTTGTGTTGTGTTTAGGTGAGTTCTATGTAGTATGTTAATTGTTGTAGTGTGAAGAAATGAGTGAGAATTATCAATATGTGCATGTTGGTGTGTTGGCCGAAGATGGGTCATGTTATATGACAAAGAACGCATTAATGTCGCTTAGTGTTTTAGTGGTTGTCGTAATGAATTCTATGTTGAAAATGAGCTTTTAATGATTCAAGATTGATGTTGTAAATGTAATGGGCGAATCAAGGGTTATTGCGTTTGATGTAATTTGTGTATTTATGATAATGGTATCGTTATGGTATGGATTATTGATGCAAATCATGATTCAAGTTAGAAATGGATTATAGTTGTGTTCCAACCTGGAGACAATTTTCGGGTAAATTGGAGCCATAATTGGATTGTTGGAAATATTGTATAAATTGTTTAAGATGTCCTTGAATGTTGTTGATATGATTCGGATGAGTATTTAAATGTATAAGCGTTGATGTTGGCTTGAACGTAAGCCGTTGAATCATATATATTGAAAGTTGTTGAATGATGAAAAGTAAAATTAATGTTATATTACCTTTCGGATTGATTATTGATGTTGCTAGGTTGGTTGTTGTTGTTGTTGATTGTTGATTTGGCGAGTTAAATTCTCGGTGGCCTATTTAAGGTGGGAAATGCACTAAATTTCGTAGAATTATGTGTTAGTTTGGAAATGAACTCTTAAATACTTATAGTTGACATTGGCATTTATTGATGTTATGTAGACCTCATAGTCCGAGACATAGGTTGGAGTTGGATTATATATAAGTAACGAGGTATGTAAAGCTCCATTCTTCCTTCTTTGGCATGCTTTAGTTACAAATAGGCTATGACACGAACCTCGACAAAATTCTATTCTCGCAATCCGAGCATGTTTATGACTCCTATTCGTTTCTTGGAAATTCGTATGTTGGTATGATGAAATATTGGCCTTTATGCCTGTTATATCCCGCATTTTGTGCAATCAGATAATTCAAGACAATTGCGGGAGGACGACGAGCAAGGCCCTATTTTTAAGTTGTTAAGCATATGAATGGCTTATGAAGCATTTAGAGGCGGAATTATTAAGGAAGGTCAAGGGCGTAAAGGAAAATTCGCCATACGTCTCGTGGAATTATGGAGGAAGACGAAGGGTAAATTTGGAATTTGGAAGATAATTTTTCATGAATTGGATGACAACAAAAAAATGGGCTTGTGTTGAGTTTTAAAACATGTCCATTCAACTCTTTCTTAATGGGCCAAGCCCATACGAGGATAAAGGCTTGGATTTAAAAGATGACTTATAGTCATCTTATTCCATAATTTTCTAGAGAATTCAAGAGAAAATAAGAACAAAAAGAAAGAAGGAGAAAAGGGACATGGCCATTCGGCCACTTTGAAGAAAAAAAAGAAAAAAAAAAAGACAAGGAAGAGAGAAAGCTTTCAACTTGTTTCTCCTAGCCAAATCATTCCTCGAGAGTCCTTAACATAGTGGAAGGTCCTTTGGAGCAAGGAAAACAATAATCTTGATGAGTTTCCAATTGAAGCCAAGTGAAGAATTCAAGTAAAAAGGTAAGAATTCATCCTCTTTTTGTATGTTATGGATGTTGTGCATGTTGTGGTGTATGAAAGTGAATGAAATTCATGTGATAGAAGCATGTGTGTGTGTGGCCGTGGCTATGAGGGCAAGCCGTGGATGTGTGTGTGTGTGTTATATGTTGTGTTGTGTTGTGTTGTGTGTTGGTTATTGTTGTTAGGTGTAGAAACTATGGAGATTCATGAAGATGGAAGTGTGGCCGTGTGTGATATATATATATATGTGTGTGTTGTGGGTTGTGTTGTATGGAAAGGGATGGAAAAATTCAAGAAGAATATGCATATATAGGTGTTGGCCGTGAGTTGTGTATCACATGTATGGCCGTGTACATATGGTGAATTATGAAGGATTGGTTGCTAAGTATTATCTAGTATTTTGGTTGTTGTGTGCTAGATTCTATGTTGCAAATAGAAGTTTAATGAGTTTAGTGAAGTTGTAGTAGTTGGAAGCTTGTGGTGGAGGTTATGTGATTTGAATATAATGAATCTTGCATGTATGGAAGATTATGAGACTTGTATGATATTGTTGGTATATGAATTATTAGTTTGCTATTGTTTTCATTGGAGTTGGAAGGTCTTGATGGAAGTAGTATATTGATTAAGTTGTTAGAATGTATCTTGGATTGAAATTGGAAATTGTTAATATGGTTGTGATATTATGATTGCTAGTTTGGCCGGGTTGAATTCCCGGATTGTTGTTGATGAGAATTGGCCAAGATGATTCTTGGGGAATGATGCATTTACAGAGGAAGTGCTGCCGAAATTTCGGTAGACAAGTGTCACTTTGAGATTCTACTTCTAGACACTTGAACTAACATTTGGTAAATATGACCAAATTGTAGATTCTGAAGGATTGCGACTTGAATTTGGAGTGGCATAAGGAGCGAAAAGAGGTATGTAAGGCTTCACCCTTCTTTCTATGGCATGTCTTAGACGTACTAAGTCGACTACGTGTCCCGAGGACCATTCCTTCTCTCGGAATCTAAGATTGAAAATAGTTACTATTCACTCAGTAGAATTGAATTAGAACTTGCGCGAAATGTTGGAAGAACTTCTTTAACATCCAGAACTTACCCAAATAAGACTCGATTACTCTAAGACCCTCCCAAGTGACGCCATGAACGGTAATATACGTAAATTTGATACGCCGCCTCGTTTGACTCGAGGTGGGCCCACTATTCCCGAATTCTTTCCTATTGCCCCCATTGACTTATTTTCATTCTATAGTTAAGAAAAGTTTTTGGTTATTATTTTAACTACTAAATCATAGTTGTTTTAACTAATCCCTCGATTTTAAAACATGATTTTCCTTCTTAAAAAGTTTATAAATGTTTTCCAAAATATTCGTTTTTCTTCAAAAACTAAGTTTTACAATATTGCAAGCCTTAATGACTAAGACGGCGACTATGACTCTATGATGAAAAAAAAAAATGATGATTCTATGATTAAAGGTTCCAAGTCTATGATTCCGGTTTAGATGAGAACGTTGAACTATTTCTTGAATCCTCGGCTCTACTCATGAATAGTGATTTCCTTCAAGGATTCTAAGTACACGAACGACGCCCTACGATCCTATGTTATACTTTCTCATGATGTTGCTCTCCACTAATAGTCTCGCCTTATATTAATCATCCCTTCAAGGTGAGATAAGCGCCCTCAATTATTTTATAATATAATCGGAGGTTCCCGACCTTACGTCACTCCGATGGATACACGATTTTCTTGGGCTCCCCTGCATGCTATGATATATATATATATGTTTAAAAATATTTTTGGGGAAGACTGGGAAAAAGGGCAGAGCGCTATGGGCGCTGGGTTACTCACGGTGCATGTATCCGTACTTGACTTGATATCATCCCGGACGCGGGATGCCCGGACGCGGGAATTATACTATGTGGGCAGGCCGATATATTCGGTACTATGATATACTATGCTATGCTATGATACTATGATATACTATGCTATGCTATGATACTATGATATACTATGCTATGCTATGATACTATGATATACTATGCTATGCTATGATACTATGATATACTATGCTATGCTATGATACTATGATATACTATGCTATGCTATGATACATTATGATACGATATAAATTCTACTTGCTATGCCTATGAAACGAAATGTTTTGTTTTCAAAAAGGAAAAACAAGCATGCATGATATCCGGCCCGAAAAGGGCGTTCCTATGCACAAAAGTTACATTCTTATCTCAAGATATATATCCATGACCCCTCGATGTTGTTATTTACAATCTATGCTCTTGTTTATGTTATTTTCTATGTCTTACATACTCGGTACACTATTCGTACATCGACGCCCCTTCACGTGGGCGGGCGCCGCGTTTCATGCCGCGCAGTCGGCGATAGCCGGAGTTGATCCCTAGGAGTTTTCTCGGCGAAGATTTTTGCCGCGCTCCAGTTGTTTCGGAGCCCCAGTCCCTTGGTATTACTTTTGTGTATATATTCGGGCACGGCAGTACTCGGCCCTTCCTATGTATATGAGTACTACGTTTAGAGGCTCGTAGACAGATATGTACAGTAGCTGTTTTGTACTCTTGATTGTCCCCGTCGCTGTATAGTATGATCGTAAAGCTTATTAGTCTATGTTCATATTTGTGCTATTTATGTTATCGCCGGTTGAAAAAAAAACGGCGTAGCTCATATGTGCAATAAGAGTTAGCGGGTTCGCTCGGCTCCGATTGTGGGGTCGGGTGCCCATCACACCCTAGTAGGATCGGGGTGTGACAATGCCTTTGAAATATTTGATTTTCAACTTTTGTACAAAAAGTTTGGCTTTTAAAAGTTCCGTAACTACGAACACTCGTATCTTTCACAGAAAGGCTCGGATTGCCTCGATATGCTCGTAGGTGGTTGTCACACCCCGACTTTATTAGGGTGTGATGGGCACCCGACCCCATATTCGGAGCCGAGCGAACCCGCTAACTCTTATTACACATATGAACTTATGAATCCGTTAGAAAGGAATACGTAGAACTTTTTTTTTTTCATAAATAGAATCTAACGTCATATAGGACTCGTGACACGGAACACAATAGCATATCGGCTACTGGAACCGCTTATACATGCCAACCCAATACCCACGACTCTGTCTGCAAAGTCTCTAACTCCGAACAAATCATCATCATGGCACATATGCTCTGACTCGGCAGCACTCCAGGACAAGTGGAGCCTACCAACCCCGCTGGACATCTTCTATGCTAGCTTCGGCTAATTATCCGTTCACTCGCGCGCACGAAACGCAATTTCCGAAGAAGAGGGGTCAGTACGAGCAATGTACTGAGTATGTAAGGCATGAAAAGTAACTCAGTAGGGGATGTAATTGTTATACCTCGCATTTTGGTACGTCGGAATATTTCAAGTGGTTGCGACGAGTTAAGAACAAGGCAACTTTTCCGACTTTGTGTTACGGTATGAGTCACTTATGATTTTATGGGATGGAAATATTAAGGAAGATTTGGGGTTAAAAGTGGAATTATGGAAATTCATATTTCATGAAATATGGGACTAAAAATGAATTATGGAAGGTTGAACACTTCATGAAAACTGGGGCCAAAAGTGAAGATTTGGAGACTTAAAATTTAAAAAAAAAAAAAAAAATGGAGGGAGGTGGCCGGCCACATGGTGATGTGGGCCATGGCCACATGTTGTAAATATTTAAGAGGCTAAGATGATGATAAAAATCATCTTCATCATTTGCCTCCTAGAAACTTCAAGAAAAAGAAAGAGAAGGAGAAAAAGAATGGAGAGAAACAGCCATAAGGGGTGGTTTAACCAGCCCCATGGTATTGACCATGGAAAAAAATTGTTTCTTCAAGCCTTCAACTCATTAAAGGGTCCTCTATATCATGGAGTAACTGTTGGGACATGTAAAACACTCTTTCTTGCAAAATGAAAGCTAGCCGTGTGAAGGAAGTGGGAGGAGAAGGTATGCTTTAATCTTCTCTTTATTATGTTATGCATGGTTCATGTATGTTGTTAAGTGCGGAAATGAATGAAAATTATGGAAATATGGATGTTAAAGTTGAGTGAAAGTTAAGGTTTGGCCGTGTGTTGTGTGTGTTGTGTGGAGATAGTGAATTAATTGTATATAGCTTGTTTGTATGTTGTTGTGATGTGTTGAAAATGAATGAAACTCATAAGGTGTTGGAGTTGAGGTTAGGCCGTGAGCTAGGGGCTGGTTGGTAGCCAAGAAATGAAGCAATGTTATCTAATATTTTAGTTGTCGTCGATATGAATTCTATGTCGTAAAATGAAGGTTTAACGATTCATGTTGAAGTTGTAGTGTTGCGGGCTGTTTTGGAAGATTTGTATGATTTTAATATAGTTCTTGAAATTATGGAAATGATGTTGCTAGTATATGGAATTGTGATAGAGTTGGTGAATTTGAAAGAAAGAATTAAGTTGTTATTGTCCTTGTGTATTTGGAAAGGTGTTGGATAAAGTAGTATGTTGATTGAATCGTTTTGAATGTTACGCAAATTGAATTGAATATAAATGAAATGTCACTAACTTATATGGCAAAGGTTGTTAATATTGGAATACGTCTTGATTGAATTGTTGATATTGTTGGCACAATTGATGGTATTGTTGTTGGTTTGGCCTAGTTGGATTCTCGGATTGTTGTTAATGGATGAATTGGGCCGAGCCATATTCTCGGGGGTTGATGGATTTACAGGGGAAGTGCTGCCGAAATTTCGTAGCCAAGTATTACTTTAAGAATTCAATTCTAAAGGCACTAATCATGTTTGGTAAACATGACCAGTTTGTAGATTCTGGCGGATTTGCGACTTGAATTTGGAATAGCATAAGGAGCGGAAAAAGGTATGTAAGGCCTCACTTTTCTTTCTTGGCATGTCTTAGATGTAACAGGCTTGAATACGCGCCTCGGGGATGATCCCATTCCTAGAAATTCGAACTTGAAATTACCTCTTTTTCATTCGGAAAATTGAATTAAGTTTGGTGTTTTATCGAAATAATTGTTTAAACATTTCCAACGCGCTCAAATGGAACCGAGTGACCCTTAGACCTTCGTAAATGACTCCATGAAGCTCAACGTATGTAAATTGTGTATGCCACCTCGGTTGGCCGAGGTGGCTCCACGATCCCCGAATTCTCTCTTATTGTTCGTTTGGTTTATTTTCGTTCTATAATTAAAGGAAACTTTTGGGTTATCATTCCGACTACTGAATAATAGTTGTTTTAACTAGTCCATCGATTCCAAGGCTTGTTTTCTCTCTAAAAGTTCATAAATGTTTTCTAAAATATTTATTCATCTTTAAACTAAGGTTTTACAAATTTTGAAAGCTTTATGACTAAAATGACGATGATGCTTCTACGATCTATGTAAATGAAAAATGTATATGTACATGGGGGTGGGGGGTAGGGATACTTGGGAATTGGGAAGGAAACTATGTTTCATTGCCACCTGGTCAGCTGGCTTATCATCCCGGATGCGGGATGCCGGACGCGGGATATATGGGCGAGCCGATGTATTTCGGTGCTATGTGGGCGAGCCGACATTGTTCGGTGCTATGCTGTGACTTACTATGCTATGATCAGCTATGCCATGACTTACTATGCTATGATCAGCTATGCTATGACTTACTATGCTATGATCAGCTATGCCATGACTTACTATGCTATGATCAGCTATGCTATGACCTACTATGCTATGATCAGCTACGCTATGACCTACCATGCTATGGCCTGCTATGCTACTACCCGATATGTTGTGACTTCATATGATAAGACGTGATATAACCCAGATTCTATTTTCTATGTACAGGTTACTTTCTTATCTTGTTCAGCGATCCTGATCCTGTGATATGGTTATTCATACCTATGATCATGCTTGCGTTGTTTATTTCCATGCCTTACATACTCAGTACATTGCTCGTACTGACCCCTCTTCTTCGGGGGCTGCGTTCATGCCGCGCAGGTACACCCAGGTGAGCTGAAGGCATTAGCAGAAGGTGTTCCAGCGAGATTGGCGA
Source organism: Lycium ferocissimum (assembly GCF_029784015.1). Classification (NCBI taxonomy): domain Eukaryota; kingdom Viridiplantae; phylum Streptophyta; class Magnoliopsida; order Solanales; family Solanaceae; genus Lycium; species Lycium ferocissimum. The sequence goes on from NC_081343.1 coordinate 19,844,230, forward strand.
GCTCCATTTTCTCCGGAGTGCTGCCGAGTCAGTGTACACGGGTGCTATTGTATCTGACTATGTTAGAGACTTTGCAGACAGAGTCAAGTACATAAGGTGTCCGTTGTGAGCGGCTCTATAAGCCGTCGTATTGTATATATGATATTACGATTTTGTACGGTCGCAAGTTATGTTGATTTGAAAGTTATACCGTATGTTATTTTTCAAAAAAAAAAATTCACTACGCATTTATGGCCGGTTAGGGGCCCATTATGACTACGAGTGCTATGACGACGAGGGTTCGCTCGACCCTAAATAAGGGTCGGGTGCCCATCACACCCTATCGGAAATCGGGGTGTGACAAAGTGGTATCGAGCAGGTCGGTCCGGGGGTTGTCTCCAGTCGTGTCCGGTAGAGTCCTTTTATGGTGTGAAGCGCGCCACATTTATAAACGGAGGCTACGGGGCATCTAGGATGGTTACTCTTCTTTGGCATCTTAGATCGTCTTTGTAGAGCCAAGTTATAGGAAATGAGATCCTTTGTACTAATCTTTGATTTCGGCAGAGAAATGACATTGACAGGCGGAAGCGATCAGCAGTATGGAAGGTTACAAGGCACACAGGTAAGTAAAGATACGCAAGGTATATGTTAAGTAAGGTATTGGCATACGATTGAGAGGCAAAGTTGAAAACTGAAAAGGAAGGTAAGCAAGAAAATGTGATATATGTGGTCGTGCTGAGTACATGAGGTAAATCTAATATCTTCGGACCTTCGTGAATATTGAGAGCCACAGTGTGGCTATGATACGATACAATATGATGTGATATGTATATATGATGATGGCCACTGTGAGGCAACTTGCTGGTATTTCTGCGTGCGGTTTGGAATAGTAAGAAATACAGAGGAAACTCTGCCGAAATTTTTCTAGGAATAATACGAGAATGGGATACAAGTTGGCGAATATTTTGAAAAAGTCGGGTTAATAGTAGCGATAAAAGTTGATTGAGCAGTAAAGTACGGCTGCCCTCTAGGAATAAGTTAATGGTGGAAGAAGTAGTGAAATGAACAATAAGACGTCGGAGGGAATATGGTAGTAAGGAAATTGGGAAGGACTTGTGCTACTAGGAGATGATTTAGAAAGAATGGCGTAGGTTTGATAAAAGTCGACCAAAGATAAGCGTACGAGGAAAAAGAATTGCGACGAAATGGAATACATAGATCGGATAGCTGGTAAAATATGCTGTGGGGACGTTTTGAAATCTGGTAAGGCTCCGACGTACTCTGGGATATGTAATGAAGGTTGTGCGGTGAGGCGGACGCGATTATACCGACAAGGCACCCGATTTCATTAAAGTCTCAAGGTTAAGCGTGCTTGAAGTGAGAGAAATTTCGGGATGGGTGACCCCCCAGGAAGTTTTAAGAAAATCCCATAAATTCGGACGTAAGGAGGAATAAGAAATTGGAGTAATCTAAGAGAGATTAGAGTATGTGGAGCGACCGGGAACCTTAAAAGGACACGTGAAGGACGATGTAGATCGAGTCGGCGAAGAGAAGGAGTTAGCGAAAGGAAAAAAAAAAGAAGAAGCGAGACAATAGTGAAGTAATAGGTTATGATGTGTGTAACGGAGGGCATAAGTGCCATAAGTGACGGGATAGTGAAAGGCTAAGTTATGGAAAGACGAGAAACAAGGCGAAATGAATGCTAGAAATGATTGGGATGATACGGGTAAAACGTGGGCGAACAGAATACGTCTTGAAAATGAGAAAAGGACTATGTAAGAGTAGTGTGTTCTGAACGACACAGAGGTAGCATAAGATTTCCTGTGTGCAGAAAGGGAAACAGGCATGAACGGATAATGGTATAAGTACACCCCTAAAGGGGGGAAGCAGGTGAGGGAAATGTAAGGGTGAGATAGAGACAGTGTGTTTGATATGGACGCTTAAGCTGCAAGTGAGGCCCCCCCCTTACTAAAATAAGTTAGTGAGATCGCAAAACCAACAATAAGTGCACAGGAGTCAGGACGGTGTTTGAAGGTAGGGTGAGAAGTTTCGCACGGACTCGAAAGACACGGCGCCATAAATGGACGGTATAAAGGAAAAGAATATAACAAGAGAATGGATTTGGATAGCTATAAAAAGGAAGCTCCCCGAGGTGTTTATGAGCCCCGTACGATTAGTTGAACATTCGAGGACGAATGTTCCAAAGGGGGAAGGATGTTATACCTACGCATTTGGTACGTCGGAATATTTCAAGTGGTTGCGGCGAGTTAAGAACAAGGCAACTTTTCCGACTTTGTGTTACGGTATGAGTCACTTATGATTTTATGGGATGGAAATATTAAGGAAGATTTGGGGTTAAAGTGGAATTATGGAAATTCATATTTCATGAAATATGGGACTAAAAATGAATTATGGAAGGTTGAACACTTCATGAAAACTTGGGGCCAAAAGTCAAGATTTGGAGACTTAAAATTTAAAAAAAAAAAAAAAGAAAAAAAAAAAAAATGGAGGGAGGTGGCCGGCCACATGGTGATGTGGGCCATGGCCACATGTTGTAAATATTTAAGAGGCTAAGATGATGATAAAAATCATCTTCATCATTTGCCTCCTAGAAACTTCAAGAAAAAGAAAGAGAAGGAGAAAAAGAATGGAGAGAAACAGCCATGCTGGCGAACCAGCCATGGTATTGACCATGGAAAAAAATTGTTTCTTCAAGCCTTCAACTCATTAAAGGGTCCTCTATATCATGGAGTAACCGTTGGGACATGTAAAACACTCTTTCTTGCAAAATGAAAAGCTAGCCGTGTGAAGGAAGTGGGAGGAGAAGGTATGCTTTAATCTTCTCTTTATTATGTTATGCATGGTTCATGTATGTTGTTAAGTGCGGAAATGAATGAAAATTATGGAAATATGGATGTTAAAGTTGAGCCGTGAAAGTTAAGGTTTGGCCGTGTGTTGTGTGTGTTGTGTGGAGATAGTGAATTAATTGTATATAGCTTGTTTGTATGTTGTTGTGATGTGTTGAAAATGAATGAAACTCATAAGGTGTTGGAGTTGAGGTTAGGCCGTGAGCTAGGGGCTGGTTGGTAGCCAAGAAATGAAGCAATGTTATCTAATATTTTAGTTGTCGTCGATATGAATTCTATGTCGTAAAATGAAGGTTTAACGATTCATGTTGAAGTTGTAGTGTTGCGGGCTGTTTTGGAAGATTTGTATGATTTTAATATAGTTCTTGAAATTATGGAAATGATGTTGCTAGTATATGGAATTGTGGATAGAGTTGGTGAATTTGAAAGAAAGAATTAAGTTGTTATTGTCCTTGTGTATTTGGAAAGGTGTTGGATGAAGTAGTATGTTGATTGAATCGTTTTGAATGTTACGCAAATTGAATTGAATATAAATGAAATGTCACTAACTTATATGGCAAAGGTTGTTAATATTGGAATGCGTCTTGATTGAATTGTTGATATTGTTGGCACAATTGATGGTATTGTTGTTGGTTTGGCCGAGTTGGATTCTCGGATTGTTGTTAATGGATGAATTGGGCCGAGCCATATTCTCGGGGTTGATGGATTCTGAAGTGTTTGAAATTTCGGTAGCCAAGTATTACTTTAAGAATTCAATTCTAAAGGCACTAATCATGTTTGGTAAACATGACCAGTTTGTAGATTCTGGCGGATTTGCGACTTGAATTTGGAATAGCATAAGGAGCGGAAAAAGGTATGTAAGGCCTCACTTTTCTTTCTTGGCATGTCTTAGATGTAACAGGCTTGAATACGCGCCTCGGGGTGATCCCATTCCTAGAAATTCGAACTTGAAATTACCTCTTTTTCATTCGAAGAAATTGAATTAAGTTTGGTGTTTTATCGAAATAATTGTTTAAACATTTCCAACGCGCTCAAATGGAACCGAGTGACCCTTAGACCTTCGTAAATGACTCCATGAAGCTCAACGTATGTAAATTGTGTATGCCACCTCAGTTGGCCGAGGTGGGCCCACGATCCCTGAATTCTCTCTTATTGTTCGTTTGGTTTATTTTCGTTCTATAATTAAAGGAAACTTTTGGGTTATCATTCCGACTACTGAATAATAGTTGTTTTAACTAGTCCATCGATTCCAAGGCTTGTTTTCTCTCTAAAAGTTCATAAATGTTTTCTAAAATATTTATTCATCTTTAAACTAAGGTTTTACAAATTTTTGAAAGCTTTATGACTAAAATGACGATGATGCTTCTACGATCTATGTAAATGAAAAATGTATATGTACATGGGGTGGGGGGTAGGATACTTGGGAATTGGGAAGGAAACTATGTTTCATTGCCACTTGGTCAGCTGGCTTATCATCCCGGACGCGGGATGCCCGGACGCGGGATATATGGGCGAGCCGATGTATTTCGGTGCTATGTGGGCGAGCCGACATTGTTCGGTGCTATGCTGTGACTTACTATGCTATGATCAGCTATGCCATGACTTACTATGCTATGATCGGGGCTATGCTATGACTTACTATGCTATGATCGCTATGCCATGACTTACTATGCTATGATCGACTATGCTATGACCTACTATGCTATGATCGCCTACGCTATGACCTACCATGCTATGGCCTGCTATGCTACTACCCGATATGTTGTGACTTCATATGATAAGACGTGATATAACCCAGATTCTATTTTCTATGTACAGGTTACTTTCTTATCTCGTTAAGCTCCCTCTGATCCTGTGATATGGTTATTCATACCTATGATCATGCTTGCATTGTTTATTTCCATGCCTTACATACTCGGACATTGCTCGTACCGACCCTCTTCTTCGGGCCTGCGTTCATGCCGCGCGGTACACCCGGTGAGTCAAGGCATTAGCGAAGGTGTTCCGAGCCGAGATTGGCGAGCTCCATTTTCTCCGGAGTGCCGCGAGTCGGTGTACACGGGTGCTATTGTATCTCACTATGTTAGAGACTTTGCGCACATGAGTCAAGTACATAAGGTGTCCGTCAGTGAGCGCTCTATAAGCCGTCGTATTGTATATATGATATTACAGATTTTGTACAGTCGCAAGTTATGTTGATTTGAAAGTTATACCGTATGTTGTTTTTCAAAAAAAAAATTCACCACGCATTTATGGCCGGTTAGGGAGCCCATTATGACTACGAGTGCTATGACGAAATGAGGGTTCGCTCGGCCCTAAATAAGGGTCGGGTGCCCATCACACCCTATCGGAATCAAAGTGTGACAGTAATCATGTGTAATGACAGTATGGAGATGTGGAACATATCATGTAGAAGAGAGTATCCTGTACGTATGAGACATATCATGTGTAAGGGAGTAAGCTATACATATGGAACATGTAACCCGTACATATAGGATATATCATGTAAGTCAGAATCCCAGGGCACATAGGGATCATATCATGTAAAGCGGACTCGTGCATATGAGAGCCCCGGGGGCGGATGCCATGCATGCTTGTCCGGTCATATGGTATCATAGCGCCGAACAAGTCGGCTCGCCCACATAGCGTCGAAATACGTCGGCTCGCCCATATATCCTCGTCCGGCATCCCGCGTCCGGGATGATAAGCCACCGACTGCGTGGCAATGAAACATGTCTCCCTTCCCATTCCCCACATATACATGTATCCCTTCCCCCCAACCCATATACGTATGGCATGCATGAGCCCAAAGAAAGTCATGTATCCATCGGAGTGACGAAAGGTCGGAAACCTCCGATCGCATTATGGAGTAATCATGGCCGCTTGGTCTCACCTTGAAGGATCGATAATCATAAGGCGAGACTACCAATCGGAGAATAACATTAAGAGGACGTAGAACATGTCATTTCGTATCATATCATATCAAGTCATATCATCTCATATCATATCATATCGTGTCATATCGTGTCATGTCATATCATATCATATCATAGACATTTTCTCATATTTAGCATCATCTTTGTCATTGTAAAATCGGAGTCGTCGTTCTAGATATAGAAACTTTCAAAAGAATTGTAAAACTCGGATTTGGAGAAGAATAAATATTTTGGAAAACATTTATGAACCTTTAGGAAGAAAATCAAGCCTTGGAATGATATCCAAAAATTTCCTTTAACTGTAGTACGGAAATAAGCCAAATGGAGCCAATAGAGAAAATCGGGGAATAGTGGGCCCACCTCGAGTCAAATGAGGTGGCATATACAATTTACGTATAATACATTTCACGACATTACTTATGAAAATTTTAGGGTAGCCGAATCCTATTCCTGCAAGTTCTAGGTGTTTAGACATTTCTTTCCACTTTTCGTGAACATTGACTTCAATTTTACTGAATGAATAGTAACTAATTTCAATCTCGGATTTCTAGGAAAGGAATTGTCCCCGAGGCACGTATTCAAGCCTATTACATCTAAGACATGCCAAAGAAGGAAAGTGAAGTCTTACATACCTCTTTCCGCTCCTTCTGCTACTCCAAATTCAAGTTCCAAGTTCGCCAGAATCTACATTTTGGTCACATTTACCAAACGTCAATTTGAGCATTTAAAGGTTGAAATAATCATTTGCCTACCGAAATTTCGGCAGCACTTCCCCTGTAAATACATCCTACCCCCAAGTTCAACTTGGCCAATTTCAATCACCAACAACAACCCGAGAATGAAACTCGGCCAAAATATCAACCAACAATACCCACAATCCATTCAAGACACACTTTATCACTAGCAACCTTTGTCATATATTTCAATAACACTTCAATTCAATTCGCGCAATGTTCGAACAACTTAATCTACATGCTACTTCATCCGAAACCTTCGACTTCAACAACAAACATACATTTCATTATCCTTCATATATGTTACTTCGACAACAACCTTCATTGTTCATCCATAACCCATAACAAAAATAACTAGAATATTAAATTACATCAACTTACCATGCCCTATACCATTCGGCCTCAACAACAACACATAGATTTTCATGATTTTTCATTCTTTTTCTATACATTACAACAACACAAGATTAAGTAAAATGTATTCATTTCTTTCCATGCAACACCACCATATTCGTCCACACATGCATGCTACACATTCTCATGAATTTCATGTAATTCTACATACCACATCATCCACAATCATCCATTTCTTCTCATTATAACAACAACCACATACTACATAAAATAATTAATCCATCACCCATACATAACACCAAACATATACGGCCACACACAACACCTACTATTTCATGAGTTTCATTCAACTCAACTTGCTACAACACACGTAAACCTTCCATAATACATAAAAGCAAAGAAAATTCTCACCTTTCCTTCAATTTCTTCACTTGGCTAGAATCTTGAACTTGCCACAAGGATGGTTTTCTTGCTCCAACAATTGCACCACATTAAAGAGCATCCTTGACTTGGTAGAAATACTTGAAGAACATAATTTTTGGAACCAAAGATTGAAGACTTGAATTTTTTTTTTTTTTCTTTTCTTTTTTTCTTGTTCTGGCCGAACTACTTGGCCTTTGTCTTCCTTTTTTTTTTCTTGCTTTTCTCTTGAATTAAAGATGAACATATATATATATATATATATATATATATATATATATATATATATATATATATATATATATATCTCTCAATTTCTCTAGATTATTCATCCTTTTTTCTTGAATTTTCTAAATTAAAAGATGACTTATTTGTCATCTTTTCCATTCTTCTTTTTTTTTTGTGTCACATGGCCAATATGGCCCCTTTTTAGAACTCTCATGAACCCTTTGGTGAAATTCCCGTTTCGCCCCTCGACTTTCCTCAATATTACCAATTTGCCCCTAGCCTTCCACATTATTTTTACGGCCCATTTTGCGAATTTCTCTTTTGCCCTTAGCCTCTCACAATATTTCCATACTAATAATAGTCATAAATAATATTCACGACAACTCGTACACTAAAATTATTTCAGAACATAGTCTTGTCCTTAACTTCCCGCGGTTAGTTCGGAATATCCAAATGTACAAAATACGAGGTGTAACATCCTTCCCCCCTTTAGAACATTCGTCCTCGAATGTTCAACTAGTCGTACGGAGTCTCATAAGCACCTCGGGGAGCTCCCGCTTTCGAAGTTATTTTCCATCCTTCATATCGGCTCTTAAGCTATCCAATACCGTTCTCTTTGTCGTACTCTTCTCCTTATATACGTCCATTTTCTGGCGTCGCACTACTCAAAATTTGTGCGAACTTCTCATATTACCTTAAACATTATCCGGACCTCTACCCACTCATTGTTGGTTTCCCCGACCTTACTAATTCACTTCAGTGAGAGGTCTCATTTATAACTCAAGCGTTCATATCAAACACACTACCGTATCAACTGTCTCTATCTCATCCTTACATTTCTCTCACCTGCTTCCCCCCTTTTGGGGTGTACCTATACCATTATCCGTTTATACTTCATCTCATGTCCTCATTCCCAATCTTAATCTATAGTAGAATAATAATAACTTACTTTGCAACACTTATACCATTTGCTCTTGCTGTCACTCGAACTTCGGTACCCTTACTCGATTAATGCCTTTTGTACCGTAACTTCGGTTGCTGAAATTCACATGTTCACCGATACAACCATATTTGGGGTATCCCACACCTTCATATATACATACATATGATTACCTACCAACTAGCCCACAAAATACGCCCAAACGCCGTTCCAAGCCTATCCTAATTCCCGAGTTGTGATGGACTTTTTGTCTCTTCACCATTCTAGCCTACCTCGTCTCCATGTCCTCTTATAGTCTCCAACCATTCCGTATACTCTCCGATTTCCTTAGGTCACTCTTAGCTTCTCATTTGTCCCTTGTATCTCTCTTTGTAAAACTTTTAGTTTACTTCCCGGTGGGGGTCACCCATCCCGAAATTGCTCCCCACCGAGCACGCTTAACCTCAAAACTTTGGTGGGGTTCGGTGTCCTTAACAACGATATTTCGCGTCCGCTTTTCCCACATGGCCTTTACTACTCGGTCTAAGCCAATCAAAACTTTATAACTCCCGAGACATTTTCGTAATACGTCCTTTCTTTTACAATGATCGTTTTGCCCTTTTCTTTTCCCGATGTCCACCTTCCGCTGCATGTATGGCTATTTCTGTACGGCGCCCGACTACCCACGTAACGAACAAGTATATCGGTCCAATCTTACCTTTTCGACTTTCCATATCATCATTCGCCTTTTTCCGCCGATGCGGGCGCCTACGGAAATCAACGATTAATATAATGAATCTTACTTCCCTGACTTGGCTCTATCGCACGATCTAATGACGGAAAAGAAGGTCAACCATTCCTAAATGCCCCGTAGCCTCCGTCTATAGATGTGGTCGGCTTCACACCCATGTGCAACAGGGACTCATATTCTGACACGACTTTCTGCAGACAACCCTTGGACCGACCCCTTCGATACCACTTTGTCACACCCCGACTTTATTAGGGTGTGATGGGCACCCGACCCCATATTCGGAGCCGAGTGAACCCGCTAACTCTTATTACACATATGAACTTATGAATCCGTTAGAAAGGAATACGTAGAATTTTTTTTTTCATAAATAGAATCTAACGTCATATAGGACTCGTGACACGGAACACAATAGCATATCGGCTACTGGAGCCGCTTATAAATGACAACCCAATACCCACGACTCTGTCTGCAAAGTCTCTAACTCCGAACAAATCATCATCATGACACATATGTTCGACTCGGCGACACTCACAGACAAGTGGAGCCTACCAACCACATGGACATCTTCTATGCTAGCTTCAACCATTATCAGGGATTCACTGGCGCGCGCATGAAAGCCCCCGAAGAAGAGGGGTCAGTACGAGCAATGTACTGAGTATGTAAGGCATGAAAAGTAACTCAGTAGGGGATGTAATTGTCACACCCCGATCTCCCTAGGGTGTGATGGGCACCCGACCCCGTAACCGGAGCCGAGCGAACCCACTGACTCTTACTACGTACTAAATTTTTTTTGAACCTCTAAATCAAGTACATATAATAAGACTACCAAAACATTCTTTTATTGCCTTTAAATCACATAAAAGATGGCCCCCGTACAAACTAGTGTTATAATACAAGCCCGACTCTAGAAACTCACGACTGCCATCGCAAGGTCTCTAATTACGAACACGTCATCATAGCACATGTGCTCGACTACGGCAGCACTCCAGGACAAATTGAGCCTACCAACCCCCGCTGGACATCTTCTATGCTATCGCTAACGTCTCCAGAGTTCACTGCGCGACATGAACTTAAACGTGACCCCAGAAGAGGGTCGGTACGAGCAATGTGTATCGAGTATGCAAGGCATGAACAGTAACAACATAGTAAGAGCTGTAGAGCATGTCATGGGAAGCTGTGTCTGTACATATGGAACATGTCACGTGTAAAAGCAGAACTTTGTACATGAGTAATAATCGTATGGAAACATAACCCGTATCGTAGGTTAAAGAGTAACCAGCATATAAATATGCCCGTGTTTCGTGCTTTCTTAGCTTTCCGTACTCATATATATACATATGTACATAAAAATTAGAATATATCATATTGCCGAGGCGTGGCGGCCGATCCATTTAACCATAATATGCACACCCCGCGTCGGGCATCCGCGTCCGGACGATATCATGTGCCATACTCCAACTGATCGGGTGGATATGCGTATATAACGCTCTGCCCTTATCTCCATTTTCCCCATAAATTTATCGGCGTCTATAGCGCCCTGGCTCTTTCATCATATACATATACTCATATCATATACATATATCAGCGTCTATAGCGCTCTGATTCTTTTTGTCATATGCACATACTTATATCATGTATATATATATCGCGTATAAACATCAGCGTCTATAGCGCCCTGGCTCTTCTTGTCATATACATATACTTATATCGTGTATATTTATCAGCGTCTATATAGCACTCTGATTCTATTATCATATACATATACGTATGTCGGGTACACACATCAATCGGGGTCATAAGACATAATTTCATGTATTTAGAATCCTTAGAATAGTCATTACCTACAATAGAATTGGGATATCCAGAGTTAGTTTAACATTCTCATATCTTCATTTTTATAGCCAAGTATATCATCTACATATCTAACGTAGGTGCTTTTTCCATCTTTAGCTTCATCGTTATCGCTATAAGATCACATTCATCATGGATACACTTGCACTAGGATGATACTGTACTTATCGTTTGACAATCGAGACAAGGGTCAAGATTTCCTTAGGATTCTACTCCAATACAAATCAAGCGAAATGATAGGAAAATTCAAGAACAATGGGCCCACCTCGGGTCAAATGAGGCGGCACACAATTTACGTGTAATACGTTTCATGACATTACTTATGAGAGTCTTAGAGTAATCGGGCCATTTATGCAAGTCCTAAAGGTCTAAGAAGTTATCCAACATTTTGCACCATTTCTAGTTCAATTTCTTCGAATGAATAGTAGCGAATTTCAATCTTGGATTTCGAGAAAAGGAATGGTCCCAGAGGCCGTATCCAACTTAGTACGTCTAAGACATGCCATAGAAAGAAGGGTAAAGCCTCACATACCTCTTTCCGCTCCTTTGCTATTCCAAAGTCACGTTGCAATCTTGTCAAAATCTGCAAATTGGTCATGTTTACCCAAAACTTTCATTAGGGTACTTAGAGTTGGAATCTTAGAGTAGTACTTGGTTACCGAATTTTCAAAAAAGATTTCAGAAAATCGCCATCCCGAGATTCTAACTCGACCTAATTCAACAACAACAACCCGAGAATGGAACTCGGCCACAATATCAACAACAATGCCAACAATCCATAGGTAATTCAAAACACATTCTAACATTAATAATTTCTATCTATACAATTCGCCAACATTTCATTCATATTCAATTAACTACGTACCTTCCAACCAACACCATTGATCATACATTCAAGTGTTAATCCGAGGCCATTTAAACACGATTTACAAGTATTCCAAGTAATCTATTCAATATTCAAAACACTCCAACCCATATGCCACTTTACCCGAAACTACCAATTTCCATAAAAACAACAATAATATGTTTCTTTCTTCCAAATTCATATACTACGTCAACAATCCATACGTCTTCAACAATATTTTCATAAACTCAAAAGTTACATTAAAATCATATCAATCTTCCAAAACAGCCCGCAACACTACAAATTCAACATAAGTCATCAAACATTCATTTTTCTCATCAAATTCATAACGACGACAATCCAAAATTCTAAATAACATTGATTCATTTCTCACATACCAAGCAGCCCCTATTCGGCCAAGTTTCAACATACATGCTTTCCGTGAGTTTCATTCATTTTTACATGCTAAAACACACACAAACCAACCACTAAATATGATGAATTCTTCACTCCTACATAACCTTATACATACACGGCCAAGCACACACAACACCATATTCTTGTGAGCTTCATTCACTTCCACACATTACAACATACATAAACATACATAAACATCCATAAAACATGGAAAGGAGATTAATCCTCACCTTCTTGCTCCACCTCCTTCACTCGGCCAAGGTGCCATGTGCAAGAACGGATGATCTTCTTGTTCTTTCAACCACTCCACGTCGACGAGGGCCTTCTAATTAGTAGGAAAGCATGAAGAAAACAACTCCCAAGATCAACTCTATGGCTCGGCCCCCTCTCTAGCCGTTCTCTTCCTCCTTTTTCTTTTTTTTCTTTCTTTCTTGTTTCTTTCTCTCTTCTTAAAAATATGACCACTCCTCTCTCTTATATATATATATATATATATATATACATTGCATGCATGTGAGGGGCACATGCCCCCTCTCTAGATTTTTCTCCCTTTTTCTTGAATTTTCCTCTTTTTCCTTGAATTTCCTAAAGTGGTCAAAGATGACCACTTGTCTTCCTAGGCACACTTTGGCCCTTCAAGACTTTTCTTGAACTTGTAATGAAATTACCATTTTGCCCCTCGACTTTTCTCAATATTACCATTTTGTCCCTAACCTTCCGCATTATTTCCACGGCCCATTTTACGAATTTCTCTTCCCCGCCCTCAAATTTTCTCAATATTTCCACAATACCGATGTTCATGAATAATATTTCTACCAACTCGGACATTAAAATTATTTCGAACGTAGTCTTATCCTTAATTTCTCACCATTATCTCGCTATGTCCGAACGTACGAAATACGGGTATAACATCCTCCTCTCTTTAGAACATTCGTCCTCGAATGTTCAACTGACCTTATAAAGTCTCGTAGTATTTTCGGGGGTCCCATTTTATAGCTATCCTTTCCTTCACGCCTGTCACGACCCAACTAGGGGGCCGCGACGAGTACCCGATACTTGTACCGGGCACCCCCTGCCATATGTCTTGTCCTTATTACTAAGTGGGCCGTATGAACACTGGCATTTTTTTTTTTTTTTCACAACATCGCCGATAATAGCATACATGTAACCGAGTAATGATCAATCAAGTATCGACATATTTTACACAAAATGCGATACCGACAACTAGGCCGTGAAACCTCTATCTGTACATATCCGTCACGAGCCTCAAACACGATACATATAATTACAAGTAACGACTTTGCCGTGTCCAAATATATACACAAAAATAGTACCCAAAATAGAAGCTCCGAACAACCGGAGCGCCTCTCGATGTTATGCCGGGAAGGCTCCTAGAGTCGAACCCGTCAACTCCGTCTACTTGCGTGGAGACGCAGCCCCAAGAAAAGGGGTCGACGAACAAAGTGTACCCAAAAGATGTAAGCCATAGAAATAATACAATAAAGCATGTGATTATACGAGCAATAACAACATATGGGACCAAAGGTCATATAACGGGATAAAAGGACAATCTGTACCTGTAAGTGCCTTTCAGGCGGATGTCATGCTTGCTTATTATATACTTTTGTTCAAAACATTCCGTGTCATATACATGTGAAAATAACAAGTCATGTCGCCGAAATACGTCGGCTCGCCCACATGTGTCCCGGTCCGGGCATCCCGCGTCCGGATGGAATTACGCCACCGACCAGTGGCAATGCGTCTATAGCGCAACATGTATCCATTCCCCAAAATTTCCCATTTTCATATACATATCATATACATGTCATATACATATCATATAAGCAGCATGCATAGGAACCCAAGGAAAGTCACGTGTCTATCGGGGTGACGTAAGGTCAGGTAGGCCCCGATTGCCTTATGGAATAACCACGGTCGCTTCGTCCCACCTAAAGGAACAATCATTATAAGGCGAGACTAGCAATGAATAGTAACTTCACAAGAAAACACAAAGTAAGATTGTAAAGCTTCTATAAAAGAAGTAATGAAACCGATAAGCACGTACTTCGAGACTCGAGTAACGAACATAAAAACACTCGTTATGTCCCATTGGGTCATCCACGAAGGTTTCAAGACATTTCAATTTCATTTCCAAAGGTTTCGGACGTTTGAACATTTCTTTTCCTTAAGGCACAAATTGTGAATTCAATTCTATTGAATGAATAGTAGAAAATTTCAATCACGGATTTCTAGAGTTAGGAAAGTCCCCCGAGGCGCAAATCAAGCCTACACGTCTAAGACATGCCAAAGGAAGGAGAGGTGGACTTCACATACCTTTTACGCTTTGTTCACGTCTCCAAACTCAAGCTCCAAGTTCGCCAAAATCTACAAATTGGTCATGTTTACCAAACATGATTAGTGCCTTTTAAAATTGAATTCTTAAAATAATACTTGACTACCGAAACTTCTAAAGACCTCCCCGTAAATATCCCATTCCACCAAGTTCAACTTGGCCAATTTTTTACTCAACAACAATCCGGAATTCAAACCCGGCCAAACTATTAACATAACTCAACAATCACACTAGCAATTCACATATTCCATTCAAAATGCATAATCTCAATTTACTACTTTCTTCAAAACCTTCCGACTTCAATAAACATAATAACAACCTTATAATATATTCCAACAACGTCATACTAATACCATTTCTTACTACCCATGCAAGGACATTGTCTTTCAATATACGAAATCTTCCAATTATCAATATACACCACACGGCTATACACTATAATTTCCAACTTCCACTAATTCATTCAACTTTCATTTCTAATACAAATTCCACCACAACTACAACTAGATTACCACATAAAATTCAATCCATATTTCCTACGCATTGGCACATACTCACGGCCACAACATGCATGTACACCTACAATTTTTCCATAGTCAACCAACTTCCATTTTCCACGTATCATTCACAACAATAACAACCAACACTAGTCAAGATAATCAAAACACACTTCCTACACACATATATATACATACACGGCCACCTCTCTATTTTCTCTCTTCCTTCATGAATTTCCATATTTTCCATACATTACAACAACAACCAACACACAACACAACACAACATAACACATACAACACATACACACTCACGGCCACCTACACACTTCCACAACATATGAATTTCATCCATTTTCATGCACTACAACATCCACAAATATCCATAACGCATAAGGGAGAATGAATTCTTACCTTGTTCCTTAATTCCTCACTTGGCTAGAATTTGCAACTTGCATGAACTTGTGCTTTTCTTGCTCTAATGAACCCTCCACCTTGTTAAGCACCCTTGACTTGGTAGAAAATGATTTTTGTAAAAATTTTTGCAAACTTTTCTTGGAATTCCTCTATGGCCAAGGCCTTGGGGTTTTTTTCTCCTTCTTTGTTTTGTTCTTCTTTTCTTGAAAATTCTGGGAAAAGATGAACTAGTCATCTCTCCACCTCAATATATACTTAGTTCCTTCCAATAGAAATTGAACAAATTGTCCCTAGCTTGGCCTAATTTAATTTGGCCACATTTTGCAAGTGGGGTCCACGGCCAAGTGGCCCCCCTTTCATGAAAATTCTAGCAAATTTCTCATATTTCATGAAAATATTTCCTTCATTCCAAATTTGCCCCTAGCCTTTCTCCATATTTCCATGAGTCATTATGCAAATTTACCTTTTTACCCCTGGCCTTTCTTAATATTCTAACTTTAACATTTTCCATAAGAAACTTGTGTCACTTGCCTCGACCTACCCGAGGGCACGAAATACGGAATGTAACATCCTCCCCCCCTTTAGAACATTCGTCCTCGAATGTTGAACCGGCCTATAAAAGGGGTTACTACATTTCGGGAGGTTTTTTACGGTTGTCGTACACAATCACTCAACACGTCCGTTCGTATACCTTGGTTGACTTATACTTTCTTGTTATACCATACTTCATCGACGCCATCTCGTTGTCCCTTTTATATCTCTACCGATCTTTTTCTGTTATCTTCCTTGGTTGTTCTCCATATATTGCGCCATAATCGTACCTGCCGTCAACTTGTTCTACGCCTTCTTCGTAGTTGCTCGATGTGCCAACATATCCCAAATTCTTGTTACGCTCCTCATTCGCAAACATTTCCAACCACTATTTAAACTTACCCCCGATTCGAGTCGTGCTATACTTGTTTCCTTTCACCAAATTTTGGCCCAACTCGGTCACGCAACCTTTATTACGTCTTCGCCACCCCATACACTCTAATATCATCTAGGCTACCCTAACTTCACATTTGTCTTCTATTTCTATACTTATGAAATTTTTGGGATACTTCCCAAGTGGGTCACCCATCATGGAATCAAGCTCCCACTCAAAGACGCTTAACCCCCGAAACATTATCGTATTCTCGTATCTTAACGCTAATATATTCGCATCCACCGCACGGGCTTTGTCACGTAATTCGTATGTATTAGAGTACTAGTCACTTTCGACACGCCTTCGAACATACCTTTCTCTCTTAATTACTCATTTTAGCCCTCTCGGGCCCTAATACTCACTTCTTGTCTATGCGATAACTATCTTTCGTCCAGATTTCTAGATTTTCATCAACGATATGTTAATGACACCGTTTGTGACAGTTTAGATCGATCACATACGTACTTTATAAAGCGAATGTCGATAAGGTACCGTAGCCGCGTCCGGGAGGGCTCGTGGATCCCCCCGCTGCCCTCGTCGTTGCAACATGCGGTTCGAGGACCGCTCGTAGTAGGTGCCCCCTCTCTGGGCTCGACCACGACCGGCCGGGGCTCGGGACGTCCGTCCGAGGAGGGCGACTCGTCGACGACGAACCAATGGCGGATCCGGCGGGCCGAGTCCGGCCCTCCCCGCCCTTCGTGGGCAAGGGCCACGCATCGGGCGGCCGGGCCCGACCACAACAAACAAGCACCCGTCTGTGTAGCACGCTCGGGGTAATGTAGCTTGCCAGCATCGAGCGCACCGGCGGGGGTGGCCCCGTCTCTATTTGACTCGGTCGACACGGGGACCGGGAGCTCGGCACTCGATCCTTCGGATACTCGGAATGCCGCGTGCTCGGCCCCCTATACTCACCCGCTCCAAAGATCCGCCTTTTCTCGGAGCCCTCATCCGACCGCTCGCCCCTCCGCCGGCACGCTGTGCGCCTGGGCGGGGCTCGAATGCTAGCAATAGTCATCCCGTCCGGAGCGAGGCCGTTGCGCCCAGCCAAACGTGGCCCTAGCTCCTCTACATACCGATGCACGCGATCCCTCATATCTGCTACCATGGCCGCATACCGGGCCAAGCAGTCAAATCGGAGATCGTACTCCCGAGCACTCATATTTCCCCGTCTCGATATTCAAGAACGATGCCGCCGTCCGGCCGAACCTCCGGCGGTAAGTAATGTCGCGTAAATGCCTCGCAAAACCTTCGCCTGACCGGGGAGGCGGATTCGCTCCCTCGAGGATACCCAATTATTATACCAAAGGACCGCTATATCCCGCAACCGTACGAGGCCAACCCCACCGACTCGGTCTCCGAAGCATGTATTATTTTCGCCGTCCTCAACATTTCATCCAAAAAGCTTGCGGGTCCTCCTCCGGCTTCGATCCAGAACTCGGGAGGATTTAGGGAGATAAAATCACGGGCCTCGCGCCGCCGCCCGTCCCCTTGCCCGCATCTTGCCGCCGAGCTTGCGCGGCGACCAACCGGGGTCGGCCAGAATCGGATAGCCTTCCGCTATTCGGGCCGGCCCGCGCCGCCGCGTGTGGGCGCCGGAGCTCCACCCTCGCTCCGCTCGACGCAGGGGAAGCGGGAGAAGCCCCGTTGTGAGACTCCCGCCCACTTCTAGCTTCGCCGGTGGCTCCCGTCAACTCCTTTAGCCACCTCTTGCCCTTCCGGCCGCCGTAGCTTTCTTGTCACCGCATTACCGAAACCATAACGCAGATTAAGAAAGAACATGAAACCGGTAACATAGCTTTATCGCACGATCTTAGAGTACAAAGAAGGTCATATTTCCTAATGCCCCGCAGCCTCCCGTTTATAACTATGGCACGCTACACACCCATAAACAAAGACTTCACCGGACACGGCCAGACAAACCCCAGGACCGACCGCTCGATACCTCCGTCACACGACCCAACTAGGGGGCCGCGACGAGTACCCGATACTTGACGGCACCCCCGCCATATGTCTTGTCCCATTACTAAGTGGGCCGTATGAACACCGGGCATTTTGTTTTTTTTTTTTTTTTTTCACAACATCGCCGATAATAGCATACATGTAACCGAGTAACGATCAATCAGATCGACATTTTACACAAAATACGGACAACTAGGGTCATGGAAACTTATCTCGTACATATCTGTCTACGAGCCTCTAAACACGATACATATAATTACAAGTAACCGACTTTGCTGTGTCCAAATATATACACAAAAATAGTACCCAAAATAGAAGCTCCGTGTCACAATCCCGACCATTAGTGTGAAAATGGCACCCGACCTCCTCGTAGTCGAGCGAACCCCAAGTCATTCGCGTAATAAACTCGCCATTTCGAAAACTTTTAAAACGAACTTTTCAAACAACAATCATTAACTAGAAATACATATTCTTTTAGCATTTACAAATTATTCGCACTTCCCGACGCACTATCCACAGACACTGTCTGCAAAGTCTCTAGAATGTACAAATGCTACGGCATCGCATCGACCCGGCAACACTCCGAACCGAGACGGAGCTCGCCAATCCCACTCTTGAACAAATACTCAGCAAAGTCTTTTACTCGTTCGGGTGTACCGCGTGGCATGAAACGCAGCCCCCCGAAGAAGAGGGGCGCGACGAATATGTACCGAGTATGTAAAGCATAACAAATAATAACCATAGCTCAATTTAGAGGAAGAAATCACAATCACGTCATACTCCTGCCTCTTCGCTTTAAGAGAAACATAAATAAATACACAAGAGTCTCAACAAGCTTTAAGTAAATAATCGCAATCCAAGCAACGAATCCGTAAGTAATATAATCTAGAACACCCTCTTCTAAAGAAGTAATGCAATACATCACAGCGCCGCCCGCAAAAATA
>NC_081343.1:19863763-19872337 GCF_029784015.1 Lycium ferocissimum
TAAAACATTTACAAAGACTTAGTAGGTTAATCGAAGCGAACCATCGTTTATAGGCCGAAACAGTAGTCAAATCAGATTTTCGCCCGAACGCCACTCGGGAACATATCAAAATCACATACGTAAAATCCTTATTTCAGACTCAACAGACAAATAAGTAATCATACTCGGGGGTCGGAAAGATGGTCATATCGGATTCTTTCAAAGCGTCGAATTTTACGAGAATGAAGATCGCGGGACCCACGGACGAGCGTCCACTCAATCCGGAATCGTCTACGAAAATCATAGTCATCATATGTTATCGGATCATTATTGCAAACTCGAAAGATAAGTAACTTGATCATGTTTGAAATCGGAATAATAGTCATATCATATTTTGTTAAAAGTCTTCAGAATTACTAAAAAGAAGAGTCGCGGGGCCCACGGATGGGTGTCGACCCAAGTCGGGCCCGTCTATGAAAAACATACTTATCATACATCATACCACTGTTACACCTCGTATTTTGTACATTTGGATATTCCGAACTAACCGCGGGAAGTTAAGGACAAGACTATGTTCAAATAATTTTAGTGTACGAGTTGTCGTGAATATTATTTATGACTATTAGTATGGAAATATTTTGAGAGGCTAAGGGCAAAAGAGAAATTCGCAAAATGGCCGTAAAAATAATGTGGAAGGCTAGGGCAAATTGGTAATATTGAGGAAAGTCGAGGGGCGAAACGGGAATTTCACCAAAGGGTTCATGAGAGTTCTAAAAGGGGCCATATTGGCCATGTGACACAAAAAAAAAAAGAATGGAAAAGATGACAAATAAGTCATCTTTTAATTTAGAAAATTCAAGAAAAAGGATGAATAATCTAGAGAAATTGAGAGAGGGGCATGTGCCCCTCACATGCTTGAGGATTTATATATATATATATATATATATGTTCATCTTTAATTCAAGAGAAAAGCAAGAAAAAAAAAAGGAAGACAAAGGCCAAGGCCATTCGGCCAAGGCAAGAAAAAATGAAAAGAAAAGAAAAAAAAATTCAAGTCTTCAATCTTTGGTTAAAAAATTATGTTCTTCAAGTATTTCTACCAAGTCAAGGATTCTCTTTAATGTGGTGCAATTGTTGGAGCAAGAAAACCATCCCTTGTGGCAAGTTCAAGATTCTAGCCAAGTGAAGAAATTGAAGGAAAGGTGAGAATTTCTTTGCTTTTATGTATTATGGAAGGTTTACGTGTGTTGTAGCAAGTTGAGTTGAATGAAACTCATGGAAATAGTAGGTGTTGTGTGTGGCCGTATATGTTTGGTGTTATGTATGGGTGATGGATTAATTATTTTATGTAGTATGTGGTTGTTGTTATAATGAGAAGAAATGGATGATTGTGGATGATGTGGTATGTAGAATTACATGAAATTCATGAGAATGTGTAGGATGCATGTGTGGCCGAATATGGTGGTGTTTCATGGAAAGAAATGAATACATTTTACTTAATCCTGTGTTGTTGTAATGTATAGAAAAAGAATGAAAAATCATGAAAATCTATGTGTTGTTGTTGAGGCCGAATGGTATAGGGCATGGTAAGTTGATGTAATTTAATATTCTAGTTATTGTTGTTATGGGTTATGGATGAACAATGAAGGTTGTTGTCGAAGTAACATATATGAAGGATAATGAAATGTATGTTTGTTGTTGAAGTCGAAGGTTTCGGATGAAGTAGCATGTAGATTAAGTTGTTCGAACATTGCGCGAATTGAATTGAAGTGTTATTGAAATATATGACAAAGGTTGCTAGTGATAAAGTGTGTCTTGAATGGATTGTGGGTATTGTTGGTTGATATTTTGGCCGAGTTTCATTCTCGGGTTGTTGTTGGTGATTGAAATTGGCCAAGTTGAACTTGGGGTAGGATGTATTTTTGGGGAAGTCTGCCGAAATTTCGGTAGGCAAATGATTATTTCAACCTTTAAATGCTCAAATTGACGTTTGGTAAATGTGACCAAAATGAAGATTCTGGCGAGCTTGGAGCTTGAAGTTGGAATAGCAAAAGGAGCGGAAAGAGGTATGTAAGACTTCACTTTCCTTCTTTGGCATGTCTTAGATGTAGTAGGCTTGAACACGGGCCTCGGGGACAATCCCTTCCCTAGAAATCCGAGATTGAAAATAGTTACTATTCATTCAAGAAATTGAAGTCAATGTTCACGAAAAGTGGAAAGAAATGTCTAAACACCTAGAACTTGCAGGAATAGGATTCGGCTACCCTAAAATTTTCATAAGTAATGTCGTGAAATGTATTATACGTAAATTGTATACGCCACCTCATTTGACTCGAGGTGGGCCCACTATTCCCTGATTTTCTCCTGTGGCTCCATTTGGCTTATTTTCGTACTACAGTTAAAGGAAATTTTTGGATATCATTCCAAGGCTTGATTTTCTTCCTAAAGGTTCATAAATGTTTTCCAAAATATTTATTCTTCTCCAAATCCGAGTTTTACAATTCTTTTGAAAGTTTCTATATCTAGAACGACGACTCCGATTTTACAATGACAAAGATGATGCTAAATATGAGAAAATGTCTATGATATGATATGATATGACATGACACGATATGACACGATATGATATGATATGAGATGATATGACTTGATATGATATGATACGAAATGACATGTTCTACGTCCTCTTAATGTTATTCTCCGATTGGTAGTCTCGCCTTATGATTATCGATCCTTCAAGGTGAGACCAAGCGGCCATGATTACTCCATAATGCGATCGGAGGTTTCCGACCTTTCGTCACTCCGATGGATACATGACTTTCTTTGGGCTCTCATGCATGCCATACCTGTATATGGGTTGGGGGGAAGGGATACATGTATATGTGGGGAATGGGAAGGGAGACATGTTTCATTGCCACCGGTCGGTGGCTTATCATCCCGGACGCGGGATGCCCGGACGCGGGATATATGGGCGAGCCGACGTATTTCGGCGCTATGTGGGCGAGCCGACTTGTTCGGCGCTATGATACCATATGACCAGACAAGCATGCATGGCATCCGCCCCCAGGGGCTCTCATATGCACAGGTCACAGCTTTACATGATATGATCCCTATGTACCGGTTACAGCTTACATGATATGTCCTATATGTACAGGTTACATGTTCCATATGTATAGCTTACTCCCTTACACATGATATGTCTCATATGTACAGGATACTCTCTTCTACATGATATGTTCCACATCTCCATACTGTCATTACACATGATTACTGTTATAGCCCGTATTTCGTACGTTCGGACATAGCGAGATAATGGTGAGAAATTAAGGATAAGACTACGTTCTGAAATAATTTTAATGTCCGAGTTGGTAGAAATATTATTCATGAACATCGGTATTGTGGAAATATTGAGAAAGGCTGAGGGCAGGAAGAGAAATTCGTAAAATGGGCCGTGGAAATAATGCGGAAGGTTAGGGACAAAATGGTAATATTGAGAAAAGTCGAGGGGCAAAATGGTAATTTCATTACAAGTTCAAGAAAAGTCTTGAAGGGCCAAAGTGTGCCTAGGAAGACAAGTGGTCATCTTTGACCACTTTAGGAAATTCAAGGAAAAAGAGGAAAATTCAAGAAAAAGGGAGAAAAATCTAGAGAGGGGGCATGTGCCCCTCACATGCATGCAATGTATATATATATATAAGAGAGAGAGGAGTGGTCATATTTTAAGAAGAGAGAAAGAAACAAGAAAGAAAGAAAAAAAAAGAGGAAGAGAACGGCTAGAGAGGGTCGGCCGAGCCGCCCTCTAGAGTTGATCTTGGGAGTTGTTTTCTTCATGCTTTCCTACTAATTAGAAGGCCCTCGTCGACGTGGAGTGGTTGAAAGAACAAGAAGATCATCCGTTCTTGCACATGGCACCTTGGTCGAGTGAAGGAGGTGGAGCAAGGAAGGTGAGGATTAATCTCCTTTCCATGTTTTATGGATGTTTATGTATGTTGTAATGTGTGGAAGTGAATGAAGCTCACAAGAATATGGTGTTGTGTGTGCTTGGCCGTGTATGTATAAGGTTATGTAGGAGTGAAGAATTCATCATATTTAGTGGTTGGTTTGTGTGTGTTTTAGCATGTAAAAATGAATGAAACTCACGGAAGCATGTATGTTGAAACTTGGCCGAATAGGGGCTGCTTGGTATGTGAGAAATGAATCAATGTTATTTAGAATTTTGGATTGTCGTCGTTATGAATTTGATGAGAAAAATGAATGTTTGATGACTTATGTTGAATTTGTAGTGTTGCGGGCTGTTTTGGAAGATTGATATGATTTTAATGTAACTTTGTGAGTTTATGAAAATATTGTTGAAGACGTATGGATTGTTGACATAGTATATGAATTTGGAAGAAAGAAACATATTATTGTTGTTTTTATGGAAATTGGTAGTTTCGGGTAAAGTGGCATATGGGTTGGAGTGTTTTGAATATTGAATAGATTACTTGGAATACTTGTAAATCGTGATTAAATGGCCTCGGATTAACACTTGAATGTATGATCAATGGTGTTGGTTGGAAGGTACGTAGTTAATTGAATATGAATGAAATGTTGGCGAATTGTATAGATAGAAATTATTAATGTTAGAATGTGTTTTGAATTACCTATGGATTGTCGGCATTGTTGTTGATATTGTGGCCGAGTTTCATTCTCGGGTTGTTGTTGTTGAATTGGGCCGAGTTAGAATCTCGGGGATGGCGCATTTACAGGGGAAATACTGCCAAAATTTCGGTAGCCAAGTACTACTCTAAGATTCCAACTCTAAGTACCCTAATGAAAGTTTTGGGTAAACATGACCAATTTGCAGATTTTGACAAGATTGCAACGTGACTTTGGAATAGCAAAAGGAGCGGAAAGAGGTATGTGAGGCTTTACCCTTCTTTCTATGGCATGTCTTAGACGTACTAAGCTGGATACGGGCCTCGGGGACCATTCCTTTTCTCGAAATCCAAGATTGAAATTCGCTACTATTCATTCAAGAAATTGAACTAGAAATGGTGCAAAATGTTGGATAACTTCTTAGACCTTTAGGACTTGCATAAATGAAGCCCGATTACTCTAAGACTCTCATAAGTAATGTCATGAAACGTATTACACGTAAATTGTGTGCGCCGCCTCATTTGACCCGAGGTGGGCCCATTGTTCCCGGAATTTTCCTATCATTTCGCTTGATTTGTATTGGAGTAGAATCCTAAGGAAATCCTTGACCCTTGTCCCGATTGTCAAACGATAAGTACAGTATCATCCTAGTGCAAGTGTATCCATGATGAATGTGATCTTATAGCGATAACGATGAAGCTAAAGATGGAAAAAGCACCTACGTTAGATATATAGATGATATACTTGGCTATAAAAATGAAGATATGAGAATGTTAAACTAACTCTGGATATCCCAATTCTATTGTAGGTAATGACTATTCTAAGGATTCTAAATACATGAAATTATGTCTTATGACCCCGATTGATGTGTGTACCCGACATACGTATATGTATATGATAATAGAATCGTAGTGCTATATAGACGCCGATAAATATACACGATATAAGTATATGTATATGACAAGAAGAGCCAGGGCGCTATAGACGCCGATGTTTATACGCGATATATATATACATGATATAAGTATGTGCATATGACAAAAAGAATCAGAGCGCTATAGACGCTGATATATGTATATGATATGAGTATATGCATATGATGAAAGAGCCAGGGCGCTATAGACGCCGATAAATTTATGGGGAAAATGGAGATAATGGCAGAGCGTTATATACGCATATCCACCTGATCAGTTGGAGTATGGCACATGATATCGTCCCGGACGCGGGGTGTGCATATTATGGTTAAATGGATCGGCTGCCGACGCCTCGGCAATATGATATATTCTAATTTTTATGTACATATGTATATATATGAGTACGGAAAGCTAAGAAAGCACGCACGCCCCAAGGGCATTTATATGTACGTTACTCTTTTAACCTACGATACGGGTTATGTTTCCATACGATTATTACTCATACGGGTTACGCTTTTTTACACGTGACATGTTCCATATGTACGCACACACGCCTTCCCATGACATGCTCTCGCCTCTTACTATGTTGTTACCGTTCATGCCTTGCATACTCGCACATTGCTCGTACCGACCCCTCTTCTCCGGGGCCGCGTTTCATGCGCGCGTGTGTGAACTCGATAGCCGGCAGCCTAGCATAGAAGATGTCCAAAGCCGGGGTTGGTAGGCTCCATTTGTCCCGGAGTGCTTTGCCGAGTCGCAGTACATGTGCTATGATGACGTGTTCGTAATTAGAGACTTTGCAGACACAGTCGTGAGTTTCGGGAGTCGGTTGTATTATAACACTAGTTTGTACGGTTTACTATTTTATGTGATTTAAAGGCAATAAAAGAATGTTTTGGTAGTCTTATTATATGTACTTGATTTAGAGGTTCAAAAAAAAATTTAGTACGTAGTAAGAGTCAGTGGGTTCGCTCGGCTCCGGTTACGGGGTCGGGTGCCCATCACACCCTAGGGAGATCGGGGTGTGACAAAGTGGTATCAGAGCGAGGTCGGTCTAAGGCACATCGCAAAGTCGTGTCCGGCAGTCCCGTTTATGGGTGTGAAGCCGGCCACATTTATAAACGGGAGGTCGGGGGCATCTAGGGATTGTTGACCTTCTTTCGTCTCGCATCGTGCGATAGAGCCAAGTCATAGGAAATAAGATTCCTTATACTAACCGTCAATTTTCGCAGACGCTCAGTGATGACGAAAGAAGACAAGTGCCGAGATGGCAAGTTACACAGGTAAGCCTGGATGGATATATTTGTTTTGTTATGTGAAGCTGGGAGCGTATAGGATGATGGATATACGCCAGGCAAAAAGTGAATATTGAGAAGAGGAAAGGGTAAAAGGGTAACTGCAAAAGAAAGGGCGTACTGCGAAAATGTCCCGGAAGCTATAAAGTTTCGAGTGGCTCTAGACCAGGTAATAAAAAGGTATATGAGGAAGTAGACGCGAAACTATCAGCGTGAAGGCACCGAATTTCGAAGAAAGTTTTTGGGTTAAGCGTGCTCGGTGGGAGCAATCCTATGATGGGTGACCCCCGGGAAGTTGACGAGAAATTTTGTAAATTGAGACATAAGAGACAAATGAAAGGTTAGGGTAGCCTAAGGAAGACTAGAGTATATGGGATAGCCGGAAACCTCAAGAGGACGCGTAAGACGAGGTGAATTGGCTCGGTAAAAGACGGGGAGCATTAGAATTAGAATAGGCTTGAACGGTGGTTGGGAGAAATTCGAGGGCTAGTTCTTTGGTAAAAATATATGTATATATGAATGCGTAAGGTATTCTGCGTGTGGTTGTATCGAAGGATTTTGTGCCAAGAACAAAAGTAGCAGACGCTTGAGATATGAACGTACAGTTACGACACCAACGCGTAGTTAAGGAAGAACCACGAACACGCGAACTAAGGGAGTGAAAGGACAAATAGTGAGTAAAAATGTGGATAAAAGGATGACATAGATGGAAGGTAAGAGAAAACTTAGGATAAAAAGTTCTGAGATGACGAGGCACGGAGTTAGAAGGAAAATGAGAGGCACGGTATAAACGGAGATTTTATAAAAGGATTGTTGGTATAAGGATCCCCTTAAAGGGGGGAGATCATATTAGAAAGAGAAGAACTCACGAAAGGCCAAATGGTTTCATTACGACCATAAGAGACGGGCGTTGTTACATTCCGTATTTCGTGCCCTCGGGTAGGTCGAGGCAAGTGACACAAGTTTCTTATGGAAAATGTTAAAGTTAGAATATTAAGAAAGGCCAGGGGTAAAAAGGTAAATTTGCATAATGACTCATGGAAATATGGAGAAAGGCTAGGGGCAAATTCGGAACGAAGGGAAATATTTTTCATGAAATATGAGAAATTTGCTAGAATTTTCATGAAAGGGGGGCCACTTGGCCGTGGACCCCACTTGCAAAATGTGGCCAAATTAAATTAGGCCAAGCTAGGGACAATTTGTTCAATTTCTATTGGAAGGAACTAAGTATATATTGAGGTGGAGAGATGACTAGTTCATCTTTTTCCCTAGAATTTTCAAGAAAAGAAGAACAAAACAAAGAAGGAGAAAAAAACCCCAAGGCCTTCGGCCATAGAGGAATTTCCAAGAAAGTTTGCAAAATTTTTTACAAAAATCATTTTCTACCAAGTCAAGGGTGCTTAACAAGGTGGAGGGTTCATTAGAGCAAGAAAAGCACAAGTTCATGCAAGTTGCAAATTCTAGCCAAGTGAGGAATTAAGGAACAAGGTAAGAATTCATTCTCCCTTATGCGTTATGGATATTTGTGGATGTTGTAGTGCATGAAAATGGATGAAATTCATATGTTGTGGAAGTGTGTGTAGGTGGCCGTGAGTGTGTATGTGTTGTATGTGTTATGTTGTGTTGTGTTGTGTGTTGGTTGTTGTTGTAATGTATGGAAAATATGGAAATTCATGAAGGAAAGGAAAATAGAGGGTGGCCGTGTATGTATATATATGTGTGTAGGAAGTGTGTTTTGATTATCTTGA
>NC_081343.1:19872437-19942035 GCF_029784015.1 Lycium ferocissimum
GCCCACTAATGGTGTAATTAAGTTCTTAATCTCACTTAGTCATCCAATCTTGGCCAATTAATCCTTATTCTCCAATAATGTTCTTATACCAAACGAAATCCATAAGCAACTTGTGCGTAGAAACGAAATCGGGAGGCGAAAACCATAGGAACCTTAAAACGGCTTTATGCAACTTGCCGCACTTAGCTTCATAATGTCCCAATGTAAAGATACGGGACATAACATTTCATGTTTCTATGCTTCGTAAATGTATTGATGACCCTTCCGGAGTATTTCACGTAGATGATATCCGGTGTCCACGGAGGTATCTTATGAGGAGCGACTGTAGCCATATTGGATCGTCGGGTCAAAAGTTGCGGAACAAAGATGTGGCTTGTTAAAGTGCGTGGCGGAATAATAACGAGAGGAAGTGACACGGGAAGCTGAAGAGCAGATGAAGAAGAAGTATCCTCACCTAATTCCGTACCTACTGAGTAATCCAAAATTCTTTACTTGATCATATTGTTTGATAAATGAGTTGTCGATCAATGAATGAATTGTTGTGATAGTTGTAAAAGAAACTCCCCTAAAATTGTTTGTATGACCCGTAAGGTTAATCTAACATTCGAGGACGAATGTTCTAAAGGGGGGGAGGATGTTATATCCCGAATTTTTGTACATTGGAACAATCGGATTAATTATGATAAGTTAAGGACAAAACCATTCCGGGATACAGAGTCGAGACTTTTGACCTTCGATTTTATTTTGAGACATAAGTTGTTCATGAATTTGTTAGCTATGGAACAATTAGGAAAATTTGGGACCAAAATTGGAATTAGGGGAACTTGAAAATCATGCATTTCTATGGTCTTAGTCGTGTGGCTCTTGTAGAAGGCCCACACATTTTGTGTTCAATTCTTATTGCTCCAACACATTAGTGTGGGCCAAGATCATGTGCAACTCTAGTGGGGGATTAAAAGATGACTTCTAAGTCATCTTTAGTCATTCAACACTTAGAAAAAAAAAGGGAACCAAGGAGCTAAGAGCAAGGTTTCCTGTCAAGAGTCAAGAAAAATTTCAACTTTCATTCAAGCCCTCTTCCAAAAATTATTTTATCGATGCAAAACCACTATTTCGAGGTCCCTAAGTAGAGTGGAAGCATTGCTCGGGTCATCCAATCACCCGTTGTGTAGATCGGTAAACCCTAGGTACAGAGTGATGAAGAAAGGTGAGATTTCATTATGTTTTATGTGTTATAAAGGTTGTGGCTGTGATGTTGGTAAGATGTTAATAGATGAAAATCATGAAATAAAGTATGTTGAAGCTGAGGCTATACAAGTATGGGCTAATGTATGATGCGCGGTGTGTGTCAGGTTGTATTAAAGTGATGAATTGAAGTCTAGTTAGCATGTCATGATCATTGCAGCTAAGAAATGAATGAGAATCATCTATACAATGTATATATGTAGGGTTAGCCGAATGTAGGCTATTGATGCTACAAGAAATAGATCATTGTTGATTAGTATTTTAATGTTGTCTTTAATGAATTCTATGTTGAAAAATGAATGTTTGATGATTCAGATTGATGTTGTAATTGTTGCGGACTGATTTGGTGGTTATTGTACATTTAATGTAATTTGTATATTGATGAGAATAGCATTGTTAGAATGTGAATTGTGGATGCAAATCATGATTTGAAAATGAGGAATATGTTAAAGGAGGTTCTCGGGTTTGGCCGATTTCGGGTGGATTGGAGCCATTGTTGGATTGTTGGAAATATCGTGTGAATTGCCTAGAATGTCTTTAAATGTTGTTGATATGGGTTTGGATGAGTATTTGAATGTATAAGCGTTAATGTTGGCTTGAACGTAAGGTTGAATCGAATATATTGAATGTTGTTGAATGATGTGAAAGGGGAGCTATTAATGTTATATAAAGGGAGCTATTAATGTTATATTGTCTTCCGGATTGGTTATTGATGTTGCTAGGTTGGTTGCTGTTGTTGTTGTTGATTGATTTAGCCGAGTTAAATTCTCGGGGTGGCCTATTTATTCACAGCCTACCTTCATGTTGAATTAAGGGCTAAATTCGAATTAAATGCCCAAAATGTCTATAGCTAATGTTTGGCATATTATTACTTGTTTGTAGACCTTGGGCAGCCCAAGACGTAGGTTGGATTTAGCTTGAGTTAGGATTATATGTTGGAGAGCATTTGAGGTATGTAAAGTAACCTTCTTTCTTTGGCATGCCTTAGTTAAAAATAGGCTATGACACGAACTTCGAAAACTCTACTCGCAATCCGAGCATGTCTATGATATGCATTTGTTTCTTGATATTCATATGTTGATGTTATGAAATATTGATCCTATGTTCTTGGAATTCTTGATTTGTAAAGGTTGCATGAAAGTTTGATTTCTAAAGAGTTTATTCTTTAACGATTCAAAAACTACGAACGCCCATAACTTTCACAAAGCTCGGATTGCCTTGAGATTTTCGTAGGGTTGTATGATGTTAGACGAGTATGTTTTCCATAGGCGAACCCGACTCGGGTCTACACTCGTCCGTGGGTCCCGCGACGTTCCTTTATGTAATTTCGACAACTTTTGAAGGAAATGTGTAATTATTATTCCGATTTTAAATATGACTATTTTACTTATCTTTTGGATTCATGACAATGATTTTATGCATATGATTATCACGACTCATTTCCATGCATTCTCGTTTATATCTTTCGTCGAGTCCCGGTAGGTTACACGTTTGTCGTGCGCACTTTGTTATACTCACGGTGCTATCTTGTGATTATGGTTCGCCGAGCCCTCACTCGAAATGACGGTTCTACTTATATTTGGTGTTATGTTATGTACGGCGTTATGCGTGTATGATATGTGACGGGGATACGGAGATTTGAAACTTTACGGTGTTATCTTGTGTCATGAGCGCCATCGACGAGCGAGCGACCATATTTTACGTGCCCTATGCATGATTTGTATTTTTGAAAAATAAACATTTTGATATTTTTGGATATGTACTACTCTCCACCTACTGTTTTCGATTATTACTCAATTTATTCTTGTCTTTTCGCTTTGCATACTCGGTACGTATTTAAATGTGACCCCCTTTATTCGGGGGCTACAAGTTTCATGCCCCGGTACGGATGCACGGTTTGGTGATCCACCTGCTTAGGACACCATCTTTTGGCCGGAGTGCTCCTTATTCGGAGCTACATTTTGGCATATATTCGTTCGTTGCATTTGTATATATTTGTTCATGGGTACGGCGGGGTCTGTCCCGTCATATGGTCTGTCTGTTCTTTTTGAAAGGCAGCTGGACATGTATGTGGGTTATGCCTCTTACTTGCATTGTGTGTGTTTGTATATATTATGTTACCGGGGGCGATCCTATTCGCGTCAGGCGACCTCGTCGGCTTGCATTTGTATATGTTTTGGGCCGTTGCGCCATTTGATAGCCTTGTCGGCTTTTGATATATATATGGTTGTGTTTACGATGTGTTTGGGACGAGTTTGATATAATGCGAGACGAGCGTTGATATTTGTGTCGGTATAAGCCATCTGTTTGCGACCGGATTTGTGATTGTGTTTGGGTGCCCGGTCGGGCACTAGTCACGGCCTACGGGGGTTGGGTCGTGACACAAAGATCTCTCCCGTTTTATATGCCTGGCCAATCATAATCCAGAAATCAACAAGAACAACGATAGTAATGCTAATATCAACCACATCATCATCAATACTAAAATATTGCATAAAAGCATCCCTTTGATGTTTTTCAACATACAACAACAATATACACTTTTTCTTCCCAATCACGAACGTTATATCTCATCAACACACCAACGACATTAGATACCATCTCTATACATGTAAATCAGCCCAACACATGGCCACAACATGCTCAAAACAATCCATAACACAACAACTACAACACAACAATTTATGACCTTTCCTCCATAACTATTTTCACTTTTAAGACTTGCTAAACCTTAGAATCAACTCAAAATACAAGATAGGATGAAAAACATACCTTATGCTTGAAGAAATTCAGCCACACAAACTTTCTTCAAAACCAAACTTACCACGACATCAAGTATAAGTAAGAACAATCACCTTCATGGACTAGCTTGGTGTAATCCGGTTAAATTCTTGATTTAATGGGCCGTAAATGTTTGGGGGATGTCTTTGAGAAGTTCTAGAACTATTGAGAATGTAAAAATGCTGAAAAAATAGAGTTAATGGGGTTTTTTACTCGTAAGTCGGCTCCACCGACCTTCTCAATTAGACCCGCGGAAGCCATTTGGCGACTTGAGTCTTTATCTTAAAAGGACCATAGCTCTTGATTCCGATATCGTATGAGGGCCACATGACCTACGGTTGGAAAGATCTTTCAATTATCTACAACTTTAATTTTTTGTGTGTGTTTCCAAATTCCAAATTTATAATAGCGTTTTGCCCCAGCTCTCCAAGTCAAATCGTCGGAAAACGTATCTTTAAATCATCTTTTGGAGGGCTTATTCCCATATTCGCTCTAAGGATCCTTCTTAAGACTTGATCAACTTCTAATATACTACTCATATCAATTTTCATATGTCCTTTCTGGCTCAGAGCATGTGGGCCCCACCTTAACTTACGATTCGAGGGCTATTCATCAAGTAACGTGTTAAATAATTACTCCATACGGTCTCCCAATGTCATACTTATATATATATATATATATTCTTATACTCAGATCATATAATCTTCATCCCTGATCCTTGTATAACTTTGCTCTCCTCGAGCTCATACTAAAAGCCGACTAGATGCTTGTAACGCAAATTTTCCGGTGTGTAACATCGCGGGTCCGCCATAGCTCGCGACTATCAAGGCGTAGAGGTATTCCATCGGGAGCGTGTGTGTATGTCACGACCCAACCGGAGGGCCATGACTGTGCACCGGTGCTAACCCCGCTCGCACCTCTTATCGTACTCATATTCACATCTAGGTGGGCCACACGGGCTTACTCATAATTTATATGCATCAATAGTGCCAATATCGTCGGGAAAAAACACATTTATATCATCATCAATAACAATGCCCATATCCATATATATAAATTTCGAGGTGTCACAAAATGATATACAAAATATCGACCCTCAAGGCTAAGGACATCTAATCATACACAACTGCCTACGAGCCTCAAGGAGAGTATGTCACATCATATAGGCAGTGACGGGATCTCATGCCCATAGGTATGTACACAAAAGAATAAATACCAAAAGCTATAGCTCGATGAAATGGTACTCCCCTAGCGTAGTCCCCGAACAAGATATCTATGGATCAAGCCGTCTTCCTATCCCCCGAGCATGGACGCAACGTCCACAAACAAAAGGACGTCGGTACGAATAATGTACCGAGTATGTAAAGATAATCAACATCATAATAAGAGCGTAAGAGACAAGATAAGAAATAGCATAAGATGGGAGGTCGAGATAATAGCCATCATCGTAATTACTTACTTGTCTTTTCATAGGACCTTCCATTTCTAGTGCATGCTCGTGTACATACATCTATACATATACAAATGTCCATATCCGTCACGACCCAACCCCGTAGGCCGTGACTAGTGCCCGAGTTGGACACTCGCATACCCACCTGTTAACTATGATCAATCCACAACTAACATAATATGAAACTTATAAAAAAAAAAAACGTCGTCTCAGAACTGTCATATATATATACATATCACAGCAACCTGTCTCCTGAGGAGTTACAACTATCAACAGATAACATCGCGCATAAGCCGGCAAGGCTATCATAATATGGGGAACGTCCCCAAAACACATATATATATAAGCCGACAAGGCTACCACATAACACACATATATATATATATATATATATATATATATATATATATATATATATATATATATATATATATATATATATATATATATATATATATATGCGCGCGCGGCGCGCGCTACTACGAAAGGAACGTCCGAAAATACAAGTCATGCTAAAGACACGGTTGGACAACATCTATATACAACCCACACATATGTTTACGGACCTCTAAGAGTAACAATAGTAACATATGACGGGACGGGGCCCGCGCCTGTACCCACGGATAAACACATATATACAACAAAAAGGGATGCGTACCAAAAAATCTAGGCTCAAGGACAAGTGGAGCACTCCAAGATAGCCGAATAGATATCCAAAGCCGGCGGGTCACCAAAGCGAGCGTGTACTGCCGCGGCATGAAACGCGGCCCCACGAAGAAAGGGGGTCGATGAGATATGTACTGAGTATATAAAGCATGAAATACAAGAAAGATCATAACTGAAGTAGTGATTCCAGGAGACAAGTATAATAGCAGAGAAGTCGCTGTACCTATGCCTTACAAATGGAATCATGCATATCATTATCATATACCGTACCCGGCCCATTATGGGACTCGGTGAATAAAATCGTGTACACGTATACCGTACGTGGCCCATCATGGGACTCGTGCCATAATCATATCATTGCGTCATCATATCCTCACATCATATATGATCATATCATCATATATACCCGGCCCCAATGAGGGACTCGGTGGATAATGTGTAAAATGTACGTGATAACATACCGGCCCGGACTCGGTGAATGAGATACAACAAGTATGCACGACGGAGTAGTGAGTAACCATATGCAACTAAATCATCGTCGAGACTCAATAGATAAGTAGACTAACTACTCGAGTATCAAGACGATAGTCATGTTAAGTTCTCTCTAAATGTCATTATGAACTATAATAAGTAAAGTCTCGGGGATCATAGACATGTATCAAATTAATACGAGACAACTTATGAAAGTTAAGGATATTAGTCGTTATAGAGTCCTTTAAGAATAGAAACTTATGTGCATCATTTTAGCCAATTTCAAATAGGAAAATTGACTAGTAAGCTCGAGGCCATATTTAAGATTTTCCTTAGTATGTGTATGCCGGTTATGGAATCATAAATCATGCTCGAATCCCAGAATAGAAGGGCCCAAGCAAAATTGGAATTTTAATTTGTTTCGGGACATGCCAAAAGATGATCCAGAAAGGTTCAAAGAAAAAAATAAAATTGAGGCCCAAATTTAGAAGGGCACCTCGGCCAAGGCCTTAAGAAATGGCCCAAGCCATGTCATGTAAACGTATTGCGAGGATTAGTGACATTTAATTAGAAATTAGACATGTATATATTTTCACCAATTGGAATATTCAAGAAAAACAAATCAAAAAATCAAGAAGTAAAAAGAGAAAGGCTATTCAAGATAAGAAAACAAAAAGGAAAAAAAAAACATAAGAAAAAATTCAAGTTGGAGCCTTAGTCCTTGATTCAAAAATTTGTTTCTTCTACAGAATCCTACAACAACCCAACTAACACAAGATGACATAATTGTCACGGCAAGACCCCGTGGCGACTAGTGCCGAGAGGCAAAAAAAGTTGGAAAAAGGTAAGAATTTTACTCTCTTTTGTGTTGGGAAATTATATATATGTTGTACGCATCCAATGTGAAGTACATGATATAACCATATAAGTAGGGCGTGTATGTTGTGGCTCGTGTGCCCAAGACATATGTGTGATTGTGTGTTGTCAGAATGGGGGTGGTATGGTGAAAGAATATAGGTTGAGTTTGTTTAGTATGCTAGTTGTATATGTTATGGCATTATGAAGTGAATAGAAGGTTAATGGTTCTTGTTGTCATAGAAAATATACATTGTAAGGTTGTTATAGGAAAATATGCAACTTTGTAGTAGTTTATGTAAATATGAAGATGGAAGTGGTAAGACACAAATTATGATTGTTGTTAATGAAGTTGGAAGACAAAAAAAATGTGTTATGGAAATTTATGTTGAAAATTGGAAGTTTTGGATGGATTATGGTTTGATGGAGATTTTGTATATTTTGTAGAATAATGAGAAATGTGACCGAAATGTATTTGAATGGCCTTGAATTAGTAGATAAATATGAAAACGTTGACATTGGAAATAAAGGTGTGAAGTTAGAACGGAAGTTAATGCATTATGTAGAAAGAAAGACTATTTGTGTTAATATGTGTTTTGTAGCGATTATCGGTGTTATTGATCCCATATGACATTGTTGTTGGGTTGGTTGTTGTCACTTAAGCCGAGTTTAATGCTCGGGGATGTTATTTATAGGGGGAGATGCGCCCAAATTCTTGAAGACAAATAAAGGGCTAAGAATAAGCTCCCAAAAGCATATGATTTACATTTGGTAACTTTGACCATATTTGCGGATTCAGACGTCATACGGATTTGAGTTTAAGCGAGCATAAGACGTCCACAAATCATATGTAAAACCTTTTCTTCATTTGAAATGTCCTAGACTTAAAGCTTGAGAACGGAATCGGGACTAATTCTCGCTCCGGAAAACCGAGTTTGATTTTGGGTACTATTCATTCGAGCCGCAATTGAACTATAATCCTTATATTTGATCAAAGAATGCTTAAACCTCCATAACTTCCGCAAATGTATCCGAATCGCTTCGAAACTTTCATAGATGACCTTATGGATCCTAATGTTTGCAATTCATGTCCGAAAACCGCCTCGACTTGACTTGAGGTGGGCCCGCAAGTCCCGAGAATTCCCTTATTTGGTTTGTTTGTCTCATTTTCGTATGATATGAAAGGAAACGTTTGCCTATGACTATAAGGTCCAAAAGGAATGCCCTATAATGATATTTGAACGTTCTTCATTATGAATGATACTAAATTTTCCGAGAATAACCTACGATGTATTTTTTTGAAAAATTGATAACTTAAAAGTCCACGACTTATGTATATTAATTCCGATTAACTCGATAATCATTTTTGAGCACTTCGATCCTAACGAGTTCGTGTATGAAAATCGTATGTCGAGTTTAGGAACTTACTTTTGATATGCATATGATTTCTCGCACTACTCTTGAAACTTCGTGCCAATGATTATGATTTCGTTCAATATCCGGCCGATATCATGATCGTAAAGACCAATGACAAATAATAATCATGATGTGTACGATCCGAGAGTCTCCCATAGAGGTTACCGTTCATGGGGTTATTGTGATATGGCATGCCGATATATTCCCGATGATTTGATGTGTGTGATGTTATGATGTGTTCGGAGATGTACGGAGATTTGAAAAACGTCTCGGAGCTGATGGTCTACAAACAAGTCATGATATGCCAAACATTAGCTATGAGATTTTTTGGGCATTATACATTTGGTTTCCGCATTCTCCGTCATTTCGTATTTGTTTTACATCTTCCGACCCGAGATTTGGATTGTTCAAAATCAACAACAACAACAACAACTTTACCTAGCAACATCAATAATCAACCCAAAAGGCAATATAACATTAATAAGCCTCTTTTCCATCATTCAACAACGCTCGATAAATTCAATTCAACGGACTTACCTTCAAGCCAACATCGACGCTTATACATTCAAATACTAACCCGCCATACCAACAATATTTAAAGACATTCCACAATTCATATATATGTTTTCAAAAAATCCAACAATTTCTCCAATCCACCGAAATCGCGGGGCCCCCAAACCGAGAACCTCACTTTAACACATTCCCCATTTTCAAATCATATTTGCATGGGTCGTGGGTCCGGTTAACAATGCTATTTGTATATGATTTGAATTGCATCCTTAAATACACAATAATCTTCAAATCAGCCCACACAATTACAATGTCAATCTAGAGTCATTAAAAGCTCATTTGACATAGAATTCATTACGACAACCACTAAAACGCTAGCGACATTAATGCGTTCTTCGTGACATAACATGACCCATTTTCGTCCAACACACATATACAAATATGGATGATTCTCAATCATTTCTTCAGGGCAATGATCACAACATGCTAACTAAGCTTTGCAATTCACTATCCAACACAACACAACACACACCCCACTTGCACGGCTAGCACACCATGCAAGACTCACTTAACATACTATTTTTCATAATATTCATCCATTTTAACATACTACAACATGCATACAACCTTTGAATAACATATCCAAATGATCAAATCTTACATTTCTTCCTTGACTTCACAATAGGCTAGGGTTTGCGATAATGAAAACTAGCGTTTATCGCTCCAAACAACACTTCCACGCTACAGGGACCTCCAACCTATGGATTAAGACGTCAAAGAAATAATTTTGGGATGGCTCGGGGAATTGAAGTTGATTTTAACATTAGTAACTCTCTTTGATGGTTCTTCAACTTCTTTTTTTTTTTCACCAGTGTTAAATGATAAAAGATGACCAATTTCATCTTTTAACCCCACAAGAATTGCACATGTGTTCATGGCCCACAGGCTATTGGACAATTAAAATTGTCCACAGAAGTGTGTGGGACCATTCAATGTTGCACGGCCAAATTCCAAATAATGCATGATTTTCAACTTCCAATTATATCACTTTTGATCCCAAATTTTCCTAAATATTCCATGCCAACAAATTCATGAACAACTTGTGTCTCAAAACGAAATCGAAGGTCAAAAGTCCCGACATTTATCATGGTTTTGTCTAACTTATCACAATTAATCCGAGATTGTCTCAATGTACAAACACGGGATATAACAATAATCTTAATTACCATTAATCTTCCAAGCTCGACAAGAACAACAACAACACATTAAACATCCCCTAACTAGCAACGCAAGGATGCCCGATAACTTCACGAACGTCTTCGGACATGCCAAACAAACCATTTACATTTATTATACATTCCTTAACACATTCTTTTCATCCAAATTCATGAACTATACCAAAGAACCACACGTTAACAACGTTATCCATTTAAATGCAAGAAACTTTACTAACACCATATTAACTTCTACAACAGCCCACAAACAATTACAACTTTAACTTGAACCATTAAATACCTTCATTCTCATCATAAAATCCATAACAACAACAACCAAAATACTAAGTAAAATCAATTCGCCATCTCCTACACAAAACAGTCCCTACACGGGTTCAAAACCAACTTACATAATTCCATGAATTCCATCCATATCTACAAATTACTACACGTTCAAACCACCCTTAATACATGTAAAAGAAGATTAAACCTTACCTTAACACTCGACTTCTCAACTTGGCTAGAATTTTTTAATTGAAATAATAATTGTTCATGCTGCCCTAGGATCAATCCCACGTTGCTATGCACCTTCCAAAGGGGTGAAATACCTTGAAGAAAACTAATTTTTAATCACCAAGTTTGGAGCTCTCCATGGTTAGCCATGGCGAAAGAGCTCTCTCTCTATTTCTAAACTTTTCTTTGGTTGAAGATGATAACAAATGGATTCATTAGTCATCAATTTAATTTAAATATAAAGCCTACAAGTTGGACACGTGTCCCACTCATGGCTTGAGCCAATCAAATTTGGCCATGCCATGGGTGGGGCCCACACGACCACTAATGGCCAATTAATGAATAATTAGATCTTAATCCCCACTTAATAATCTAATCATGGTTAATTAACCCCTAATATCCATTAATATTTCCATACCAATTAAAATTTATAAGCAACTTATCCATAAAAAAAAATCGGAGGTTAAAAGTCTCTATCTCGTATCCCAAAATAGTCTTGTCCTTAAACTTATCGCGATTAGCTTAAAATATCCCAATGTACAAAACTACGGGATATAACATCCTTTCCCCCTTTAGAACATTCATCCTCGAATGTTAAACTAGTCTCACAAGGTCTTATAGGGACTTCGGGGAGTCTCTTATATAGCTATCACATATAGTTCATTTATCAATCAAGATAACTAAGTTAGGAGTTTAGATTACCTGTAGGCATAGGAAACAAGTAGGGATACTTATTCTTCTCTCTCTTGACTTCCCGAGTCATCTCCTCTCTCCGTTAT
Source organism: Lycium ferocissimum (assembly GCF_029784015.1). Taxonomy (NCBI): domain Eukaryota; kingdom Viridiplantae; phylum Streptophyta; class Magnoliopsida; order Solanales; family Solanaceae; genus Lycium; species Lycium ferocissimum. Next base: position 19,884,338 of record NC_081343.1, read on the forward strand.
TGTTCCGCCACAATACTTTAACGGAAGCCACGTCTTTAGTACGCAACCTTCTCACTCGACGATCCAAGATAGCTACGGGGTTCTCCTCGTACGATAATTCCTCCGTTACCGGACATCATCCACGGGGAATACCCTAGAAGGGTCACCAATGCATTTGCGAAGCATAGACACGTGAAACGCCGGGTGTCTTGCTTCCAAATCGATGGTAGGTCTAATTCATAGGCAACCTTGCCTACCTTACGAACAATACGATAAGGCTCAATATACCTCGGGCTAAGTTTCCCCTTCTTGCCAAATCTCATTACACCCTTCATGGGTGACACCTTCAAGAATACCCAATCACCAATCTAGAACTCTAAGTGTCGACGTTGATTATCTGCATATGACTTCTGTCGACCCTGAGCCGCTAATAACCTTTTCCGAATAAGTTTCACCTTATCAATGGCTTCGTCGAATCATATCGGGCCGATTAACTTAGTCTCCCCAACATCAAACCAGCCAATAGGTGACATGCACTTTCTGCCATACAAAGCCTCATACGGTGCCATCTGGATGCTAGAATGGTAGCTATTATTATAGGCAAACTCAATAAGTGGAAGATGATCATCCCAGCTGCCTCTGAAGTCAATAACACATGCCCGCAACATATCTCCTAGCGTCTGAATAGTACGCTCGGCCTGTCCGTCAGTCTGAGGGTGGAATGTTGTGCTAAGACTCACCTGTGTCCCCAATCCTTCCTGGAATGATCTCCAGAAGTTAGCTGTAAACTGAGCACCTCTGTCTGATATAATAGATGTGGGAACTCCGTGAAGTCTTACTATCTCCTTAACATATAATTTTGCATAGTCCTCAGCAGAATAAGTAGTTTTGACTGGAAGTAAATGGGCTGATTTTATCAGCCTATCTGCAATAACCCATATGGAATCATACTTCCGTGGAGTGCGAGGTAAACCTGTAATGAAGTCCATATTAATTGCTTCCCACTTTCAAGTCGGAATCTCCATCTTCTGTAATAATCCACCAGGCTTCTAATGCTTGATCTTAACCTGTTGGCAATTCGGGCACTGAGCAACAAACTCTGCTATGTCTTTCTTCATGCCATCCCACCAATATAAACATCTAAGGTCATGATACATCTTTGTTGAACCCGGATGCACAGAATAACGGGCATAGTGTGCCTCCCCCATAACCTGTTGCCGCAATCCTGCAACCTCAGGTACACATAATCTGCCCCTGTATCGCAGCACTCCGTCAGATGTAATCTCGAATGGGGTCTCCTCCTTCTTAAGGGCTACATCTCTATATTGTGCCAGAACAGGGTCCTCGTACTGACGTCACTTTACCTCTTCCATAATAGAGGATTTAGCAACTTCTCGGACAGAAACCCCACTATCTCTAGAATTAGCCAAACGGACTCTAAGACTAGCTAGCTGATAAATCTCACGGACTATTTCCTTCCTCTCTGGTTGCACGTCCGTCAAGCTGCCCATCGACTTACGGCTAAGTGCATCTGCTACAACGTTTGCTTTCCCAGGATGGTATAGAATATCAACATCATAGTCCTTCAGCAACTCTAGCCACCTTCTCTGTCGTAAATTCAGTTCCTTCTGCTTAAAGATATATTGGAGACTTTTGTGATCCGTGTAAATATCAACATGCACGCCATATAGATAATGCCTCCATATCTTCAAAGCGTGAATCACCGCTGCTAATTCCAGATCATGAGTAGGATAATTTCTTTCATGTTTCCTGAGCTGCCGGGAGGCATAGGCTATAACTCGCCATCTTCGCATTAATACACAACCTAGCCCAACACCGGAAGCATCAAAATAAATGACATAGCCATCCGGTCCCTCCGAAGAGTTAGAACTCGGAGTTGTAGTCAACTTCTGCTTTCAAAGAATCGGAAGCTTCGTTCACAAGCATCCGTCCGCCGGAACTTAGCTTCCTTCCGAGTTAGCCTCGTTAAAGGCGCCCGAAATCGAAGCAAACTTCTTCACAAATCTCCCGTAATATCTCGCTAGCCCCAAAAAACTACGTACCTCGCAGGTGTCGTAGGTGTAGGCCAAGTCTTTACGGCCTCAATCTTCGTGTAACTACCCGAATGCCATCGGCTCCAATAATATGCCCCAAGAATGCTACCGAAGTCAACCGTAATTCACATTTAGAGAACTTAGCATACAATTTCGGTGCCGGAGCACCCCAATCTTGTTCTCGGATGATCCGCATGCTCCTCCTCTGATCGTGAATAGACCAAAATATCATCAATAAATACAATCACGAACATATCTAGGAACGGCTTGAATACTCAGTTCATCAGGTCCATAAACACTGCTGGAGCATTGGTCAGCCCAAAAGACATCACCATAAACTCATAGTGCCCGTATCGGGCCCTGAATGCAGTCTTTGGAATATCTGCCTCTCTTACCCGCACTTGGTGATAGCCTGACCGCAGGTCTATCTTCGAGAAACACTTAGCACCCTGCAATTGGTCAAATAAATCATCAATCTTGGGGAGGGGATATCTATTCTTTATGGTCACCTTGTTCAGCTACCTATAATCAATACACATCCGTTAGCCGACCCATCTTTCTTTCTCACGAACAATACCGGTGCTCCCCAAGGCGATGTCTTGGGCCTAATGAAGCCCTTCTCTAACAAATCCCTCGAGCGCTCCTTCAATTCTTTCATTTCGCAGTGCCATTCGTAAGGAGGAATAGATATGGGTTGAGTATCTGGCAACACATCTATAGTGAACTCTATCTCCCGTTCAGGAGGAATACCTGGAAGTTCATCTGGAAATACATCTGGAAATTCATTGACTACCGGGACTGACTGAAGAGTTGGTACCTCTGCTTTCAAGTCATGCACACAAACCAGATGATAAATATAACCCTTTCTGACCATCTTCCTTACCTTGAGGTATGAAATAAACTTACACCTCGGCGATGCCGTATTCCCAAGCCATTTTATAGTTGGCTCCCCTGGGAACTGAAACCGAACTATCTTGTTTCTACAATCAACGTTAGCATAACAAGAAGCTAACCAATCCATACCCATAATAACATCAAACTCAGTCATATCTAACTCTATCAAATCTGCCAAGGTATGACGACTATATATATTCACCGAACACTTTCTATATACTTGCTTTGTTATAACAGAATCTCCTACCGTTGTAGCTACCTCAAATGGTTCAATCAACTCAGGTTTTATTCCGATTTTACTAGCAACAAAGGGGGATATATATGATAAGGTGGAGCCTGAATCTATCAATGCATATACGTCCCGAGAGAAAATCGATAATATACCTGTAACCACATTTGGTGACACCTCCTGATCCTGTCTACTAGCCAAAGCATATATGCGGTTCGAAGGACCGCTAGAACTGAAAGCTCTGCCACGGCCTCTACCACGGCCCGCCGTGTCCGAATACCCCGCCCCATAGGGCGCATAGCCACGAGAAGAAGATGAACCAAAGAACCGACCCGAGGGCTGAGCTGCACCACCTGGACTACCCCCAAACGGACACTCCCTCATAATATGGCCTTGACGGCCGCAAGTAAAGCAAGCACCTGTAGCAAAACGGCATTCCCCAAAATGAGGCCTACCACAACGAGAACACCGAGGCAAAGGTGGCCTCGACTGACCCGAACTCCTGTGCATCTGTGAACCTGAAGCCCTGGAGCTCGACCGCCCCCGATACCCCGTCTATCAAATCTCCCACCAGCGAACTGTGGGGGTGCACTTCGTGCTGACTGAGAAGGATATCTACTATACTGCTGCTGAGGCTGCCTACCTCGAAACTCACCCGGATGACCAGCCGATCTGGCTTTCTTATGCTGGCCTCTGTCATAATCTCTATCTGCCTTGCGTCCCCTGTGCCGATCCTCCACCCCCTGTGCATAAGCCCGTACTCGAGCAATATCCATACCGTCGAGAAGCCATTATCATACTGCCTATCAACCAAGTAACGATCCACCCCATCACATAATGATGCACCCTATCGCCCATATCGCCTACAATAGTGGGCGCATGTCTAGCCAACGAATCAAACTCAAGGCCGTAATCTCAAACACTCTGCCGCCTCTCGCTCAAATGTAAGAATCTATCAACTCTGGCTCTCCTCATCTCCGAAGGTAGAAAGTGGCCAAGGAAGGCCTCCATAAACTCATCCCATATCGCTGGAGGAGCACCCTCGCCCCTAGACAACTTCCAGGACTCATACAATTTAACAGCTACATCACGTAACCGATACGAAGCCAACTCAACAGACTCAGTCTCGGAAGCTCTAATTATCCTCAATGTACGCTGCATCTGCCGAATAAACTCCTGCGGATCCTCCCACCCGTAGAACTCTGGGGGATTACAAGTCAAGAAATCACGAGCCCTCAAACTATTATGTCTATCCGCATAGTCAACTCCTAGTCCATGCCTGCGAGCCTGCCCTGCTGCTAGTCCGGTCGGCAGAATCGAACCGCATCTCTCATAGCCCTATCCTCCGCCCCCCGGCCGAGGAGCCGGAGGCTCGGCACCGGAACCTCGGGAGCCGCGGCGATGGAGTCGCCCCCGATCCGCACCGCCGCCGCTCTAAGCCCTCCGGTGGTGGCGGTGTGGCGAGCTCGCCGACCGGAGCACAACCTCGGTGCACGGCTGGGCACAGGCCCTAGTAACTCTCCGGGTCTGGCTGGTCCCTCCAGCCACTGACTTGCTCTTCTGGGCAGCTTTCGCTTTCTTTGGAGGCATCACTGTAAACATAATAATCCGTTAGGGAGGAATTATCTTGATAATACAGCTCTATCGCACAATCTAGAGTAAGAAGGAAAGATAACATCCTAAATGTCCTGTAGCTTCCTGTTTATAGATGTGGTGCACAACACACCGATAAACAAGACTCTACTAGACACGGTCTGTAGACACTCCGAGGATGAACTGCTCTGATACCACTTTTGTCACGACCCAACCCCGTAGGCCGTGACTAGTGCCCGAGTTGGACACTCGCATACCCACCTGTTAACTATGATCAATCCACAACTAACATAATATGAAACTTATAAAAAAAAAAAAAACGTCGTCTCAGAACTGTCATATATATAAACATATCATAGCAACCTGTCTCCTGAGGAGTTACAACTATCAACAGATAATATCGCACATAAGCCGGCAAGGCTATCATAACACACAACTCCCCAAAACACATATATATATATATACGCAAGCCGACAAGGCTGCTACTAAGCACAACATCCCAAAACATATATATATACGTAAGCCGACAAGGCTGCCACTACGAAAGGGAACGTCCCAAAATACAAGTCATGCTAGCACAGTTGGACATCATCTATATACAACCCACACATATATCTACAAACCTCTAAGAGTAACAACAGTAACATATGATGGGACAGGGCCCCGCCGTACCCCTGGATAAACACATATATACAACAAAAGGGTTTGTACCAAAAATCTAGGCTCCGGGATAAGGGAGCACTCCAAGACTCCAAGCCGAATAGGTATCCTAAGGCGGCGGATCACCAAAGCGAGCGTCCGTACTGCCGCGGGCATGAAACGCACTCCCCCCGAAGAAAGGGGTCGGTACTAGATATGTGACCGAGTATATAAAGCATGAAATACGAAGAAGAAAGATCATAACTGAAGTAGGGATTCCAGGAGACAAGTATAATAGCCAAGAAGTCACTGTACCTGTGCCTTACAAATGAAATCATGCATATCATTATCATATACCGTACCCGGCCCATTATGGGACTCGGTGAATAAAGTCGTGTACACGTATACCGTACCCGGACCATCATGGGACTCGGTGCCATAATCATATCATTGCGTCATCATATCATCATATCATCATATAGCATACCCGGCCCTCTAGTGAGGGACTCGGTAGATAATGTAGTAAAATGTGCGTGATAACATACCCAGCCCGGGACTCGGTGAATGATACAACAGTATGCACGAGCAGAGTAGTGAGTAAACATATGCAACTAAATCATCATCTGAGACTCAATAGATAAGTAGACTAACTAGCATTCGAGTATCAAGACGATAGTCATGTTAAGTTCTCTCTAAATGTCATTATGAACTATATTAAGTAAAGTCTCAGGGATCATAGACATGTATCAAATTAATACGAGACAACTTATGAAAGTTAAGGACATTAGTCGTTATAGAGTCCTTTAAGAATAGGAACTTTTGTGCATCATTTACTATCCAATCACATAGGAAACTCGAGGGCAGTAGCTCGATTACTTTAAGAGTTCTAACATCAAGAAGTGAATAAGAATCATAAATCATGCTCTTTAACTTGTGAATAGAATTACCCCAAAGCTCATATCGTACATTACTTACATCTAAGACATGCCAAAAGAAAGAAAGGATAGGCTTTACATACCTTTAGCGTTTACTCGCAACACAACACGTATTATCGTCCAAAAGTACCTCAACCTATAGTAAGACGTCAAAAACTACGGTTAAGCTACGGGGAGATTCAAAACGTATTCTAACGTTAGTAACTCCTTTCTAGATAATTAGACGACGTTTCCCTTATTTTCACCAATTACATAACAGCCAAGCCAATATCAATAACCATACGTTCAAGTACTAATTCGAGGCTATTCAAGACATGACTCGAGAACACTCCGAACAGCTCGCATTCATAACATTCGATAACAATCCACATACGGCTACTATATATTCAAGTTATTATTAATGATCTATAGTTGTAACATTTTCATCTACATAATCCTACAACAACCCAACCAACACACAACACAATACATAATCTTAATTACCATTAATCTTCCAAGCTCGACAAGAACAACAACACATTAAACATCCCCTAACTAGCAACGTAAGGATGCCCGATAACTTCACGAACGTCTTTGGACATGCCAGACAAACCATTTACGTTTATTATACATTCCTTAACACATTCTTTTCATCCAAATTCATGAACTATACCAGCAACCACACGTTAACAACGTTATCCATTTAAATGCAAGAAACTATACTAACACCATATTAACTTCTACGATATCTTACTCCCTAACTCTCACCTGATGATACCCGGATCTCAAATCTATCTTTGAAAACCATTTGGCACCTTGCAATTGATTGAATAAGTCGTCAATCCTTGGAAGAGGATATTTGTTCTTGACCGTCGCCTTATTCAGTTGCCGATAGTCAATACACATCCGCAAGGAGCCATCTTTCTTTCGGACAAACAAGACGGTGCTCCCCACGGGGATGAACTAGGCCTTATAAAGCCTTTTTCGAGCAAGTCCTTCAATTGCTCCTTCAACTCTTTAATTCTCATGAGCCATTCTATAGGGAGGAATAGATATGAGTTTAGTATCCGGTAGCACATCTATAGCAAAATCAATCTCCCACTCTGGAGGGAGGCCTGGAAGCTCTTCCGGGAACATATCCGAAAACTCATTCACCACGGGGACAGACTGAAGAGTGGGCGATTCAGCTTCTACATCTTGAACCCGATCTAGATGGTAAATATAACCTTTGGCGATCATTTTCCTTGCCTTGAGATAGGAAATAAATCGTTATATTCCGCACTTCGTGCAATGTGATATTCCGAGTCAACATGAAAGTTAACGATGGCTATTTTAGAACTTTGTTTTAAGGTACAAGTCGTTTATGATTTTATTGAATGGAAATATTAAAGAAAATTTGGGGTTAAAATTGAATTTTGGAAAGTTAAAAATTCATGAAATTAAAGGCCAAGGTGGACTGGGCCATAGGGCCACAAGTGGTTATTATTTATGGAAGCATAAGATGATAATTAAATCATCTTTATCATTTTCACTTAAGGAAATTTCTAGAAAATTAGAGAAAAAGGGAGAAAGAAAAAAAGAAGGGGAAAAACGAACAAGAGTGCACATGACTAGTCACGTGCCTATAGCTATATATATATATATATATATATATATATATATATATATATATATATATATATATAACAAGTGATGAAGACATGGGACTTATTCATTATTTTGTAAAGCCAAGAGAATTCAAGAAAGAGAAAAGAAAGAGGAAGAGAAGGCACTTGCGGCAATGGTTGGCCGAAGGTGGTGCCATGGTGAATCGACTCAAGGAAAATTCTTTTCCTCCTAGATTTTCTACTAATTGGGAAGGTCCTCGTCGACGGGAGTAGTTAATGAACAAGAAGATCATCCGTTTCGCAAATGGAACCTTGGCCGAGTGGAGAAAGTTGAGCAAGGAAGGTGAGGATTAATCTTCTTTACATGCTTTATGGGTGTTTGTGCGTGTTGTGATATGTAGAAGTAAGTGAAGTTCATGAAAATATGGTGTTGTGTGTGTGGCCGTGCATGTGTGATAATGTAGAAGTGAAGAACTAATTTCATGTGGTACGTTTAATGTTGTGTTGTGGGTTCTATGTGGTGAAAATGAAGGGTTAATGATCCCAATCGAAGTTATTGTGTGGGCTGATTTGGAGCTTAATGTGATTTTTAGTATGTTTTCTTGAAATTAAGGAAGTAATGTTGCAAACGTGTGAATTGTTGATGTAGTTGATGAATTTGGAAGAAGGAAATGCATTGTTGTTGCCTTATTGCAATTGTGGGGATGTTTCTGGTGGAGTAGAGCATTAATTGGATTGTTGGAAATATTGTATGGATTGCTTAAAGAGTTCTTGAATATTGTTTGAATGGTTTCGGATTAGTAATCGAATATGTGAGCATTGGTATTGAATTGATCGTATGTAGTTTAGTTGAATATAAATGAAATGTTATCGAATTGTGTAGAAAGGAATTATTAATGATAGAATGCGTTTTGAATCATTTATGAATATTGATAGTATGGTTGTTGGTTTGGTTGTTGTTGAAGATTCGGGGCCGAGATGAACCCTCGGGTTGGTGAATATATAGGGGAAATGCTGCCGGAATTTTTGTAGATAAAGTGATGGCTTGGAATTGGGTTCTTCAATGTCTATGGCTAATGTCGGATGTCTAATGACATTATCGTGGATTGGGGTGAGAAGCCGAGGCGTAAGTTTGGATTAGCTTAGGGCGGCCAAGGTACAAAGCTCACCTTTCCTTCTTTGGCATGTCTTAGTTAAATTAGGCTATGATATGATCCCCGAGGTGACTCTACTCCTCCGATCCAAGCATGTTCATGATTCTTATGTGCTTCTTGATATCCGTGTTCGTAACGTAGTTAAATTATGGTTCTTATGCCTTGTGTATGATTAATTATGAATGTGCATAAAAGAATGTGTTCAGAAAGGGGTGCAGAATTACGAACGCCCGTAACTTACATGAAAAGGCTCGATCGCTTCGATATGTCCGTAGGAGGTTCTGTAGTGTATTAAGGCTATAATGTTCGTAGTAGAGGGTCCAAGTGCTGTTTTGATACTTGTACGCGGGCCCGCGAGACTTTCCCCCGTATAGTTTCGACGACTTTTTGAGAGGACATAAATGACTATCACCTCGACCCCCGAGTCCGATTACTTGCTTATTTGTTAAATCCGTAATGAGAATTCATGTATATAATGTCGATCCGTAACTATGATGGCAAGGTTCTATTTGACAAGTTCCGAGTACCATTCGAAAGAAACTGGATTTGACTATGACCATTGGCTCGATTTTTAAATGATAGTTTGTTTTGATTGATTCGATGGAATCTGTGTAAATGTATGAAATGAGAATTCGTATGCATATGATTTTAATACGTAACTATGATTTCCGAAGCTCTATTTGGACATGTTCCCCGAGTAACATTCGGAAGGAACTTAACGTGACTATGATTCTGGTGACACGCAGCGTTAATCCGTTACTTATTTGTTGAGCTTCAAAGATGAGTTGTGCGTATGTGTACGTGGCTTCTATTACTCGCTTCTCGTGCCTACTATGACATCATTCACCGAGTCCCGGCCGTGTACGTATTCGTGCACGCTGATATGATATTTCACCGAGTCCCGAAAGGGTGGGTATTTACCGAGTCCTCACTAGAGGGCCGGCACGTATATGATCACTTCACCGAGTCCCTCGCTGTAGGCCGGTACCCCGTATACATATATATATGACGATGTGATATGATGACATGATAATATGATACGATGATCATATGACCTTATTCACCGAGTCCCCACTGAGGGCCGGTACGTGTATATATGTTCGATGATACGATGATATGATAATGATATGATTTTTCCACCGAGTCCTCGCCGCTAGGGCCGGGACACGCTATGTGTATATGTATATGTACGAGATATGTTTTAAAGGCAAGTCTATGATTTCGATGGTTATGTTTGTTCCGTACTTCGGGCCTGGGCCATGATTCCGTTTTTAATGTACTCCATGCTTTACATACTCGCAAGAGACATTTTCCGCATCGACCCCTCTCTTCGGGGTTGCGTTTCATGTCGCGTTGTGTATTATTCCAAAGTGAGCCGAAAAATATTAGTAGAAGATGTTCAAATGTGGGATTGGCGAGCTCGATTTTCTCCGGAGGCCGCCGAGTCGCATTATTATGTTATGGTTTCACGTTCGTGTTAGAGACTTTGCAGACAAGTATCAGGGTCTAAGATGTTTCATGTACGCGCATGTAAGCCGGTGTATTATTATGCATTGTATTATAAGTTTCACATGTTACAGATTATATTTGATTTGAGAAAGGTAAAAAGTATATTGATCTTCGAAAAACTTTTGTTCTGTATTTGTGTCATGATTGGAGGGCCAGCACGATTATGAGTATTACGAGAGTCACGGTTCGCTGGCCCTAAAACAAGTGGTCGGGTGCCCATCACACCCCATCGACTAGGGTGTGACATAAACCTACCTTTTGGTGACACAAGATTTCTTTCCATTCTAAAACTAGTTCTCCCGAAAATTGAAAGTGAACCATTTTCATTCTACAATCAACATTGGCATAGCAAGAAGCCAACCAATCTATGCCCATGATAGCATCAAAGTCCACCATTTTTAACTCATGTAAATCAACCATAGTACGATGGTCACAAATCACAACTACACAATTTCTATATACTTGACTAGCTATTATCGGTTCACTAACGGGTGTAGATACCTCAAAAGGTTTGATCGACTCCGGTTTGACCCCAAACCGACCCGCAATATATGGAGTAACATATGACAATGTGAAGCCCGGATCTATCAAAGCATATACATCATGAGAAAATACCAATAATATACTTGTGACAACATTGGGAGATGACTCAAGATCTTGGCGTCCAGCCAAGGCATAAATACGGTGCTGAGAACCACTAGAACTGGGATCTCTCCCTCTACCTCTACCATGGCTAACCGGTGCCTGTGAACCTTGCCCCATAGGGCGTATCGGTGATAAAAACCTGGCTACCGATCCTGAAGGCTGAACTCTACCCCTACTACTAACCGAGGGGCAATCACGCATGATATGGCCTGGCTAACCGCATGTATAGCAAACCTCTGAACCTAGTCGACACTGGCCCCAATGTAACTTCCCACACTGGGAACATCATGGCACGGGTGGCATCAGCTCGACCCGAATCACCCCGAACCGAGAACCCGGAGCCCCAAAAACTCGACTCGGCCCGAATATGTAGATCTATCAAATCTCTGGCTTGTAAACCGTGGAGGCGCACTAGTCATAGAATGTCCTGAATGCCTAGAAAACTACTGTCTTGGCCCGCCTCTAAACTCACTTGTTGGACCCAAAGATCTAGCCCTCTTGTTATACCCTCTATCATGCTCACACTCACTTCTTTGCTGTTGTTTGCTTTCCTTCAAATTCAGGGCATGTGCTTGAATGCGTGAAATATCTATGTTGTCCTGAAGGGACGCAGTCAAGCAGCTATCCATCAAATGTGGCCCTAGGCCTCTCAAAAATCGGTCCACTCGGTCACCCATATCCGCTACCATGACCAAAGCATACCTAGCCAAAGAACTGAAGCTGAGACTATACTCTAAAGCACTCATACTTCCTTGCCTAAGATTTAAGAACTTATCGGCTCTAGCTCACCGAACCTCTGGGGGCAAGTAATGTCGAAGGAAGGCATCCACAAATTCTTGCCATACCGGAGGAGGTGCATTGACTCCCCGTGAAGCCATCCAAACCGTGTACCAATGAACCGTGACATCCCATAATCTATAGGATGCCAACTCTACCGATTCAATGTCTGAAGCATGCACTAACCAAAGTGTCCTCAATATCCCATCAATAAAGTTTTGAGGGTCTTCTTTCGGCTTTGACCCAAAAAATTTCTGGAGGGTTCAAACTAATGAAATCACAGGCCCTTGCACTGATAGCCTTATCACCTTGCCCTGTACATTGCTGCTGAGTCTGAGCGGCGACCAACTGAGTAAGTAGATGAATGGCCTCTTTTACATCTTGGCCCGACGCATTCGGTGGAGGAGCCGGGAGGTGCTTTGGAGCCGGGCCGAGGCTCCTCATTCTCTTCAGAAATAGGCACTGAGTGGGAGGACTGAGATTGAGCCGCATTCTGGGACTCACCTTCCTCTATATCCATTGGTGGTGCTCTTTCAGCCCCCTTTCCTACCACTATCTTGCCCTTTTGGGCTGCCGAAGCTTTTTTCTTTGGCTGTGCATTTTCTGAAATACATAATACAAGATTAAGGAAAGAGAAATCTTTATATCATGGCTCTATCGCATGATTTGATAAAGAAAGAAGGTCATTCATTCCTAAAATGCCCACAGCCTCCTGTTTATAAGTGTGGCGCGCAACACACCCATAAATAAGACTCTACTGGACACGGCTCGTAGAAACACCCTAAGACAGAACTGCTCTGATACCACTTTTGTCACGACCCAACCGGAGGGCCATGACGGGCACCCGGTGCTAACCTACCCGGTACTCTCTTATCGTACTCTCGTATTCACATCTAGGTGAGCCACATGGCTTATTTATAATTTATATGCATCAATAGTGCTAATCTCGTTTTGCAAAAACACATTTATATCATCATCAATAACAATGCCCATATCCATATACACTAGCCGACGAGGCTGTCTAAATGATATACAAAATATAAGCCTACAAAGCTAAGGACATCTAACCATACACAACTGTCTACGAGCCTTTAAGAAGAGTATGAAATTTTATATAGGCGAGCCAGGACCCCGCCATGCCCATATGTATGTACACAAAAGAATAATACCAAAAAGCTATTGCTCCGATGGAATGGAGCTCCGTTACGTAGTCCCCGAATAAGAAATCTATGGATCAAGCCTCGTCTCCCCGTCCACTGCCGCGGACATGATGCGGCGTCCACAAATAAAAGGACGTCAGTACGAATAATGTACTGAGTATGTAAAGCATGATCAACATCATAGTAGGAGCATAAAAGACAATATAAGAAATAGCATAGGATAGGAGAATCAGGAGGTAATAGAGCCATTTGCACCTCATTTGACCATCATCATATTTACTTACTTGTCTTTCATAGGGACCTTCCATTTCTAATGCTTACTCATGTACTTATATATATATGTATATATATATATATATATATATATATATATATTCGTATTTGTGTTCATATCATATATGAAGGTTCGGTGTTTTACATACCCGATGACGAAGGTTCGGTTGATACACATACCCGGCCCTACAAGGCTCGGTGTCATACCGTACCCTACCGGTGGACGCGCGCGATAGGTATCATCGGTCGTATATCTCGGTATTACATAATAGTCATACATACATGTGCGCGCAGGTACACATAAAAGCCCATAAGTATCATCAACATCATTGCTATCATCGCTTTCGTTACATCTATTGGGGGATCAACTATCTTATAAAGGAGGTAATAGTATCATGAAAGTATCGATAATCATCATTTTAGTAATATTTAGAGATAGAGTCATTTGGAGGACATTATGGAACTCATGAAGAGGATATATATATATATATATATATATATATATATATATAGCAAAGGAACCACCTTAAGAAAGAATAGCATTTGGAAGACATTATGGTCTTCTTAACTACTTAACGTTCACCATATAGCTTGGTGTTATATCCCGTATTTTGTATGTTGGAATATTTAAGTTGGTTGCGACAAGTTATGGACAAGACTTTTAATTTCCGATTTTGTTGATTTTGTGTTAGTGCACAAGTTGCATATTCATCTTTTCATTGGCATGGAATATTAAGGGTAAATTTGGAATAAGGAAAATTTGGGGTTAAAAGTGAGTTATGGAAAGATAAGCATTTCATGAAAATTAAGGACTAGAAATGAAATTTTGGAAACTTGATAATTCATGAAAATGGCCATATGTGGCCATGTGTGTGGTGTGGGCCATAGCCCACATGTGTTAATTATATAAGTGGCAAAAGATGACTAATTAAGTCATCTTCATCATTTAGCACCCTAGAAAATTCAAGAAGCATGGAGAAAGAACAAGAGGCCATTCGGCCATGACCAAGAAAAATTGGAGTCCGAAAATTGACAATCATGTTGTTGCTTCATAATTTAAACTCACGTTGACGCATTATATTTCGTATTTTTGTACGTCGGATTATTCGCAAGCCGAGGTGGGGTCCACACACCGAGATTTTTTTGGGACATGCGACAATTTATATGAATCACATATGTGAAGTTAAACATAACTCAAGAAGGACCCTTGAGCCAAATCAAAGTGGAAGTCCTCCAAACAAATATTTTTAAGTAATGTTTTCGGGTGATCTGACTTCGAGGGGTAGAAACGGTATTATAAGTTTGGAATTTGGAAAAACACCAAAGATAGAAGTTGTAGATAATTGAATTATATTTCCAACCATAGGTCGTGGGCCCACAGGTGACATCGGGATAAGGAGATATGGACATTTTAAGGCGGAAAGGTCAGTGGGCTAGGCCCAAACCGGGCCCAATCGGGTTAGGCCCATGACCCATGCCTATTTAAGTCTAATTTCAGCCCTTTCCTCTCATTTTTCAGACCAAGAATACCCAGAAAATTCTGGAAAGAGAGAGAGAAGAACCTTAGAGAGAAGAAAAATCAATTTTGACCAAAATCTGAGCCCCGAATTCCAAAGCCCATGGAGAGAAAAGTGTTGTACGCTGCGTTGTCTTCAATTTGAGCTAAAAATCAACCAAGGATAAGAGTGATAACGTGGGGGCTGCATGCTTAAGGTATGAATACGGTTCCTTTTCATTGTTAACAAGTGTATTTAGAATTTTAACGGATTAAAATGGAGGGGATAGTGTGTAGAAATGGATGAAATTCATGAAATTTTGTATGTTGATGTTGAGCCGTGAGTATGGGCTGTTTTGTGACAAGGAATGAACTAAATTTATTTAGTATGTTTGGATTGTTGTGTTGTGGATTCTATGGTGCTAATGAAAGTTTAATGATTCAAAGTGAAGTTATAGTTGTTTGCGGCTTGTTATGGAATTTTATATAGTTTATTGAATTTATGGAAGTAATGGATTATTAATGTAGTTCATGAATTCGGAAGGAAGAAAATGTGTTGTGTTGTTTCCTTGAACTTGGAGGTTTCGGGTTTCATTTCGTAGTGGATGGAATGTTGTTGAATTGTGTCGAAAGGGTTATTAATGTTAGAATGCATTTTGAATCGATTATTGATGTTAGTTATATGGTTGTTGGTATTGTTGTTGAAAATATTGGCCAGTTGAATTCTCGGGGTTGTTGAACTTATAGAGGAAATCTTGCCCAAATTTCGTAAATAAAGTGATGGCTTGGGATTGGATTCTTAAGTGCTTATGGCTAATGTTTGGTACTTAATGACCTTATTGTAGATCTTGGAAGGTTTGAGACTTAAATTTGGATTAGCGTAGGAAGCGATCGAGGTATGTAAAGCTTACCTTTCCTTCTTTTGGCATGTCTTAGATGTGGTTAAGCTATGATATGTTACGAGCCTTGGGGGTAATTCTATTATTAAAGTCCGAGCATGTTTGATGCTTATTTGTTTCTTGGATGTTGGTATCCTTATATGGTCAAGCTATGGTTTATATGTCTTTGTATGATTGGTTTTCAAATGTTGCATAAAAAAAGTTTTGTTTTCAAAAGAGTTTTGTAACTACGAACGTCCGTAACTTTCACAAACAGAACCGGATGGCTTTGATATGCTCGTAAATGATTCTATAATGTATAATGAGTTTAATTTTCATAGGCGGGCTCGGATTGGGTTGACGCTCGTCCGTGGGTCCCGCGACTTTCCTTTGTATAGTGCTTACGATTTTTTTGAAAGAACTTAATATGACTATTTTCCGATTCCGAAGTACGATTACTTATTTATCTTTTGAGTCCGAAATAAGGATTTTTATGTATGTGATTTTGATACGTGACTATGGTTACGAAGTTCGGTTTGATATGTTCCTTTTGTAATATTCGGAAGAAAATCGATTTGGCTATTATCTTGGTTTGTAAATAATAGTCGCTTTGATTATCTTGTTGGTCTTTGTAAGTGTTTTGTATTGTATGTGATTTCCCACGATTTGGTTTCGAAGTTCGGTTTACCTCTTTCGCCGAGTCCCGGCCGGTATGTTATCGTGCGCACTATGCTATATTATGAAGTATGATGTGATTTGAAGTATGATGTGTTTTCCGAAGTATGATGTGATATGATATATGATGTGATGTGCATATGGTTTCTCGGTTTGTAAATACAATATTCCGAAGTATGATGTGTTGTGGAGCCCGGATGGAGTGGCGACCACGTTATGTCCGCGGGTCCCATTGACCGTATGTGATATGATATGATATGTGATGATCTGATGATACGATATGATATGTGATATGATGTGTGATAATATGACGATATGATTTGATTTACCGAGTCCCTGACTGTGAGGGCCGGGTACGGTATGTTTATGACTATTATATTATATGTGGATCGGGCCGTACGACCGCATTATTATATTATATATGGATCGGGCCGTACGTTCCCGTCATTATGTGTATTATATACGGATCGGGCCGTACGTTCGACCTCGGCATTATCGTATTATTTATGGATCGGGCCGTATTATCGCATTCGGTTAATGTCAACTCATATGATGTGTTTGATTTTCCGTATGTATGAGACATAAATGTTTTTCAAAGAAAGCGAAGCATTTTGGCATTCGATTATCATATTTGTCTTTGTATCTCTTATGTAAGATTTGTATGTCGATACAAGCACTTTGGTATTTGGGCTTTGTGCTCATGTTCCGTACTCCCTTATTCGCTTATGACTTCGTTTCGTATGCCACGCTTACATGCTCGGTACATATTCCGTCGACCCCTTTCTTCGGGGGTTGCGTTTCATGCCGCGCAGGTATATCTGAGATGAGTAGGTGATGTTAGTAGAAGATGTTCCAGCTGGATCCGCAAGCTCCATTTTCTCCGAGGCCGCGAGTCCGAGTGCTTTTGTATGGTATGCGAAGTTATGGTAGAGACTTTGCGACACGGTGTCATGTGTATGATATGTCAGTTTTGTAAGCGGCTATGTAAGCCGATGTATTATTATGCATTATGTTACGAACTTCATATATGGTTACAGATTTCATACGATGCTAGTTTTATTTGATTTGATAAGATGAAAGGCATGTTTGTTTTCGGAAAAAAAAAACAAAAGTTTTCATTATGTACTTGTGTCATGTTTTGCGGGCCCAGTATGGTTATGAGTATTACGAGTGTCAGCGGGTTCGCTCGGCCTTAAGTAAGGGTCGGGTGCCCATCACACCCTGTCGGAAATTAGGGTGTGACAAAGGGAACCATGCCTTAATAAAAGATGGGTTAGCCTTACATACCTCTTTGACTTCTTAACTATTTAGCGTTCACCGTTGAAGCTTGAATAATCTACATTTAGAAGGATTCATACCATGGTTAAGCCTTAATGACACTCTTCAATTCAAACAAGAATAATTCATGTTCTAATGAAAATTGGGCAGCATTTCCCCTATTTTGTCTACTTCCACTATATCTCAAAACAACTCCCAAACAACCACAATAATAGCCACAATATCATAATCAAGTATTCACATTCGATCTAGCCTTCAAAATTCATCCTTGTGTTCAACTTATGCTAGCAACTTTATACCCATTTTAGCACATTTTCGTATAATGCTTCTTTATCACCATTATTACTTTCCATAGCAATATTATACCCATATCATACTAAGAATCATAACTCAAGTTAGCTTACTACTTAAAAACCTTATAGAAACTACATTTAGAACTCATCTTCCACGTTTTCCTTCTACCCAAGTTGTTCAACAAATAAACATTCTTGATAATATGTAATAAGCATGAAAACTAACCTTTTATCTCATAAGAATGAGCTTTGGATCAATCTATCAACTTATATGAAAACCCTAGCTTTAATATCCAAAGAATTTTTGGAGTTTATCAACCCTAGCAAGACCTCTAGCACATGGGTATCTTGATTCTTGCTGATTGATATTTAATCTCTCTTGGATTTTGGCTTGGATTAGATTATGGAGTGGAAGAGAGGGTTTTAGGAGAGCCTTTGGATCGGTTTGGTAAAATAATATGTCTAAATGAAATGGAAAGAATTTTATAAGCGGAACTTAAACTCCCGTCGAATAAATTCGCGCCCATTTTGACGGGTTAGTCCGTAGAACCGCCCAATCAAATACGGGTCACCGTGACCATTTGACGCCGGGCCGTGTCAATTTGACGGACCGCGAATTTTTACGCGGGCGTCAAAATTCTGCAAGGGCCGTCAAATGGTCCGCGTAAATTTTCTTCTCGGCGATGCAATGTCATAGAATGGCAATAACCTTTTACTCAGATGTCATATTGATGAGCGGTTTGTTGCGTTGAAAACTAGACTCGATGAACTTCAATATGGACAAAAGAAACGCGCCAAAACTCCTCATATTCTAGGAGATATGCCCCCACCAATTTGGACCAAAATTCTGACCGAAAATTTTGCCAAGTTTTACCAAAGTTCGCACAAACTCCATTCTTTTTTTTTTGTTTGTTCTTAAATCCTTCCATATCTCATTTCATGGGCTTAAACCCCCATAACCATAATATGGGAACATGTAATCTCATATATCCTAAGGTAACTACCGTTTCCGCGATTAGGACAACTAACGCCTAACGAATCTCAACGGACGAAACTACGAGGTGTAACAGTGTATCATTGCTTTGCATTGCATCACACATGCATTCATAATACATCCATCCCCATATTTGATTTTGTTATTGTACTCATTGTATTGCATGGTGTGTTTAGGCATTGATTTCCTTGGTTGATTATTGACTTGAGTTGTCGTGTGCCTGATTAATACATACCTGGTGATTGATGGACTTGAGGATTAGAGACTTTCTCCTAGGCTATGACTTGAGGTTTCGGAGATCTATTGTTGGGTGTACTGGCATTTGTGGTTATTCTAAGAAATCGTTAGAAACTTGGAAGACTTGTGTTTAGGTGCTTCACCATAGGCTATGATTCGCTTATAATTTGGCTATTTGATCCTTTTGTACTTGAGTTCTTATTCTTAGACTGTGTTGTGTCTATACTTGATAGTGAGCATGTTTATTCTTCATTCTCTTCCTTTATATATGTTAGTGGAACATTCCGAGCTAACCATGAAAAGTTAAGGACAAGACTATTCGGGATACGAGGTTGAGACTTTGATATCCGATTTTGTTTTAAGGCATAAGTTACTTATGATTTTAATGGTATGGAATATTGAGGAAAATTTGGGGTCAAAAGTGAATTAGTGGAAGTTATTAATTTTTCATGAAAATATGGATGTGGCCGTGTGGCCTTAGGTGGTTCCCACCATGGCTTGGCCAAATTAAAATCATCCAAGCCATGTGTGGGCCATGGCACACATGGATGAACCTTATATGTTTACATTGGGTGACTTAGCAAGACTAATTCTTCATCTTTTTAACTCTAGAAGTATGAAGAAACATGGAGAAAAAAAAGACAAGGAGCATTCGGCCAAGGGGGTCCATGGAAATTCATCACAAAGAAATTATTTTCTCCTAGGTTTTCAACTAATTGGAAGGTCCTAAACAACATGAAGTGGTTGTTGGAGCAAGTAAATCCTTTGTTCTTGCAATTCTCAACTCTAGCCAAGTGGAAGAACTAAGTGAAGAAGGTAAGGTTTAATCTTCTTTTTATATGTTATGGATGGTTTGTGCATGTTGTAGTATGTGAAAATGAATGAAATCCATGAAATCATGCATGTTGAAGTGTTGGCCGTGTGTATGTAGTGGTGTGTAGGAATGAAGAATTAATTGTATTGAGCATGTTTGTGTGTTGTTGTAGTGTGTAGAAATGAATGAAACTCATGAAATTGTAATGTTGGTGGTGTGGCCGAATAGTGGGCTGTTTTGGTAGGGCATGATGAACAAATTTTATTTAGTATTTTTGGTTGTTGTCGTATGGATTCTAGGATGAAAATGATGGTTTAATGATTCAAATTGGAGTTGTAATCGTTTGTAGGTTGTTGGAGAAGGTAATGTGATTTTAGTATAGTTTCTTGTATTATTGAGGTTAATGTTGTTAATGTGTAGATTGATGGTGTAGTTCATGAATTTGGAAGAAAGAAATGTGTTGTTGTTGTTGTTGTTCTTATTGAATTTGGAAGGTTTCGGGTGATATGGTAAGTGGTTGGGCCGTTTGGAATGTTGTGTGGATCGTTTGAAATGTTCTTGAGTTTTGTTTGAATAGTTTCGGATTGGTATTTGGATGTATGAGCATTGAAGTTGGCTTAATGTTAGGTGGTGATTTGAAATAAATGGAATGTTGTCGAATTATGTAGAAACGAGTTATTGACGTTAGAATGCATTTTGAATTAATTGTTGATGTTGTTAGTATGGTTGTTGGTATTGTTGTTGAAGATTTGGCCGAGTTGAATTCTCGGGGTTGTTGACTTTATAGGGGAAATCGCCCAAATTTCGTAAATGAAATGCTAACTTAGAATTGGATTTCTAAGCGCTTATGACTAATATTTTGTGCCAAATGATGTTATTGTAGATTTTGAGAAGTCGAGACTTGAATTCGGATTAGTTTAGGAAGCGGACAAGGTATGTAAAGATTAACCCATCCTTCTTTTGGCATGCCTTAGGTTTAAATAGGCTATGACACGAGCCTCGAGGAAATTCTATTCTTGCGATCCGAGTATGCTTACGATTCTTATTTGCATTTTATCTTTGACATTCGTAATGTGATGGAATAATGGCCCTTACGTCTTTGGAGTAATTGGTTTTCAAATGTTGTATAAAAAGTTTTGTTATTAAAAAGTTCTATGTCGGAAAAAGGGCCATAACTTTCGTAGACAGAACCGGATCGCCTCGATATGTTCGTAGGAGGTTTTATAGCATATGATGACTATGTCTTCCATAGACGGGCCCCGCTTGGGTTGATACCCGTCCGTGGGTCCCGCGACTTTCCTGTATGTAGTTCTGATGACTTTTTGAAAGAACTTAATATGACTATCTTTCCGACCCCCGAGTATGATTATATACTTATCTGTTGAGTCTGAAATGATGATTCTTATACTTATGATTCCGATACGTAACTATGATTTCGAAAGTTCTATTCGATATGTCCCCGAGCGACGTTCGGAGGAAACTTGATTTGATTAATGTTTTAGTTCTTAAGTAATGGTTTGTTTTGATTATGCTATTGCGTCTTTGAAAATGTTTTCGACTGTATATGGTTATTCACGACTCTGCTCGTGCATTCTGTTATTACATCTTTCGCCGAGTCTCGGGCCGGTATGTCATCGTGCGCACTATGCTTTATTCCGGAGTATGATGTGTCTGGTTCGCCGAGCCCTTTTTGGCCGAAAACCGTGTGTTACACCTCAGAAATTTCCCCTTAGTATATAAATATGTAGACTCGCGAAGGACATGACGTATACGAGGTTGGATAAGCAAGAAGTAGAAATTGATAATTCTAATTAAGACCACCAAAGGCACCCGAGTTGAAGCGAGAAAGTTGTTAAGAGAATCGAGTTATAAGTTAGTGTGTTGAATGCAAACTATGAGTATGGGGTTAGGGATACCTTAAGGATGTTGTGGAGAAGAGTTATGACGTCCCCAGATTAATAACGAAGTGATAAACAAGTTCCAAGAAGGGTTCATAAGGATTGGATATCAAACGAAACGACGGGAACCATTCTTGGAACCGTGAGTTCCACGGTTAGGTTCCAGCCTGCACGTATAGTGTTCCACGGACCGTGGGTGTGTCCGTGGAACAGCCGAAGGAAGTGTGGCTGGCTGGTCATGAACCACGACCAGTTCCACGACCCACGGCGGGTTCCACGGACCGTGAAGCTGTCCGTGGAAGTCCCACTCGGCTGAACGTCTCCAAGTCTTTAAATGTTAAGTCCACTTCATTTTATTCATTCTCATCCACGAATTCAACCTTTCCACACCTCTAGAAACTTCTAAAAATTTCTCCCACAAGAAAACTAAGTGAATCAAGGACCAACAACAAGAAATCAAGAGAATCAAGCTTAAGAAACTCCATTAAAGCTACCAAAGTCAAGGAATTCCAAGGGAGAAGAAATAGGGTTTTGTGCTAGAAGGTGTATTACCATTCAAGGTTTATTCCTCCACCATTTGAGGTGAGTTTTATGAACTTTACATGTTATTTGAGGTATTATTAAGATGAAACACTTAGATTATGAAAGAGTAGGGAAAATGGATTATAAATGGGTGAATAATGTCATTGTTGAATAGTAGTTGAGGTGAATCATGAAAATGATTATGTGGAGATTGTGAATGTGTTATAAATGATATTTAGAGCATGGAATAAGTATTATAAGTGAACAAATGTGATGATGAACCTTAGTCATGAATATGGAGGATTTAGGTGAAATTATGAAATGCGAATCATGGAAATGAATGACGATTGTTGTTAGCGATATTGTGATGGTTGCTATGGGTGTTGGAGGTTAATATGGAATATGGTGGAAAGTAGTATAAACAAAGGAAACGCTGCCCAATTTTCTTTAGCCTTAAGAGACATGGTTTTATAATTTCCTAGCTAACGACGAAACGGATTCTCTTGAAGGTAAAGGCGAGGACGTTAAAGGAGGACGAGCAAGTTGCAAAGTAATTAAATGACAAAGGTATGTGAGGCATTACCCTTCCTTCTAAGGCATGAATCTTATGCATGATTTTCCTCTTCCTTCATGAATCTCCTACGTTTCTAGAGATGAAAGTCTAAGTTCATGAATGACGAGACGGGACAAGAAATATGCTATGAATGCGATA
This sequence comes from Lycium ferocissimum, assembly GCF_029784015.1. Classification (NCBI taxonomy): domain Eukaryota; kingdom Viridiplantae; phylum Streptophyta; class Magnoliopsida; order Solanales; family Solanaceae; genus Lycium; species Lycium ferocissimum. The sequence continues at coordinate 19,907,561 of NC_081343.1, forward strand.
ACGACTCTAGAGACCAAGATATGATGTTCTTACGAAATCAATAATGATGATCGCGATCCATTGGCATTCCTTCTTATACGTACTCACCTTAAATTGTAAATCCCTCCAAGGTGAGACATGATGCTTATGCTTATTCCATAACATGATCGGGGGTTTACGACCTTATGTCACCCCGACATAAACATAGCCGCTCTTAAGCTTAATGTATGTATATGTATATGTAACTAGGGATGCTAAACTATGGTAATATTGTGATAAGCCACGATATGTCTATGAAATGAATGTTAATGATGACAAGTATATGAATTGCATGGTATGTATGATAATATGATTCCACCGCGCCTAATTAGTCGGACATGTCACCTAGAAAAATCAAGAGGCGGGGATTAATGCTATACTTCCACCGCGCCTAATACAAGAGGCCGGACATGTCACCGCTACGGCGGGCTGCTATGATTCCACCGCACCGAGAAAAGGGGGGACATGTCACCACTAGTGGGCTGCATGGGATAGTTACCCGGACGCGGGTAACGATGTGATGATGCATGATTGATGTGACGATGCTTGCATGTTATGATAATGTATGTGATGTATTCATATATGATGTATGTATATGAAACTGGTTCATATGTAAAGAGTGTACGGAAGTTATACCCTCATCTCATGATTTATGATCTCCAAGATTATGTTGTTTCACTCTGCTTACATACTCGGTACAATGTTCGTGCGACGTCCTTTCTTCGGACGCGTATTCATGCCCACAGGTAGGCGGATGGAGACTAAGTTGGGTCGATCCCACAGGAGCCGATGGGCGATTTGTGAGCACTCCATCATCCGGAGGTGCTATTGATTATTCTTTTGGTACATATTTGTATATTCATATTTTCGGCATGACGGGGTCTGTCCGTCTATATGTCTAGTATTCCATTAGAGGCTCGTAGTCACGCATGTGTGGGAAGTATGGTCCCATGGTCTCCATGTATATGCATGTATATGTATGTATATGTATAAATATCTTTTGTTAACCGAAAAGCTTATGTTTATAAAAGTGATTATGTTTTAAATGATCAGATATTTTTATGAAATTGGACAAGCATTGTGAATGAGAGCATATAGATAATAGCATGAGCGGTATTCGGTGGTTAGCCCCGGATGCCCGTCGCGGCCCGTAGTTCGGGTCGTGACACCGTGTATATATTATGGTGTTATGATGTGTCCGGTACGCCGAGCCCCTTTCGGCCGGGTACTGTGTATATATGCTATGATGTTATGATGTGTGACGGGGATACGGAGATATGAAACCTTCTGGAGTATGATGTGTTATGCCGCCAATGACGGGCGGGCGACCATATTCTAAGAGCCCCATGCATGATTTGTGTTTTAACGAGTAAGCATTTTGATATTCGGATATTATTTACTTTACTGACATCCCGGTTTTGATTATGATCTGTTTACTATATTTTATGCTTTGCATACTCAATACATATTCCGTACTGACCCCCTTTCTTCGGGGGCTGCGTTTCATGCCGCGCAGGTACAGATACGTATTTGGACGATCCATCAGCTTAGGATTTCTGTTCAGCTATCTTGGAGAGCTCCCTTGTTCTGGAGCCTATGTTTTGGGCACTGACTCTTCCGATGCATATGTATATGTCTATTTATGGGTACGGCGGGGCCCTGTCCCGTTATATGATTCTGTTATGATTCGTAGAGGTCTGTAGACATATGTGTGGGTTATGGGTAATCACTGTTCAGTTGTGTCTGTGTGATTTGTCCCCCCCCCCCCCCCCCCCCCCATACTATGATAGCCTTACCGGCTTATGTGTGATATTATTCGCTGAAAGATGTGACAGCGACATGTATACATATTTGTGACAGATTTGGGGCGACGTTTTACTTTTCTGTTTGTACACGATCTGGTCATGCCAGCTATGATCTAATGTCTGACTTCTGTATATGTATAATCTGTTTGTACGCTGATTATGGTCAACAGATGTGTATGGGTGCCCAGCTCGGGCACTAGTCACGGCCTACGGGGTTGGATCGACGGAAGTAGTCCTGGAAAAGAACTAGGAGGAATAGTTTAAGGGACATAATCATTATATCCACTAGCAACCGAGTCATGTTGAGTGAGCATTCGGAATGTAAAGGTAAATGGCGATAAAAATGTGAGGACTAATGACGTTGGCCATTGAACCGCGAGTGAACCTCGACACAGTAGGTCACCCCAGACTGACGAGCAGACCGAACGTACTATTTAGACTCTGGAAGATATGTTGCGAACCTGTGTTATTGATTTCAGATATAGCCGAGGTGATTTTTTTTTGCCACTTGTTAAGTTCGCTTTTAATAATAGCTACCGTCCAGGTAACCGCGTGAGGCTTTGTACAGCAGAAAGTGCAGGTCATAAATTGGCTGGTTCGATGTGGGCGAAACTACGTTAATTGAGCCAGATATGATTCAGCAAGTAGTTGACAAAGTAAAACTTATTCGGGAGCGGATTATTAACAGCTCAAGTCGGCAGAAGTCATATGCCGATAATCGACGTCGACACTTGAAGTCCCAAAATGACGATTGAGTATCTTTGAAAGTGTTACCCAGGAAGGATGTTATGGGAGTCGGCAAGAAAGAGAGGCCCAGTCCAAGGTATATTGGAAATTGTCGGATCGTCCGTAAGGTAGGCAAAGCTGCCTATGAATTATATCTACCACCCGAATTGGAGGCATGCGTCCAGTCTTCTACTTGTCAGTGCTTCGTAAAGGAATAGACAATCCCTCCAGAGTATCTTCCATAAATGGTATCCAGGCGACAGAAAAGTCATCCTACGAGGAACGGCCTGTAGCCATACTGGATCATCAGATGAGAAGGTTGCGAACTAAAAACATAACTTCCGTTATGGCAATGCGACGGAACAATATCAGGGAAGAGATGAAGAATACGTATTCCTACTTATTTCCTATGTCTTCAGGTAATCTAAATTCCCAGATAGGTTATGTTGGTTGATTAATGAATTGTATGTGACAGCCATGAAAGAGACTCCCCCCGCAGTGCTTATACGACTCTGTAGGGTCAATTTAACATTCGAGGACGAATGTTCTAAAGGGGGGGAGGATGTTATATCCCGTATTTTGTACATTGAAACATTCCGAGCTAACCATGAAAAGTTAAGGACAAGACTATTCCGGGATACGAGGTTGAGACTTTTGATATCCGATTTTGTTTTAAGGCATAAGTTACTTATGATTTTAATGGTATGGAATATTGAGGAAAATTTGGGGTCAAAAGTGAATTAGTGGAAGTTATTAATTTTTCATGAAAATATGGATGTGGCCGTGTGGCCTTAGGTGGTTCCCACCCATGGCTTGGCCAAATTAAAATCATCCAAGCCATGTGTGGGCCATGGCACACATGGATGAACCTTATATGTTTACATTGGGTGACTTAGCAAGACTAATTCTTCATCTTTTTAACTCTAGAAGTATGAAGAAACATGGAGAAAAAAAGACAAGGAGCATTCGGCCAAGGGCTGGCCGAATGGGTCCATGGAAATTCATCACAAAGAAATTATTTTCTCCTAGGTTTTCAACTAATTGGAAGGTCCTAAACAACATGAAGTGGTTGTTGGAGCAAGTAAATCCTTTGTTCTTGCAATTCTCAACTCTAGCCAAGTGGAAGAACTAAGTGAAGAAGGTACGGTTTAATCTTCTTTTTATATGTTATGGATGGTTTGTGCATGTTGTAGTATGTGAAAATGAATGAAATCCATAAAATCATGCATGTTGAAGTGTTGGCCGTGTGTATGTAGTGGTGTGTAGGAATGAAGAATTAATTGTATTGAGCATGTTTGTGTGTTGTTGTAGTGTGTAGAAATGAATGAAACTCATGAAATTGTGATGTTGGTGGTGTGGCCGAATAGTGGGCTGTTTTGGTAGGGCATGATGAACAAATTTTATTTAGTATTTTTGGTTGTCGTCGTATGGATTCTATGATGAAAATGATGGTTTAATGATTCAAATTGGAGTTGTAATCGTTTGTAGGTTGTTGGAGAAGGTAATGTGATTTTAGTATAGTTTCTTGTATTATTGAGGTTAATGTTGTTAATGTGTAGATTGATGGTGTAGTTCATGAATTTGGAAGAAAGAAATGTGTTGTTGTTGTTCTTATTGAATTTGGAAGGTTTCGGGTGATATGGTAAGTGGTTGGGCCGTTTGGAATGTTGTGTGGATCGTTTGAAATGTTCTTGAGTTTTGTTTGAATAGTTTCGGATTGGTATTTGGATGTATGAGCATTGAAGTTGGCTTAATGGTAGGTGGTGATTTGAAATAAATGGAATGTTGTCGAATTATGTAGAAACGAGTTATTGACGTTAGAATGCATTTTGAATTAATTGTTGATGTTGTTAGTATGGTTGTTGGTATTGTTGTTGAAGATTTGGCCGAGTTGAATTCTCGGGGTTGTTGACTTTATAGGGGAAATGCTACCCAAATTTTTGTAAATGAAATGCTAACTTAGAATTGGATTTCTAAGCGCTTATGACTAATATTTGGTGCCAAATGATGTTATTGTAGATTTTGAGAAGTCAAGACTTGAATTCGGATTAGCTTAGGAAGCGGACAAGGTATGTAAAAATTAACCCATCCTTCTTTTGGCATGCCTTAGTTGTAAATAGGCTATGACAAGAGCCTCGAGAAAATTCTATTCTTGCGATCCGAGTATGCTTACGATTCTTATTTGCATTTTATCTTTGACATTCGTAATGTGATGGAATAATGGCCCTTACGTCTTTGGAGTAATTGGTTTTCAAATGTTGTATAAAAAGTTTTGTTCTTAAAAAGTTCTACGTCGGAAAAAGGGCCATAACTTTCGTAGACAGAACCGGATCGCCTCGATATGTTCGTAGGAGGTTTTATAGCATATGATGACTATGTCTTCCATAGACGGGCCCAGCTTGGGTTGATACCCGTCCGTGGGTCCCACGACTTTCCTGTATGTAGTCTGACGACTTTTTGAAAGAACTTAATATGACTATCTTTCCGACCCCCGAGTATGATTATATACTTATCTGTTGAGTCTGAAATGATGATTCTTATACTTATGATTCCGATACGTAACTATGATTTCGAAAGTTCTATTCGATATGTCCCCGAGCGACGTTCGGAGGAAACTTGATTTGATTAATGTTTTGGTTCTTAAGTAATGGTTTGTTTTGATTATGCTGTTGCGTCTTTGAAAATGTTTTCGACTGTATATGGTTATTCACGACTCTGCTCGTGCATTCTGTTATTACATCTTTCGCCGAGTCCCGGGCCGGTATGTCATCGTGCGCACTATGCTTTATTCCGGAGTATGATGTGTCCGGTTCGCCGAGCCCTTTTTGTCCGGAAACCGTGTATATATTATGGTGTTATGATGTGTCCGGTACGCCGAGCCCCTTCGGCCGGCACCGTATATATATGCTATGATGTTGTGATGTGTGACGGGGATACGGAGATATGAAACCTTCTGGAGTATGATGTGTTATGGCGCCAATGACGGGCGGGCGACCATATTCTAAGAGCCCCATGCATGATTTGTGTTTTAACGAGTAAGCATTTTGATATTCTGGATATTGCATTTACTTTTTGCACTTCTGGATTTGATTATGATCCTGTTTACTATATTTTATGCTTTGCGTATACTCGTACATATTCCGTACCGACCCCTTTCTTCGGGGTCGCGTTTCATGCCGCGCGCGGTACGGATACGTATTTGGACAATCCATCGGCTTAGGATTCTGTTCGACATTTGTCTTGGAGCGCTCCCTTGTTCGGAGCCTATGTTTTGGGTACTGACTCTTCCGATGCATATGTATATGTCTGTTTATGGGTACGGCGGGGCCCTGTCCCGTCATATGATTCTGTTATGATTCGTAGAGGTCTGTAGACATATGTGTGGGTTATGGGTAATCACTGTTCAGTTGTGTCTGTGTGATTTGTGATTTGGACGTCCCCCCCATACTATGATAGCCTTACCGGCTTATGTGTGATATTATTCGCTGAAAGATGTGACAGCGACATGTATACATATTTGTGACAGATTTGGGGCGACGTTTTACTTTTCTGTTTGTACACGATACGGTCATGCCGGCTATGATCTAATGTCTGACTTCTGTATATGTATAATCTGTTTGTACGCTGATTATGGTCAGCAGATTTGTATGGGTGCCCAGCCCGGGCACTAGTCACGGCCTACGGGGTTGGATCAACGGAAGTAGTCCTGGAAAAGAACTAGGAGGAATAGTTTAAGGGACATAATCATTATATCCACTAGCGACGGAGTCATGTTGAGTGAGCATTCGGAATGTAAAGGTAAATGGCGATAAAAATGCGAGGACTAATGACGTTGGCCATTGAGCGCGAGTGAACCTCGACACGATAGGTCACCCCTGCATCGACGAGCGACCGAACGTACTATTTAGACTCTGGAAGATATGTTGCGAACCTGTGTTATTGATTTCAGATATAGCTGAGGTGATTTTTTTTTGCCACTTGTTAAGTTCGCTTTTAATAATAGCTACCGTCCAGGTAACCGCGTGAGGCTCTGTACAGCAGAAAGTGCAGGTCATAAATTGGCTGGTTCGATGTGGGCGAAACTTCGTTAATTGAGCCGATATGATTCGGCAAGTAGTTGACAAAGTAAAACTTATTCGGGAGCGGATTATTAACGACTCAAGTCGGCGAAGTCATATGCCGATAATCGACGTCGACACTTGAAGTCCCAAAATGGCGATTGAGTATCTTTGAAAGTGTTACCCAGGAAGGATGTTATGGGAGTCGGCAAGAAAGAGAGGCCCAGTCCAAGGTATATTGGAAATTGTCGGATCGTCCGTAAGGTAGGCAAGATTGCCTATGAATTATATCTACCACCGAATTGGGAGGCATGCGTCCGGTCTTCATGTGTCAATGCTTCGTAAGGAATAGACAATCCTCCGAGTATCTTCCATAAATGGTATCCATGTGACCGAGAAAAGTCATCCCTACGAGGAACACCTATATCTATCTTTGGATCGTCGTGTGAGAAGGATTTGCGAACTAAAAACATAACTTCCGTTAATGCGACGGAACAATATGGGAAGAGATGAAGAATACGTATTCCTACTTATTTCCTATGTCTTCGTGTAATCTAAATTCCCGAGATAGGTTATGTTGGTTGATTAATGAATTGTATGTGACGAGCCTATGAAAGAGACTCCCGCGAAGTACTTATAAGACTCGTAAGGGTCAATTTAACATTCGAGGACGAATGTTCTAAAGGGGGAGGATGTTATATCCCGTATTTTGTACATTGGAACATTCCGAGCTAACTATGAAAAGTTAAGGACAAGACTATTCGGGATACGAGGTCGAGACTTTTGATATCCGATTTTGTTTTAAGACACAAGTTGCTTATGATTTTAATGGTATGGAATATTGAGAAAAATTTGGGGTCAAAAGTGAATTAGTGGAAAGTTATTAATTTTTCATGAAAATATGGATGTGGCCATGTTGGCCTTGGTGTGGTTCCCACACGGCTCGGGCCAAATTAAAATGGTCCAACCCATGTGTGGGCCATGGACACTTGGATTGAACCTTATATGTTTACATTGGGTGACTTAGCAAGTCTAATTCTTCATCTTTTTAACTCTAGAGAAAAATGAAGAAACATGGAGAAAAAAGACAAGGAAAGCGTTCGGCCAAGGGCTGGCAAAAATGGGTCCATGGAAATTCATCACATGGAAAATTATTTTCTTCTAGGTTTTCAACTAATTGGAAGGTCCTAAACAACATGAAGTTGTTGTTGGAGCAAGCAAAGTCTTTGTTCTTGCAATTCTCAACCCTAGCCAAGTTGAAGAACAAAGTGAAAAAGGGTAAGTTTTAATCTTTTTTTTTTTTTATATGTTATGGATGGTTTGTGTATGTTGTGGAGTGTGGAAATGAATGAAATCCATGAAATCATGCATGTTGTTGTATTGTGTTGTGGCCGTGTGTTTGTTATGTGGTGTGTAGGAATGAAGAATTAATTGTATTTAGCATGTTTGTGTGTTGTTGTAGTGTGTAGAAATGAATGAAACTCATGAAATTGTGATGTTGGTGGTGTGGCCGAATAGTGGGTCGTTTTGGTAGGGCATGATGAACAAATTTTATTTAGTATTTTTTAGTTGTCGTCGTATGGATTCTATGATGAAAATGATGGTTTAATGATTCAAATTGGAGTTGTAATCGTTTGTAGGTTGTTGGAGAAGGTAATGTGATTTTATTATAGTTTCTTGTATTATTGAGGTTAATGTTGTTAATGTGTAGATTGATGGTGTAGTTCATGAATTTGGAAGAAAGAAATGTGTTGTTGTTGTTCTTATTCAATTTGGAAGGTTTCGGGTGATATGGTAAGTGGTTGGGCCGTTTGGAATGTTGTGTGGATCGTTTGAAATGTTCTTGAGTTTTGTTTGAATAGTTTCGGATTGGTATTTGGATGTATGAGCATTGAAGTTGGCTTAATGGTAGGTGGTGATTTGAAATAAATGGAATGTTGTCGAATTATGTAGAAATGAGTTATTGACGTTAGAATGCATTTTGAATTAATTATTGATGTTGTTAGTATGGTTGTTGGTATTGTTGTTGAAGATTTGGCCGAGTTGAATTCTCGGGGTTGTTGACTTTATAGGGAAATGCTGCCCAAATTTCTGTAAATGAAATGCTAACTTAGAATTGGATTTCTAAGCGCTTATGACTGATATTTGGTGCCAAATGATGTTATTGTAGATTTTGAGAAGTCGAGGCTTGAATTCGGATTAGCTTAGGAAGCGGACAAGGTATGTAAAGATTAACCCATCCTTCTTTTGGCATGCCTTAGTTGTAATTAGGCTATGACACGAGCCTCGAGAAAATTCTATTCTTGCGATCCGAGTATGCTTACGATTCTTATTTGCATTTTATCTTTGACATTCATAATGTGATGGAATAATGGCCCTTACGTCTTTGGAGTAATAGGTTTTCAAATGTTGTATAAAAAGTTTTGTTCTTAAAAAGTTCTACGTCGGAAAAAGGGCCATAACTTTCGTAGATAGAACCGGATCGCCTCGATATGTTCGTAGGAGGTTTTATAGCATATGATGACTATGTCTTCCATAGGCGGGCCCGGCTTGGGTTGATACCCGTCCGTGGGTCCCGCGACTTTCCTGTATGTAGTTCTGATGACTTTTTGAAAGAACTTAATATTACTATCTTTCGACCCCCGAGTATGATTATATACTTATCTGTTGAGTCTGAAATGATGATTCTTATACTTATGATTCCGATACGTAACTATGATTTCCAAAGTTCTATTCGATATGTCCCCGAGCGACGTTCGGAGGAAACTTGATTTGATTAATGTTTTGGTTCTTAAGTAATGGTTTGTTTTGATTATGCTATGGAGTCTTTGAAAATGTTATTTTCGATTTACGTTATTACATCTTTCGCCGAGTCCCGGCCCGTATGTCATCGTGTCCTATAGTTCACCGGAGTATGATGTGTCCGGTTCGCGAGCCCTTTTTGGCCGGGAACCGTGTATATATTATGGTGTTATGATGTGTCGACGCCGAGCCCCTTTCGGCACGTGTATATATGCTATGATGTTATGATGTGTGACGGGGATACGGAGATATGAAACCTTGTGAGTATGATGTGTTATGGCGCCAATGACGGAGGGCGACCATATTCTAAGAGCCCCATGCATGATTTGTGTTTTAACGAGTAAGCATTTTGATATTACGATATTGCATTTACTTTCTCGTACCTTTTGTTCGATTATGATCTTATTTACTATATTTTATGCTTTGCATACTCGGTATATTCCGTCCCGCCCTTTCTTCTGGCTGCGTTTCGTGGCGCGCGGTACGGATAGTTGTTGGATGATCCATCGGCTTAGGATTTCCATCGGCTATTTTGGAGCGCTCCCTTGTTCGGGAGCCTATGTTTTGGGCAGACTCTTCCGATGCATATGTATATGATCCTTCATGGGTACGGCGGGGCCCTGTCCCGTCATATGAGTTTGTTGTTATTCGTAGAGGTCTGTAAACGTATGTGTGGGTTATGGGTAATCACTGTTCGGTTGTATCTATGTGAGTTGTGATTTGGACGTCCCCCTATACTATGATAGCCTTACCGGCTTATGTGTGTGATTGTTTCGGGCCGGATTTTTGACCGCGGTATGTACATATATTTGTGTGACTTTAGGGCAACGCTTCTTTTTTTCCGTTTGTATAAGATCCGGTCATGCCGCTTATGGTTACGATGCACGGCTTTTGCACATGTATAATCTGTTTGTACGTTGATTATGGTTATTGGGTTTGTATGGGGTGCCTAGCTCGGGCACTAGTCACGGCCTACGGGGTTGGGTCGTGACAAAAGTGGTATCGCAGCGGTTCGTCCTGATTGTCTATGGACCGTGTCCGGCAGAGTCTTGTTTATGGTGTGAAGCCGGGCCACACTTATAAACGTGGAGGTCGTGGGGCATTTAGGAATCAGTGACCCTTTTTCTGTCTTAGATCGTGCGATAGAGCCAAGTCATAGGAAATGGAATTCCTCATACTAACTTTTGATTTCAGCGGAAGGACGACATCGACAGAAGAAAGTGATTGACGATGTCGGAAGTTACAAAGCGCGCAGGTAAGTAAAGGAACGAAGATATATGTCACGTAAGGTATTGAGGTACGATTGAAATGTAAAGTTGAAAAATTGGAAAGCGAACAGGAAAGTGTAACAGGTGCAGATCGAATTGGACATACGAGGTAAGTCCATCATTTTCATACTGTTGTTGATATTGGGAGCCCTGTGTGGCTATGATATGATATGATATGATATGATATATATATATATATATATATATATATATATGTTGGCCCTGTGAGGCATTGTTGGTATTTCCTGCGTGCAGGTTTTGAGATAGTAAGAAATATAGAGGAAACTCTGCCGAAATTTTTTCAGAAAAGAAAAAGAGAATGAAATATGGGTTTGTGATATGCCTTGGAAGGTCGTGTCAATAATAAGTGTCACACCCTGATCTTATTAGGGTGTGATGGGCACCCGACCCTTACTTAGTGCCGAGCGAACCCTCGGACTCTTACCGTATACGAGAAGCACACTTAATTTTTAAACCAAATGAGATAAAATACATAGCAAAATTTTTCAGAAGTATTCTTTCTCGTAGCCTTCAAATCGAACAAATTTATAATCATACAAAATTCAATACATAACACGGACCGACATATCGGCTGACGAAGCCACTTACAGACCGACAACCAATACCCACGACGCTGTCTGCAAAGTCTCTAACATACATCCAGAAATCATAACAAACAAACTCTGACTTGGCAGCCCTCCGGGAGAATGGAGCTTGCCATCTCTGCTGGAACACCTTCTATAATTTCGGCTCATGCGGGAGTACGCGTGGCATGAGACGCGCCCCCCGAAACGGGGGGTCGGTACGGAAAATGTGCGAGCATGTAAGGCATGCAATGTCGTAACAGAACCATAACTGAAACAAACAGGACAAAAAAAAAGTACATTAGTCAAAATACCAGACGCTTATTTTTTCGACACAAATCAGACATACCTGTCTCATATATCAGAAGGAGTACAGAAGGTAAGTGAGTCAACCCGAGTACTAAAATGCTTATTTTTACAATTACCGATCGCATGTCCGAAGAGGTGCAGAAAATACAGAGCGCACCGGTGATGTCACACGTCAGACGGAGTACAGAGCGTACAGAATGTTCAGACGAGGTCATGTATCGAACGAAATACCGAACGTACAGAATACTCAGATGTCGTCAGATATCAGACGAGATACAGAACGCACAGAATGCCCAAATGATATCATGTAACGGACGAAATACAAAACGTACAGAATGCTCAGATGACTTATACGGACGAATACGAACGTATGAATATTCGGATGACTTATACGGACAGAATACGAACGTACGAATATTCGGATATGAGATCATATAACGGACGGAATACCGAGCGTATAGAATTCCGAATGCTTACTTTCGGGACACGGATTAGATTATGAATATCGAGAATCATATAGAATTTAAACGGATACGAACCCGGCCCTTTACGAAGGGACGCGGCGAACGAGAATCACCATATGCCAAAGTAACATATCTTATATGCGTGTAACGTGTCCCACCCTCTGTGAGGGACTCGGTGGATAGACTCATCAATGCATGTCAAAATCATAGATCACATATGCATATAACGTGTCCCGGCCCTCTGATGAGGGACTCGGTGAATAGGATCATGTATATCAGAATCATGTACCAAATATACATAACGTGTCCCGGCCCTCTACTGCGGGTCTCGGTGAATAATCATCATGTGCCATCCTGGCCGCCATCCCCGTACCATCAAATCATAAATACATACAGATAACGTGTCCCGGCCCGCAAGTACGAGGGACTCGGTGAATAATGCAGAGAAGAGCACGATAACAGAACCTGGCCCGGGACTCAGTGAATCATACCGCGGAGTACGCACGAGAATATAACATGCCCTGGCCCGGGACGCAGTGAAAGATACATTGAGTCATGCACGAGCAGAGTCGTGAGAAACCATATGCACATAAATCCAGACTCGATGAACACAGACACTTACCGATATTCGGAGGCTCGAGGAAACGAGTTTCGGGTTCATCGAGTTAGTATCGGGAAGATATGAGCGTTTGAATTACGAAACCTCTTCGAACTTTTTAAGCGATCCGAGATCGTACACGCGAACATTAAGGCTTATAGAGCATACTCATTGGAATACTCGGATCGGACGACTCGTATCCAAATACACATAGCGGAATATTTATATCAGATGCTCATACTAGAATACTCATGCCAGAGTTATCCTATCGGAATGCTTATACCAGAATACTTAGATCAGGATACTTATGTCAGAACATATATATCAGAACATTTATTCTCAAATACTTATACCAGAACACTTGTATTAGAATACTTCCATCTAATGCTTATATCAAAATATTCAAATCGGATCATTCGTACCGAAGCGTTTATGCCGAATAGCTGAAACGAGAATACTCAATACCGAGTTACCAAGTACTTATAACAAACTCGGAACATTAGCCAAAGGTTTCCTTAGTTATCTTACGGAAATAAGGCAAATAGAACAATACAATTAAATCTCGGGGACTGTGGGCCCACCACGGGTCAAGTCAGGTAACGAACATAAAAATGTGGTCATTATGTGCCATTGGATCATCCTCGAAGATTTCAAGGCATTCCGCTTTCATTTTCAAAAGTTACGGACGTTTGAACATTTCTTTACAAAAAAGCGTAAGTTATTTAGTTCAATTCTCTTTTGAATGAAAAAGAGATAAATATAAGCTCGGATTTCTAAGAGTAGAGTCATCCCCGAGGCTCAAATCATAGCCTATCACATCTAGGACATGCCAAGAGAAAGAAAGGGTAAGCCTTACATACCTTTTCCATCGCTTACGCTTCTCCAAATTCAAATCCCGTTTCCTCCAAAATCTACAATTGGTCACATTTACCAAATATTAATCATAGAGCTTTAAGAATTTAAGCTTAACCAACACTTGTCTTAATCTTTCAAATAAATTCACTTATATTCTGCCAAAATTTCGGCAGCATCTCCCCTGTAAACTCAACATCCCCGAGAATTCAACTCGGCCAAATATTCAACAACAAATCCGAGAATTTAACTCGGCCAAAATATCAACAACAATACCAACAATCGTACTAACAATTTCAACCATCAATTCAAAATATATTCTAATATTAACAACTCTTGCATCATTCCATGGCATTTTATTTATATTCAAGTCCATTACATATATTCAAGAATACTTCAAACAATTCAACTAATATTCCAAACAACCCAACCAACATACCACTTCTCCCAAAGCTTTCCAAATTCAACAAGAACACTAACTACATTTCTTTTCTTCCAATTTTATAAGCTCCGCCAACACTCTACATTAACAAGTTCATCAATACAAACATAAGAGTTCATGCTAGTGTCACCTTAGCTTCCATAACAATACCACAATGATTACAACTTCATTTCAAATCATTAAATCCTCACTTTTATTATGGAATTCACAATAACAACAATCAAATTACTAAATAAAAATCATTCATCTTTTCTACACAAACCATCTTATTCGGCCACCCCTTGCAACACACTAAATTCATGGTTTTCATTCATTTCTTCACACTACCACATGTACAAACCATCCTCAACATAAAAAAAAAAGATGAAATCTTACCTTTTTCCTTAACTCTACCACTTGACTTGAGTTGCTCCTTGTAAGAATGAGTAGTTTTCTTGCTTCAACAACTATCCCATATTAAAGAGGACCTTCATCTTGGTTGGAATACTAGAAGAAATAATTTTTTTGATCAACTTTCCATGGAGCTAATTTTTCATGGCCATGGCCGTATACCACTATATTTCCCTCTTCTTGAAACTTCTTCAAGTTTCTTTGAACTAAAGAAGACGAATAATATAACCATGGGTCATCTTTTATTTATATCCATTAAGCACCCATGTTGGGCTTTGGCCCAACTACTTGGACGGCCATATGGCCTTCTTCATTCAAGCCCACTATTTTTTTTTTTTAATTCATGAAAATCTTTCTCCGAATTCCAAATTTGCCCTTCGCCTTCCTCGGTATTTTCATGAGCCATCTTGGAACCTTCAAGAACTCCTTTTGTGGAATTCTGTTTTGCCCTCGACTTTTCTTAATATTACCATTTTACCCCTATCCTTTCACATTATTTCCTTTGCCCATTTTGCGAATTTCTCTTTTTGCTCTTAACCTTTCACAATATTTCCATACTTATAATAGTCATAAATAATATTTATAACAACTCGTCCATTAAAATAATTTTTGAAAATGGTCTCGCCCTTAACTTTCTACAACGACTTTGGAATTTCCAAACGTGCAAAATACGGGCTATAACAATAAGGATAGGATTTGACTAAGTTGCAGGTACGGCTGACCTCGAGAAATAAGATAACTGTTGAATTGATGATAATAGTAATTAGGAGGTCGATATTGATATGATGAAAAGGAATTTGGAAAGGGCTTGCGATATTAAGAGGTGACTTAGAAAAGGTTGGCGAATTTTGATAGAGTGTTATATTAAGGTACCAACCGAATTGATCAGCAGGGATAAATTATGACGAGTTTATAGTTAGAGGAAATAATAGTATGATTAAGACAAGAACACGGAGGAAAAAGAATTGCGACGGATATGAATGTATGGATAATACAGCTGTAAGATATTAAGGTCAAGAAGTGTGACACTATAAGATTGATTATGAACAGGATATTATGTGAATAAAATAAGGATTGTTACAAAATGAGCAAAGCCTGGCGAGGAAGTGACTAGAAGTATGTCGAGATCTATGTCACTAAGTATAAAGGTGGGCTATTGATCAAAAAAAAAAAGGAAGAGGAATTTATGAGGCTCTTCTATAGGGAAAGTTCCGAATAAAGATTATGAGATAATGAAAATGATAGTAAGCACGAAAGAAGAAAGGATTAATTGGGAGAAGGAGATAGAAAGAAACGGGCGAGATAACGATACGGTAATAGATTATGACATGTATAGCCAAGGACGCGAGTGATATCAGCGACGGAACGGTGAAAGACTAAGCTATAGAAAGATGAGCAATGAGATAGAATGAGTGTTAGAAAATGACTGGTATGATAAGAACAAATAGGGATGAACAGAATATGATTTGGAAACGAGAAAGGGATTATGTAGGAGTAATATTTTCCGAAAATGTAATGGTATTATAAAGCTCCCCATGTGCAGAAAAGGATGGACATAGACTGGGGAAATATGGTAAGGGAATACCAAAGGAAGCTCCCAAGATAAACGTGATTAAATGAGTACGAATATGGAACGAAAAGGGAATACGCAGTTGTGAATTTAAAGGTGTAATACGACATGGTGATAAGATAAGGTTATTAGTGAGACGAGCTTGGTGTGTTTTTGAGTGAGTTAGAAGCCTACGTTGGGCACACAGTAAGGGTAAAGAGGCATCAAGCATAAAGGGATACTACGTGCACACGATTTCACCTCGAGAATAATGGAATCCGTAAGCGACAACAATGGTAGGCTTAAGGAACAAATGGTGCAATATAGTTTCATCAAAAGAAACATGTGATGAAGGTCGAGATTAAGATACTATCCCAAGAGAGTTTTGGACACTTATCGTCGGAATATAAGTGCCACCTAATTGAGAATTTGGAATGCCTACAAGTATTAAAGAATTATTGGTTAAAGTGAGGGACCCTTTCTAATTTGGCGGGACGTGTGTTATGAGGACGTTTTGAAATCTATCAAGACTTCAACTTACTCCCAGTTATGTCTTGAAGGTCATGCGACGGAGGTTGACGCGATCATATTAACATTAGAACGTCGCATTTCATCAGAGCCCCAAAGTTAAGCGTGCTGGAGTGGGGGCAATTTTAGGATGGGTGACCCCCTGGGAAGTTTTCTGAAAGTCTTACAAATTCAAACGTAAGAAGCAAATGAAAAGCTAGGTTAATCTAAGAAAAGATTTGAGTACGAAGTGGGCGAAACTTTAAAGTCTTGTTATAGAGGTCATATTCGAGATCGAGTAAATCGAAAACCGTTTGTGAAAATTTGAAAGAAAGAAGGTGCTATACGGCTTTAGTATATGGGGTTTTAAGGTTTTTGGATAGCGTTTGCAACAAACCGTTCATTGATAAATATTTTGTAAACAAGATGGTAGCGGTTATGTATACGTGCTATGTATATGATATCCTTCATTTTTACATGCTCCACAAACGAAGAAATTTATATTGAAGCCTTCAACTTTGATTCAAAATTATAATTTGTTTGTATTCCTACTAAGTTCAAGATCTCTACAAAGTGGTATAGATATGGCAAGAAAGAGCTTCGGAAAAGTTGGAAAAGGGTGAATTTAATCTTCTTTTATATGTTATGTATGGTTGTGTATGTTGTGGTGTGTAGGAAAGGGGAAATTCATGAAAAATATGGACGGACGTGTGGTTGTGGTATAGTATGGAAAGGGATGAATCAATTTTCTATAAGTATTTTGGTTGTTGTTACAATGGAATCTATGATGAGAAATGGAAGTTTGATAATTCTAGTTCAAGTTGTAGTTGTCGGAAGTTGTTTTAGAAAAAGTGAATTGAATATAGTGTTCTTGTGTTTATGGAAACTAATGTTGTTAGTGAATTGTTGGTGTGATTTATGAAGTTGAAAGAAACAAATATGTTGTCATTATTCTTGTTGTTTTGGATAATTTTAGGTAGTGTGTTGGTTCGGCCGCTTGAAATGTCGAAGCGGATTATTTGAAACATTCTTGACTATTGTTTGGAAGGTTTCGAATTGGTATTTGAATATGTGAACAATTATGATTTGAACATAAATGAGATGCCATGGAATTGTAAAAAAGAATTGGTGATGTTAGAATGCATTTGGGATTGAATATGGATATAATGTGAAAATGATGGAAAACATGAAAGTATAAATGTTGAAGTTGAGTTGTGAAAGTTGAAGGTTGGCCGTGTGTTGTGTGTGTTGTGTGGTGATAGTGATTTAATTGTATTTAACATGATTGTGTGTTGTTGAAATGTGTGGAGAATAAATGAAGTTCATGAAATCATGTATGGTGAAGTTGGGCCGTGTAGGGGCTGTTTTCGGTGGAACATGGTGAACCAAATTATATGTTGTATTTTGGTGGTTGTTTGTCATGGATTATGTGATGTAAATGAGAGTTTAATGTGTCGAGTTGGTGTTGTACTTGTTGGTGGGCTGATTTAGAATCTTAAGAAATTTTAATATAGTTTCATGAATTTGTGGAAGATAATGTTGTCCATGTGTGGTATTCTTCTTGTTGAAGATTTGGCGAGTTAAATCTCATGGTGTCAAAAAAAAAAAAAGAAAAAGCAATGGTTTGGAATTGGATCCTTTAGCTGAACTAATGTTCGGCCTATTGATGTTGTTGTAGATTTTGAAGAGGAACTTACGTTGGATTAGCTTAGGAAGCAAGCCGGAGTATGTGGAAGCTTACCCTTCTTTTTTTTTTGGCAAGGATGGATAAGGTATGACATGATATCGGGGTAATTCCATTCGTAAATTTCAAGTATGTTTGTGAATCGTATTTGCTCGTCTTTGTGGTTTGTATGTTCTTGGTATGGTTGAGTTTGAAAAATTGTGTAAGCGATTCGTATAAGTTCCTTGATGTTCGTATCTTTAACGCGGTTGAGTTATGACCCTTATGTCTTTTGTAGGATTAAACTTTTAAGGTTTCAAAAGAGTTATTTTTCAAAAAAAAAAAAAAAAGACTTGTTCCTAAACGACTTCCGTAACTTTTGCATACGAAAAACGCCCCAAAACATAATATGTAAGTTCATAAGACATCACTCTCCCCTACCCCTCGTAGTCGGGCTCGGACGGGGTGCCTTTCTATACCTACCTTTATGGATTTTTCGGAAAATTTAATATTTTCTTCACTATGATTATTTAGTTATCTGTCGAGTTGGAAATAAGGGTTTTATGCCCATGATTTTGATACGTAACAACGATTATGATTCGGTTTGATATGTCCCGGCGAGATTCGGGAGAAAACTATGATTTTGGATTTTTTAAAAAAAAGTTCGTTTTGATCATTCGGTTGAGTACGTGATGGTGTACGATATGTGTGTGGTTACTTACGTTGCTCGTGCGTTAAGTATTTACCTCTTTCACCGGATCCGGGCCGGTATATGATCGTGCGCACTATGATATACTCGGTGTTATCTTGTGTTACGGAGAACCTCGCCATGGGCGGGTTCGTTTATGGAATTATCTTTGTGATATAGCTTATGATGTGTTGTGACGATGTGTTGTGTTCGGGGATACGGAGATTTGAAACTTACGGTGTTATCTTTTGTGTTGTGGCGCCGGATAGGGTGCCGACACGTTACGTAAGCGGGTGGACCGTATTTGATATGTGATGATGTATGATGATATGATGAGTTTGATCACCGATGATAGGCAAATCCCACATCGGTTAATGTCATTCCATGTGATTATGATGCGTTCGGTATGAGTATGTATGATACGTGTGTCGGATGTAAGTACTTGGGTAGTTGGGTTATTACGACTTTACTTTATGTAACTTTGGTTATGGCCTCATTTGATGTGCTTCCATTACTCGGTACATATTTGTGCGACCCCTTTCTTCGGGGCTGCGTTTCATGCCACGCGGTACCCACGGATGAGTAGGTGATGTTAGCGAGAAGATGCTCCAATGGATTGGCGAGCTCCATTTCCTCTCTTTCGAGTCGAGTGCTTTGTGTGGTGTTCGAAGTTATGATAGAGACTTTGCGACGATTGTCGAGTGTATGATATGTCGGAGTCTGTTTTGTAGCGGCTACGTAAGCCGGTGTGTTTGTATGCATTATGCTACCGATGTGTTTGGCAAGCGGCTATATAAGAAGTAAATATGCCTTATATTACGATTTTTCATACGATTGCAGATTTTATTTGGTTTGAAAGAAAAAAACGAAAGGCATGTTTGTTTTCGAAAAATTTTCATTTCGTGCGTATGTTATGTTTTGTGGGCGAGTATGATTGTGTGTATTCTCGCTGCCCTAGGTAAGGGTCGGTGCCCATCACACCTCGGATTAAAGGTGTGTCCGGACGACGGGCGACTAAACCAGTGAAAAGAAAGAAGGTGCATTACGGCTTTAGAATCAGGGTAGGTTGGATAGCGTTTGGAAATATTTTGTAAACAAGATGGTAGCGGTTATGTATACGTATGTATATGTACATGCTATATTGAAACCCGCCGATCAACGTTGTGACATGTTGGAAGGTATTAATCGGACGGGTAATGAAGTTCAAGTGAAAGAAAAAAATGGCACGAGCGTTATGAGGCAAAGTCACGTGTTGTTTTCACTACAGGTTAAGCTTAAAAGGTTCTAATGCAATGATATTTGAAAGAGGAAGAAAGTGAGTAGATGGAAGATAAGATGACTAAAATGTCGGAAAAAGCGAAAGGGTAAGAAACATGAGGGAATAAAGCCTCCAAAGAGACAACGGGCAAAGCACGACACTGTTTGGATTAAAAATGTGAGAGTGTGAGAGGGATAAAGTGTGGTAGTATGGAACAAACGAGGAATGAGAAACGAAGGAAAGGATGATTGGTGTTGCAACAGTGCTAAGAGATTCCTAACTTTCGAAAGATAAGTGCCGAAGACGATGAATATCCAAAAAAAAAAAAACATTGGTGTATGAGGACCTCCTAAGTAAATGGAGGAAATACATATTGGGCTTGAAAGGAATTATGGCCCCAAAAGGGGGAAATTTATTAGCCTGGAGCTAAAGTTCGGAACGATCACCAATACAAGGGAATTCAAGACGCGAATACTTGTGTTACGAGAGAATTGTAAGGGAGTGAAATTTTTCATACCCTATGCCTTGAGTTATGTCCTTAACTTATCAGAGGATAAAGGTTCGATTATATAGCAGATAAAACTAAAGGAATAGTTTAAGGGACATAGCCATAATACTCACTAGCGACAGAGTCATGTTGGGTGAGCACTCGGAACGTAAAGGTAAATTGGTGACAAGGATGTAAGGACCAATGACGCCGACCATTGAACCGAGAGTGAATCTCGATCACAGTATGTCACCCTTTGTCATTAGAGCGTACTATCCGGACACTAAGGAAGATGTTAGTTGTTGAGGCTGAGATGAGACTTGTTGAGTCCTCTTATAATAATAGCTACCATTCTAGTATCGTGATAGCCATACGAGGTTTTGTGTGGCAGAAGTGCTGTCTTTAATTCAAACCACCGATTATTTGGTTTGGTGGTTAATTAGCCCGGATAGGGTTCGTATTTCTTTTCTTAAGTCATTGGTGAGGTAAAATCTATTTAGGAGCGGTCCTTATTGTTCGAGTGTGTGGATAGTCGACGCCTCCGTTTAGGGTCCCGTTGGTGATTGGGCGAAGCGTTAGCCATCAAGGACATTATGAGATTCGGTAACGAGATGAAGTTCAGTCCGAAGTATATTGGAATTTGTCAGATCATCCGTAAGGTAGGCAAGATTGCCTATGAATTAGATCTACCATCTGAATTGGGAACAGTACGTCCAGTCTTCCATGTGTCAATGCTTCGTATATGTGCAAGCGACCCTTCCAGAGTATGTCCTATATATGACATCCATGTGACCGAGGAATTAGCCTACGAACATTACTATATCTATCTTTGGATCGTCTCGGAGAAGATTGTGCACTAGAAACATAACTTCCGTTAAGGTATTGTGGCGTATTCCTACTTATTTCCTATGTCTTCAAGTAATCTAAATTCCCAGATGGTTTATGTTGATTGATTAACGAACTGTATGTCGTAGCTATGAAAGAGACTCCCCCGAAGTACTTATAAGACCCCGTGAGGCTAGTTTCACATTCGAGGACGAATGTTCAAAAGGGGGGGAGGATGTTATATCCCGTATTTTGTACATTGGGACAATCCATGTTAACTATGATAAGTTAGGGACAAGACTATTTCGGGATACGAAGTCGAGACTTTTGACCTTTGATTTCGTTTTAAGACACAAGTTGCTTATGAATTTGTTGGCATGGAACATTTAGGAAAATTTGGGGCTAAAATTGAAATAATGGAAAGTTGGCAATTCATGAAAGTTGGCCATGTTGGCCATGTGGCTTGGAAATGGTCCCCACACATTTTGTGGCCAAATTTAATTGGTCCAACCCATGTGTGGGCCATGGGACACTTGTATTACTTATATAAGTGAACAAAAGATGACTAATAAGTCATCTTCTTATCATTCCACACTTAGAGAAAAATCAAGAACCTTGGATGAACAATACTAGGCCATTCGGCCAAGAGGGCAAAAATTGAGGTCCAAAAATTGATCATGGAAAATTATTTTCTTCTAGTTTCTCTACTAATTGGAAGGTCCTAAACAACATGAAGTGGTTGTTGGAGCAAACAAATCCCTTGTTCATGCAATTCTCAACCCTAGCCAAGTTGAAGAACAAAGTGGAAAAGGGTAAGTTTTAATCCTCTTTTCATATGTTATGCATGGTTTGTGTATGTTGTGGAGTGTGGAAATGAATGAAATTCATGAAAGTGTGGTGTCGATGTTGTGGCCGTGTATTGTGTTGTGGCCGTGTGTTTGTTATGTTATGTAGGAGTGATGGATTAATTTTATTTAGCATGTTTGTGTGTTGTTGTAGTGTGTAGAAATGAATGAAACTCATGAAATTGTGATGTTGGTGGTGTGGCCGAATAGTGGGCTGTTTTGGCAGGCCATGATGAACAAATTTTATTTAGTATTTTTTGTTGTCGTCGTATGGATTCTATGATGAAAATGATGGTTTAATGATTCAAATTGAAGTTGTAATCGTTTGTAGGTTGTTGGAGAAGGTAATGTGATTTTATTATAGTTTCTTGTATTATTGAGGTTAATGTTGTTAATGTGTACATTGATGGTGTAGTTCATGAATTTGGAAGAAAGAAATGTGTTGTTGTTGTTCTTATTCAATTTGGAAGGTTTCGGGTGATATGGTAAGTGGTTGGGCCGTTTGGTATGTTGTGTGGATCGTTTGAAATGTTCTTGAGTTTTGTTTGAATAGTTTCGGATTGGTATTTGGATGTATGAGCATTGAAGTTGGCTTAATGGTAGGTGGTGATTTGCAATAAATGGAATGTTGTCGAATTATGTAGAAACGAGTTATTGACGT
This sequence comes from Lycium ferocissimum, assembly GCF_029784015.1. Taxonomy (NCBI): domain Eukaryota; kingdom Viridiplantae; phylum Streptophyta; class Magnoliopsida; order Solanales; family Solanaceae; genus Lycium; species Lycium ferocissimum. The sequence goes on from NC_081343.1 coordinate 19,930,360, forward strand.
TAGAATGCATTTTGAATTAATTGTTGATGTTGTTAGTATGGTTGTTGGTATTGTTGTTGAAGATTTGGCCGAGTTGAATTCTCGGGGTTGTTGACTTTATAGGAAATCTTGCCCCAATTTTGTAAATGAAATGCTAACTTAGAATTGGATTTCTAAGCGCTTATGACTGATATTTGGTGCCAAATGATGTTATTGTAGATTTTGAGAAGTCGAGACTTGAATTCGGATTAGCTTAGGAAGCGGACGAGGTATGTAAAGCTTAACCCTTCCTTCTTTTGGCATGCCTTAGTTGTAAATAGGCTATGACACGAGCCTCGAAATTCTATTCTTGCGATCCGAGTATGCCTACGATTCTTATTTGCATTTTATCTTTGACATTCGTAATGTGATGGGATAATGTCCCTTATGTCTTTGGAGTAATTGGTTTTCAAATGTTGCATAAAAAGTTTTGTTCTTAAAAAGTTCTACGTCGGAAAAAGGGCCATAACTTTCGTAGACGACCGGATCGCCTCGATATGTTCGTAGGAGGCTTTATAGCATATGATGACTATGTCTTCCATAGGCGGGCCCGGCTTGGGTTGATACCCGTCCGTGGGTCCCGCGACTTTCCTGTATGTAGTTCTGACGACTTTTTGAAAGAACTTAATATGACTATCTTTCCGACCCCGAGTATGATTATATACTTATATAATGGACAAGTCCGAAATGATGATTCTTATACTTATGATTCCGATACGTAACTATGATTTCCAAAGCTCTATTCGATATGTCCCCGAGCGACGTTCGGAGAAAACTTGATTTGATTAATGTTTTGGTTCTTAAGTAATGGTTTGTTTGATTATGCTATTGAGTCTTTGAAAATGTTTCATTGCATATGGTTATTCACGACTCGCTCGTGCATTCTCGTTATTACATCTTTCGCCGAGTCCGGGCCGGTATGACATCGTGCGTACTATGCTTTATTCCGGAGATGATGTGTCCGGTTCCGCCGAGCCCCTTTTTGGCGGGAACCATGTATATATTATGGTGTTATGATGTGTCCCAAGGACGCCGAGCCCTTTCGGCCGGGTACGTGTATATATGCTATGATGTTATGATGTGTGACGGGGATACGGAGATGTGAAACCTTTCGGAGTATGATGTGTTATGGCGCCAATAATAGGAGGGCGACCATATTCTAAGACCCCATGCATGATTTGTATTTTAACCGATAAGCATTTTGATATTGGATATTGCATTTACTTTCATCGTACCTTTTGTTCTGATTATGATCTTATTTACTGTTTTCATGCTTTGCATACTCAGTACATATTCCGTACTTGTTAGAACCCGTATTTTTGTATATTGGAATAATCCGGATTAATTATGATAAGTTCAGGACAAAACTATTTCGGGATACAAAGTCGGGATTCTTGACCTTCGATTTTATTTTGAGATATAAGTTGTGCTTGAATTTATTGGTATGGAACAATTAGGAAAATTTGGGACCAAAAGTGATAAAATGGGAAGTTGAAAATCATCCACTTTTTCATGTTGTGGCCGTGTGAGGTGGAGTGGTGCCCACACCATTTTTGTGTCATCTTTTAATTGGGACAACACATTAATGTGGGCCAAGCTCTTGTACTACTCTAGAGGGGGATTAAAAGATGACCACTATTCATTCCATTCATTCTTACACTTAGAAAAAAAATTGAAGATTGAAGAACACCACAAGGGGCTGTTCTCGGCCAAGAACCAAAAAAATCCACTCCCATTTCTAGCTCTTCCAAAATTATTTTGATGATGCAAACCCACTATATAGAGGTCCCTAAGTAGCATGGAGGTGTCGTTGGAGCGATCAACCCATTATTTTCCATCTTTGGAAACCCTAGGCTATTGGAAAGTTGAAGAAGAAAGGTAAGAATCCATTATGTTTTATGTATTGTGAAGGTTGTATGCTTATTGTAGTATGTTAAAATGGAGGAAAATCATGAAATAAGGCATGTTGGAAGTGAGTTGTGTGTGTGGGTGTTGTGTGATATTGAAGCTATGAATTGAAGCTTAGTTAGCATTATTATGATCATTGTAAGGTGAAGAACGATTGAGAATCATCCATATATGTATATGTGTGGTGTTGGTCGAAATGGGTCATATTATATGACAATGAACGAATGAATATCGCTTAATGTTTTAGTCGTCGTCGTTGTGAATTCTATGTTAGAAATGAATGTTTATTAACTCGAATTGATGTTGTGATTGTTGCGGACTGATTTGGAGGCTATTGTATATTTAATGTAATTTGAATGTTGGTGAAAATAGCATTGTTAGAATGTGAATTGTGGATGCAAATCTTGAATTGGAAATAAGGAATAAGTTGAAGTGAGGTTCTCGGTTTTTTCATTTTCGTTTGAATTGGAGAAAATTTGGGTTGTTGGAAATGTTGTATGAATTGCTTAGAATGTCTTTAAATATTGTTGGTATGGGTTCGGGTTAGTATGTGAATGTATAAGCGTCGATGTTGGCTTGAAGGTAAGCCGTTGAATTGAATTCATGAATGTTGTCGAATGATGGAAAAGAAAGTTGTTATTGTTGTATTTCCTTTCGGATTGATTATTAATGTTGTTAGGTTGGTTGTTGTTGTTGTTGTTGATTGATATGGCCGAGTTAAATTCTCGGGGTAGCCTATTTACAGGGGAAATGTCGCCCAAATTTCTGTAGAATTAAGGGCGAAATTGGAATTTAATGCCCAAAAAGTCTTTAGCTAATGTTTGGCATTTTATGGCTTGTTTATAGATGGTGGGCAGCCCGAATCGTAGATTGGATCTATCTTGAGTTTGGGTCTTATTGGAGAGCGTTTGAGGTATGTAAAGCAACCTTTCTTTTTGGCATGCCTTAGTTAAAGTAGGCTATGATACGAGCCTCGAGGGAACTCTATTCTCGAAATTCGAGCATGTTTATGAATCACATTTGTTCCTTGGCATTCTTGTGTTGACATGACAAAATATTGATCCTTATGTTCTTGGAATTCATAATTTGTAAAGATTACATGAAAGCTGATTTTTGTTTTAGAGTTTATTCTTTAGCGATTCCAAAGTTTCAAACGCCCATAACTTTCACAGAAAAGCTCGGATTGCTTTGAAATTTTCGTAGAAGCTTGTATGATATAGAATGAGTATGTTTTTCATAGGCGGGCCCAGTTCGGGTCTACACCCGTCTGTGGGTCCCGCGACGTTCCTTTATGTAATTTTGACAACTTTTGAAAGAGAATGTTGTAATTATTATTCCGATTTCAAATATGACTATTTTACTTATCTTTTGGATTATGACAATGATTTTATGCATATGATTCCTCACGACTCCGCTCATGCGTTCTGTTATATCGTTCGCCGGGTCCCGGGCCGGTTCTGTTGTCGTGCGCATTATGATATACTCCGGTGTTATGCTGTGTTTATGGTTCACCGAGCTCCTCGCTCGAGGGCCGGGTTCCACTATATTTAGTGATATGTTGTGTATGGTGATATGTGTATGATATGTGACGGGATACGGAGATTTGAAACTTTCGGTGTTATCTTGTGTTATGGCGCCATCGATGGCGGGCGACCATATTTCGTGCCCTATGCATGACTTACATTTTGAAGTAACATTTTGATATTTTGGAAATGCATTTACTTTACGTACCCCGATTTCGATTACGACTCGCATTTGTATACTACATTTTCTCGCTTTGCATACTCGCACATATTTCGTACCGACCCCTTTCTTCGGGGTCGTGTTTCATGCCCGTGTACGGACACACGCTTGGTGATCCACCCGTTTAGGACACCCTCTTACCTCGCTTATTTGGAGTGCTCCTCTCATTCCGAGCTTATATTTTGGTATATATTTGTTTGTGCATCCGTATATATTTGTTCGGGGGTACGGCGGGGCCCGTCCCGTCATATGATTCCGTCCGTCCGTTTAGAGGTCCGTGGACATGTTTGTGGGTTGTGCCTACTTACGTACGGTTGTGTTTGTATATGTTGTGTTTGGGTGATTCCATTCGCCGCGGCTTTCCCTTGTCGGCCCGCATATGTATATATGTTGCTCTGTTGGCCCTGTGTGGCCTTTGTTGGTATTTTTTGCGTGCAGGGTTATTTTGGATAGTCAGTAAAACAAAGGAAACTCTGCCAAAATTTTTCTGGAAATTATATAAATTTGAAACTCAGCCTTGTCGGCTTCTGTTATATACCTGGATGTGTTTGATATAATCTGAGACAGCGTATGATATTTGTATATATATATATATAAGCCGTCCGTGTGTGGCTCTGTTTGATAGGTGTGTTTGGGTTCCCAGATCGGGCACTGGTCACGGCCTACGGGGTTGGGTCGTGACAAGATCGACCCCTTTCTTCGGGGCCGCGTTTATGCCGCGCAGTACGTATACTTGTTGTGATGATGATGCCTTAGGATTTCCATCCAAAGTTATTTTGGAGCGCTCCCTTGTTCAGAGCCTATGTGTTGGTACGGACTCTTCCGATGCATATGTATATGATCCTTCATGGCGGGTACGGCGGCCCCGTCCCGTCATATGAGTTTGTTGTTATTCGTAGAGGTCCAGTAAACATATGTGTGGGTTATGGGTAATCACTGTTCGGTTGTATCTATGTGAGTTGTGATTTGGACGTCCCCCTATACTATGATAGCCTTACCGGCTTATGTGTGATATTGTCCGCTGGATTTTTGACCGCGGTATGTACATATATTTGTGACAGCTTTGGGGCGACGCTTCATTTTTTTTTTTGTTTGTATAAGATCTGGTTATGCCAGTTATGGTCTGATGCCTGGCTTTTGCACATGTATAATTTGTTTGTACGTTGATTATGGTTATTGGGTTTGTATGGGTGCCCAGCTCGGGCACTAGTCACGGCCTACGGGGTTGGGTCGTGACACAAAAAAGGTAATACTCTTTTTATTTATTGCTTTTCCTTTTTAATTCATGTCAACTTTGCTTTCATGTGTTTATTTTTGAATGATTTGTTGTTAGTGATAAATAGTGATTTTCTATCATTTTGATTATGATGGCATTTTTTTAGTTTTGGTTTGGCGATAGATATAGACAATAGATGAATGTTGTTGTTTTGATTAGGATGGTATTGTGGCATTTGTTTCAGTCTTAGAGAATCCAGTTATGTTGTAGAGAGGCCCTAGTCTGATATGATTTCAATTGACTTGTTTGTAAATGGTCTGTTGTCAGCAGTGGATGATGTTTTTTTTGGCTTTAGTTGAAATTGCAATTTCCTTGAATTAAAGTATAGTACTGATGAATGTGGGCAGTAGGTAGTGGTGCTGGTTTGATTAGATCATGTTATGGTATTTATTCTCTCTCTATGAAGTCCAATTATGTGGTTAGAAAGAGTCTGTTTCTATGCCATGTGTGGAGGGTCTGCTTTGTTGAACGTAGGATCAAATAATGAATTGGTTTGTTTTGAGATAATGACTGAGGTTTTGTTTGACAATGGTATGGATAAGTAACACAATAGTTAAGATGGGGGAAGAGAGTGGCTAGTTGCTTTGGTTAAATGAGAGGAAAGATGAGGTTTATTAAAGTTAAAATAGTCAGTGAAGGGTGTATGTTTCAGTCTAATGTTGGTATGTGTCTTTAGTGTATGTCCTACTTGCCATTGGCAGGGGAAGTGTTATTTGAATAAGAGTGATTTTGGAAAGTGAGGTGTAGCATATCTCATCTGTTTTTTTTTATGAACCATGTGAGTCTTTCTCCCTAAAATTTGATCACCTGCCTCTATGTGTTAGCCTCCTATTTGGAAATTCCTGCTTGTTTGCTTGTTTGTCCGTCGTCATCCCGTACACCATGGTTGCACCTGTTTGATCCCCATGAGAGTGAGACTTAGACCCCCATCTCTTCCGAGAATATGTGTTTAGCCTGAAGCGATCCCGCCTTCCTTGTGATGAACGAACCACCGCGGTCTCCCTCCTTCTTTTACTCGTGCTCTTGCTTATTTTCTCTCAACTTGTCTCTCTCCTCGAATTTGAATGAACTAGAGTTGATCATATACTTTGGCACTCCCATGTTGGACTTAAATCACACACGTACATAACTTTGCTTCAAACTCTTCCGAATTGTCTCTAAATCCATACCCTGTTTGACTGCTGCCTTGAATGCCATTTCTTAAGATGATAAGATTGTAATAATTCCTTTTTCTCACTACATTTTGAAACATGAATGATTTGGGACCCATGAGACCTGTCCTATCCTTTTAGTCACCTACTTGTTCCAAATTGATCAATATAGCTAACTTAGCATGCCAACTTGCCTCCCTAATGTTACCTGTACACAATGACTCATATTCCTTGCTTGGTTGATTGTTCTCTTGCCATGTGGCAGTCTGTACTACCCTACTAGTCCTAAGATTAGCCCATAGTTGAACTTTAGGATCCATGCTCATGTATTACAGCCCTTCTATGCATTTGTAGGTCATAGTATCTATTATTAGCATCTCCTCCACATACTTGGTCTCCACCTACATTAGCTTATTTGTTCATCACCCATGTCTGTTCTCAGCAGCATCATGACTAGTCTATCCTCTTTGATCACCATGATGGCTATACCTGCATCCTATGTATACCCCTCTTGCTTGAAACCAGTTCTGCCTTCTCCCTGAACTGCCACCTTACTTGAAGGATTTTGGTATATCTGGCTTACTTATTATTGCTTTAAGTGTGTGGTCATCCATGTCTTGTCTGTCTCTCTATGTCTCTGTCACTTGTCAATAGAAACATCCATGCCTCAAGACCACTGAGTGATTGTCTAGGCTGCTTAAGTATATAATTTCCCTCCTGCCACTTCACCATAGAGCCTTGCCTACCACATCTCTACCTGCCTTACCTTGTTTAGTGTGCGCCCATGTTTGGCTAGGCCTGCTTGTTTCTCTTTTTCTCTCTTTGCTTGTTCTTTTCCTTTTCTTTCCTTGCTTGGTGTTGAACTACGCAATGACCTGATTTTCCACGGCGGGATACATAGGCAATCCATATCGGACTCAGTCGCTTTAGTAGAAACCAAGATTCAATTGCTTTTACCCGAACTACGTTCGACCTGAATTCCTGCTATGACAGGATATGTAGGCGTTTTCAAGCTCGGTCGTCACAAAAGAAAAAGCCAGAACCACTAAGAAAACCCAGTGGCGATGGAGACAGCGAAATTAAAACGTAAAGGCTGGCCAGTGTCAAACCCCACACTGGGACAGAACTTTGGAGAAGATCTCAAAAATTCCTACCAAGAGACAATCAACAGAAGATACCAAAATAAGACCCCACGCTAGGGCAGAATTTTTTTAGAAGGCCTCAAAAAATTCCCGTTTAATGGAAAGTAGCGGGGGCAGCTCGAGGCAAGCCTGAACTGAGACAAAATTTTCAAGAAAGGTCTTGGAATCTCCCCGCTAAGTTTGGAGTCAGCAGTCATACCTCCCAGGGATCTGGAAGGCCGCGCTCGCGGCCACATGTCATGACAAAATATTTTTTCAAAATAATAATAATATGTATATACTCGTTAGTATAAGCGTGCCCCAAAACCATCTCTAGAAATGCCGAGGCCAAGAGGAATCGGAAGAACGTCTCGGGAAGACACCAGATGGAAGCACAATAGCGCTAATCGGCTTTTTAGGAAACTTGTAATTTTTCTGTGGATAAAGGTCTTAACAGGAAAGGAGACAGAACCGGGGAAGCCAAGACCGATGAAGACAACAAAAGAAGTGAAGGACAAAGAAGCGTTCAACTAGGAAGGGATAACAAAAAAGACAAAGGAGCATCAAAGACGTACTCGACTAAAGGGTTCATTACAAAGACAAAAGGGCATATCCGGCCATAAGGGTCCCAACCATGCATAACATATCATCCAGCCACAAGGGCCATATCTGTATCTTTTAACTCCTTTCAATCATTCTAATTCTTTACTTTCCTGTTGCCAAAAGGGCCATTACATATTTATTTTCTGTCGCCTAAAGGGCCATGCCAAAAGGGCCATTGCATATTTATTTTCTGTCGCCAAAAGGGCCATGCCAAAAGGGCCATTGCATATTTATTTTCTGTCACCAAAAGCACCATGCCAAAAGGGCCATTGCATATTTATTTTCTGTCGCCAAAAGGGCCATGCCAAAAATGCCATTGCATATTTATTTTCTGTCGCCAAAGGGCCATTCATACATTCATACTACCAAAAGGGCCATTCATACATTTCATACTGCCAAAAGGGCCATTCATACATTTCATACTGTCAAAAGGGCCATTCATACATTTCATACTGCCAAAACGGCCATTCATACATTTTATACTGCCAAAAGGGTCAGTCATGCATTCATACTGCAAAAGGGACATTCATGCATCTCATATTGCCAAAAGGTCCATTCATACATTCATACTGCCAAAAGGGCCATTCATATATTTCATACTGCCAAAAGGGCTACTCATGCATTCATACTGCCAAAAGGGCCATTTATGCTTCTCATACTGCCAAAAAAGGGCCATTCGTGCATCCATTTAACACTGCCGAAGAGGCTGTTCATTTCATTACATACTGCTATCACATGTTTTCTCTTGCAGTAGAAGGGATCATTTCAGGCAAATACACGAAGACATCCGCAATATTGATGAGCTTCGGAAACAGGCGCACAATCTTCTAAAGAGAGCCGACCTGGTGAACCGGGTCCAAAAAAATCGCGAAATAAAACGTGGAACTTTTCTTACGCGGCCAGCCAAAAAAGGGTACCCATTAGAGTTAAGCTCTCCAGCCAGGCCAAGCTTGTTTGCTTTTGATTTCTTTTACTAAAAATCGCAACCGGTCGGGTGCACACCGAGAAATTCGAAGGTATTCCTGCATAAGGGACATACCCTTCTCCAGCAAGTCAAACTCCATGTGTCCTGATTCCCAGAGGCCAGGGATATGTAGGCAGTCTTTCGAGAAAAGCCAGGCATGATACATGTGATCTTAGAACTCCCCAGTTACACACCCGAAAATCTTTTTGGTGAGTCGAATGACAAGTGGCCTAAACCCTCATATAGTCCAAGATACGTAGGGAGGCCAGCAACCCGGTTCCGCCCACACTTAGGTGATTGGCAAGAAAATTAAAGGTTAAGAAAAGTCAGGTCGGTCAAAACCAGCAAATTTCGTTGCTCAGGGATGGTCTCGCCATCCCTGAACACCGAAGGGGTAGCTGTTGGGGAGTATAAAATGAAGAGGAAAACATGAAGTTGCTACATATATAAGTGGAACAAAAGTTCCAGCGCCTACGGGTCGACGAGCAGGGTTGACGGCTTGTCAACACGTCGATGGCCGTTGACGTGCACCGTCCTTCTGCCACCTGAGATTCAAGGGCCTCGGCATGTTGACGGCGTGAAAGGATGCCACGTCGACATGTTGACGGGCCGTCCCTTTGCACCGTCAAAGTGCACTGGTCCCTGGTTCCCTGAGTTGCTCCGATTCGTTTTGATTCGATTCGTTTAACTTCTAATCCTATCGTATTGTAAGGAACATATACTTGTGCTTCAATATATGCGAAGTAAGGCACTTAATATCTAATAGACTTGGGTACAAATCTCCATACTAATGGTATACAAAACTAGGAAACCATAGACTTTCTTACGATGAAAATGAGAGACGTAACATTATCCCCCTCTTAGAAACATTCGTCCTCGAATGTTCATACAAGTTATGAGTTGTAAAAAAAAAAAAAATTCGGCAGAGGCTCCCCTGTAACTATGTCAATCCAACCTGTACATAGCAACCCAACACAATACCATACATTAAAATATACAACATTATGGCCTCACACGACCAATCACAAGGCTACGCAAAATAATAGTAACCATGGCCTCACACGACCAAAATAAAAATAGCTATAAGTATATCACATGCCTGAAGTCTGAACATCCTCGGAAGATGAGAATAGATGTGGATATCTGGCCTTCATACCATTTTCTGCTTCCCATGTCATTTCTTCAACATTATTATTCCTCCAGAGCACTGATACGCTCAAATTACACCTTTAATTAGCGTAAAGAGGACGATGTCAAATATAGTAACCCAAAAAGGTTGGGGTCGAATCCCACAGGGAATATAGTGTGAAAAGTTTAATAAACTCGTAGAATGCTTAGTTTAGGTCTAATGTCTTAATCTGATGATTTTTGTAAAAGTTGGTTGTTTATGACTAATAGCTAACAAATTGCTTTGGATTGTAATTTATGGTAAAAGAAACCAAGGTTGTGTCCCCTTTAGATGAAGTGTATGATCATGGGTATTGCTCTCGATATACTTCTAATGGATCGATTGTATGGATGCACTTAACCTCTATGTGAATCTAGATTATATCCCAATAAGAAAAAATTATTTCTCTTTATGCTTTTCCCAAAGATAAGAAAGTATGCATGAAGAACGGTTAATTATGCCAAGTAAATTCCTCTTATTCCCAGGTCAATTTATTAAATAAAGTTTAAGGCCTTGAGTTCTTGTCACTTGTTCTTACCAACCCTAGTTATTTTGCCAAATAAACCAAAGTTTATGGCGTTAGCTAATGTTTGCAACCACTAACTATGTGATAAAAACGAAGAACAAATAAACCCTAAAATCCATTATGCATATATCAATCACAATCCCCAATCACAAAACACCCACCATTGGGTTCACAACCCTAGTAAGGAAATTTAGCTACTCATAGAAGAAGAAGAAGAACAATAAGATCCATTATGGCGTTAGCTAATGTTTGCAACCACTAACTATGTGATAAAAACGAAGAACAAATAAACCCTAAAATCCATTATGCATATATCAATCACAATCCCCAATCACAAAACACCCACCATTGGGTTCACAACCCTAGTAAGGAAATTTAGCTACTCATAGAAGAAGAAGAAGAACAATAAGAAATAATTGAGATCATAATGCTTAAGAATGATTGCTTGGAATTGAAGGGAAATTAATTGCAATTGTTTGTAATCCCAAAAGACTTCAACAACTATGAGTATTTAATGCTCAGGAAATAAAATTGAAAACTGGTGAATTGTAGCCTACAAGAAACCTACATCAGGTATTTATAAGAGCCTAAATCGTGCAAAATACGTTTGACAAAATTGCCCCCGACGGACCAATGTACGGACCCTAAATATTATACGGTCCGTAGAATCTCTAAATTGTCTCCGTAAAATTCTTCTGTCGCCCAGATATACATTCCAATTTTTACGGATCATAAATATTATAAGGTCCATGCAACTGGTCCATACAATCTTCTTTCCTTTGAGACTTTGCTGGAACTAATCTACGGTGGGATTTACGGACCGTTAATAATGTACGGCCCATCCTTATGCCTTGACTTCCTCCTTCAGTTCTGAGGCATTTCTGTCATGGATCTACGGTTGAATTGACGGATCGTAAACATTATACGGTCCGTCTTTTGCCCGTCAAAAATCACTTGATTATTTTTCCGTCTCGTACACCTTTTCACCCATTTCCACGACTTGCTCCCAAAATACGTTAAATACTTGCAACATATCACAAACACATCAAAAAGACCAGACTTGCTCAAAAATAAGTAAAACTTATAGCCAAAAAGTATCGAATGTGCCATAATTTCATGGCACATCAACACCCCCAACTTAAAGTGTTATATCCCGTATTTTGTACATTGGGACAAGGGTTCCCCCTTTATAAGTTGG